>NW_017728949.1:6159936-6178076 GCF_001723895.1 Crocodylus porosus | reverse complement strand
TCTTATCTGCATGAGAAAAGCTGAGGAGTATATGCTTTACTGTAACAAAGAGATAGTAACTTTGCAAAACAAAGAGGGAGTGATACCTTAATACAAAGAGCTCTTGGAGTTCTCCCTTCAGTTTTCAACCCCCCCCTTCCCTCTCTCATTAAGGAGACAAGGAGGGCTGGCAGCCGCGCTTATTCAGAGGACAACACTATTGATGGGAGCTAACAGCTATTGATAATGCATTTTTAATAATATTTCTAACAAATATATGACCTTTAAATTGCTAGAGAAATCATTATATATAATTTAGCTAGCTACAATTTTGGTCTTCCATATTATATTTTTAGCATTCTTTTATAAAACATTACTTGGCTCCCTGGCATTTTAATTGTACCCTTTTGCCTACACAGATGCCTGGTACTTCTCAGATTTCTGCCACAGACATCATCCATAAAACCTGCTTCAAACAGGAACAGGAGATAGGATCTGTAAAATCTCAGAGTCAAAAAAAAGAGAACTATTATTTTGCACTTCTATAGTGCTTTCCAGACAAGGAACTCTCACGTTTTTGGTAAGGGCATTGAGTTCATTTTGTCAGCTCCCATGGGGGAAGAGGAGGGGGGAGTAATACTGTCACTGTCTTACAGAGAGGGAAGCAGACATAACTCAGAAATTAAGTAATTTGCCAAAGATTATAGACAAGTTCATAAAACAGGAAATCGGTGACACTGAGAAACTGAGACAGTGTCTGTGATTCTCAGCCATGGTGATGATGTGGCACCATGGGATGCTTTGAGATCCTTTCAAGGGTGCTGTGGGGTGCCACACAATGTTAATGCTATTCGGTGTACATTCACATGATAAACTGAGAGATTTCAAATAGGAATTCATTGCATTTTAACAAGGGGTATGTCATATCTTAAAAGACTGAGAACCACTGGTCCAGGTCTTCCCATGCCTAGTCTACAACTCTGGCTACAAGACTAGGCTGATCATCTTTTAGAAGTGTTGGAAGACCTTTTTATTTGGGCAGGCCTTCAGCAGGCAGAGTTAAATCTGGGGCATTATTTGGGGAGTTTGTTCTAAAAATATTTGGGGAATTTGTTCTAAAAAATAAAATAATATTTTTTTTGTATTTGCCTTTATAATTTATTTTATTTTTTTATTGTAAGATACCCTGAACTTCTTTTGGGGGGGCAGCATATAAATCTAATTAATAAATAGTCCTGATCCTGTAAGTAAATTAAAAAAAAAGAAAAAAAACAGATTTTGGTTTGCTTTGAAAATACAAAGAAACATCCCCTAGTAAATGATTTATCTAAAAAATAAGGGAGTACATCTTTACCTTTCCACTTAAATTGGTGGAAGCATACTAACTCATGTTAGCTGAGGATTGGGCCTATACAGATCAAACTGTATCTCAGACAGTTCAGACTTCTCAAAGACGTCAGGGGACACAACAGCCAGCCCAAATTGCATTCTTCTTTCCAAAAACAAGGTGCATGTTTTACTGGAGTGGAGAGGTGGGGGCATGTCAAATGTGAGGGAATATGGGCCTTGCAAAATAAAATCTGCATCTCTTGTGGTCACTTTCTTTAAAGAGCCACAGTCTATTACTTTAGGCCCAAAAGGTAGTGTTGCCTTTTTTTTGCAAAAATCAGTACCAAGAATAATCATGAGATTTTTCAAGTTTCATTGTAAATATGGTATTTTCTTGCATACCACATATCCAGAATTCAATCAGGGTACATGTTTTAAGTGGGGAAGCTGTTTTGTTCACTGGAAAAGAAGCAGACATGGAGGCACTGTTGCAAAAAATTGCGGTCCGTTTCTTGGAGGCCACTAAAATCACAGACACACACTCATTAGATGGCACAAAAGGTGTATTTGCAAATAGGGTCAGAGCAGAGTCAAAGACTCAGATTACTCTGAATCCCCCAAGGAATTTTTGCAGGCTGTATTTATCTTTTTCCTCCTGGGCATGTGTGCAGAAACAGGAACTCTTACAGCTTATTTCCGTTTCATACAAACATATATGTGGTTACATCACTACATCCATCGCATGTACATTATAATTAACTACTTAAGTATGCAGGGCGGAGAAGTAAATATGCATCAGCTAATCAAACATGCTCAGAGAATGCTATAGGTCACCAAGAGTTTAAACCCCCCCTTTCAAGGACACAGTCAGTTGAATTCCAGCTTCTGTAATCTGCATGAGAAAGGCTAGGAGAAACTGGGGGAGAGTCTGTGATTTAGCATAAGAAGAGCTGTGGCAAGGCTGGGCAAAGTCCAGAGAAAAGTCCTTGGCAGTGTTTCTTTCTTATCAGGCGCAAGATGCAAGCTGTGCATTTCTAGCAATACTCCATTTCTAACAATATTCCATTTCTAACAGCACTGTGTTTACCAGGCAGCTGCCAAGAGGCTGCTGCTTGTGTCTGGCCCAGCAAGCGGAAGAGGCACAGTCCTTTGTGCCCAAAGCAGCAAGCAAGCTGCTGGAACTGTTTTGATGAGGCTTGTGATGTGGAAAAACTTTATTTACAGGAATTTATATAAAGAACTATTACAGTAAAGAACTAACAGTGTTGCTACTGCCCTTGCTAGAGTCTGTGACCTAATCTCTCATGACAGGCACACCAGGAAGTTCCTGTTGCAGGATGCCTCATGCATATGGTCTCCTGGGATGCCACACTTCTTGGACACACTGTGTTTCCAGGACTAACTGTGTCACAGTCAGCCATGACTCCAGAAATTTTTTTCCCTACGTTCTACTTTCCAGAAGAAAGGGGCATGTTTTATCTGAGAGTGTGTTTGTATGTAAGGAAATATGGTAGTTTTTTGCCTGGGTAGAAGTGTTGTCCTGCATTGTCTGCAACCCAAATAAAGAGTTGTGTGGAACCTGGCTGCCAAGAAGTAATATTGACTCAAAGAAAGAAACTGATGGATTTGTTTTTGATATTGAAGCACATGAATTAATGTTTGGTGCTATTAGTAACACAATTAAGGATAATTTAACCTAAGAGTTTCCCCTTAAGTTTTCCATTCCCTTCTCTCCACAGAAAGCAGCCAGTACATCATGGAGATGGAAGATTTTGACAACTACACCTATTTTTATTATAACTATGAGGAAGATGAGCCATTCCAGTCCCATCTCAGTGTCTCACATATGGTCTCCCTTTCTTTATGTTGTGTGGCATTTCTCCTAGGGGTGCCAGGTAATGCCATAGTCATCTGGTTTATGGGATTTAAACGGAATAAATCAGTCTCCACCCTCTCGTTCCTCAATCTGGCTATTGCAGACTTCATCTTTGTTCTTTTCTTGCCTTTCTATAGTACATATATAGGACTAGGCTTCCACTGGCCCTTTGGGAAGTTGCTCTGCAAAGTTAACTCCTTTATTGCTTTACTGAATATGTTTGCTAGTGTTTTCTTCCTGACCTTCATCAGCCTCGATCGCTACATATGCCTGGTCCACCCCACCTTTTCATGCAAATATCGGACCCTTAAGAATGCTTTTATTCTTAGTGGGATTATTTGGCTCTTGGCTGCTATTGTTGGTGGCCCGGCCTTGTATTTCAGAGATACTACAATTCATAACAACACCACCATTTGCTACAACAACTTTCACCTCCATGACAAAGAGCTCATTGTTATGAGACATCATGTTTTGATTTGGGTGAGGCTTGTATGCGGTTATCTGTTTCCTTTGGTGACCATGGTCCTTTGTTACACGCTTCTGATTGTCAAGGTTAAGAGGAGAACCCTACTAACCTCCAGCAGACTCTTCTGGACCATGGTTGCCGTAGTTGTAGCTTTTTTTGTTTGCTGGACACCCTACCACATATTTAGTATTCTGGAACTATCTGCTCACCATAACGAACACTTACATGACTTGCTTCAGGATGCCATTCCCCTCTCAACTGGTCTTGCCTTCATTAATAGCTGTCTCAATCCAATCCTCTATGTTTTGATTAGCAAAAAATTCCAAGTCCATGTTAGAGCGACAGTTTCTGAGGCACTAAAGCTTGCGCTGTGGGAAGTAAGCCGTTCCGGAACAGTCAGTGAACAACTGCGAAGCTCGGAGAACACCCACGTGGCTGTGAACTACTGTGAAACTAGGCAGTAAATGGCTCTTTTTCCTTTTTTTTCACCAGTTGTGAGTTCTTGTTTATTACTGAATTGCAAATTTATATGTAATGTCAAGGACTGGTCAAATTGATTGGTGGTGCAACTCTACTGAGCTTTTAGAAATACTCATTAGATGAAGCTCCAGTAAATTTAGGGATGAATCTAGCCCAGTGTTTCATAGCTACTTGCTTAAACACAGAAGTGCAGCTTCAGACAATGTTTTACTTGGCTTCTATAGGTTTGCATATGTGACTTTGCACACACATGCTTGCATTAGTTTTTTTAAAACATTTTGCATTCCAGTTTAACACTTGGACACACGGAATGAAGCAATATAGAGGCTATGCCTAAGTAAGCATTTGCAAGCATCATTGTGTATGCAAACTGCAAGTGCAAGAATGTGTGTGTCATATTTTATACCAACACTAGTGGAGGACTTCTATGTATTAGAGCTTGTCCATAACTCAGTTATGTAACAGATACAGTCCTGTATACAAATAGGAACATTTACAATGTAGATGGGGCCCTATATATATATATTTGTACAACAGCACATGTATTTACAAATACTTCTTTATAGCATCATTCTGAAATAGTTCATTTACAACATATCCTTGTTGTGGTCCAATTTCACTGAATCTCGAATTTAGCAGGTCCTCAAAAGCACACATAGATACTGCAAAACATGGGATTAGTAATTTGATTGGCAACACTATATATCATCCGAGTCATTATGAAACCAACAACCCCATGTAGCTGAATGTGCCTAAACCAAAAGTAAATATAAGAAATACCATACTGAATCTAACCATAGGCTTATCTAGCCCAGCGTACTGCATCTCAGTGGCAGAGCGTATTGATCTGTCTCTTGCCACTCTTCCATTACAGCTTCTAACATTCAGAAGCCTAAGGAAGTCATAATTGGTAGGTTGTTACCTCTGGTTGCTTTTCTTTAAAGACTTCCTGGTATATGTTTCCTAAGGATAAGGTGTTAATTTTGATGTTCTGACTATGCTTTCCACTCTGCATCCTGGAGCCATCTCTCTCCTCAGCGGTACTGTAGGATTGCTCTCTTCTCAGAACAATACCTTGGATCATATCTTCCAAAACTCTTAGGACTGAACAAAGTATAACCCTTTTCAGTCTCAGAGATCAGACTCATTTCAGCAATTCTTTGATACCACTTTTGTTCAGGCAATGGGGTTTGTACAAAATCTGTAAAAATACTAAAGAATTTGAGTTTGAATACCAGAGAAGTTTCAAGGGAGCTTCCTTTTTTTGGTAATATCACAAGATGCTTCACAATGCTTTCTGAACGTTAGTTTAGAAATTCATAGGACAGAACAAAAACTTTAATGCCAATATCCAGCAAACTTGTTCAGCTAAGAAAAACCTACCCAGAAGCAGTTACAGAACAGCTATGGAACTAAAGAAACTATGACAAGAATGCTAGTTACCCCTACTGCATGGGGAGAAAGGCACCCGTTAATTTGCCCACCAGTCAGATGACATAACTCCCCATTCAAGACATCTTTGGTTGCGTTTCAATGATGAGCGTCTGCTTCCTGAGGATATCCACAATACTAACAGAACTTGTACACTGATGGATGGAAAGAACACCTGCTCACTCAAGTCACTGACAATGGAGTAACACCAGGAATGGTAAACACCTTTTACAGATTGTAGATCCATCTTAGTACCCACAGGCCACTACAAAATAAAAGGAACGATCCTGAGAACAGGATGCGTCTGTGCAGTTGGAAAGCCAGAAAAAAAAATAAAAATGAGACACTGACAGATACCCAGTGAAAGGCATGATGGTTCAACTCATGTACGAGTCATCCACCATGGATTTCCTGAGTGGTCTCTGGGAGGTTTATTATTTGGATTAATTTGTGCTTGCTACTTACGTTGTTGTACTCTGGTTTCTCTTCAGAAGGAATAAATAACTCATTTTTTACCTTTCTTTGTATATTGATTTTAAAGAAAAGATATAACTGTAGGTACTGGTAAGTATCCAGTAATTTCTCACAACAGACATTTCTAATACTCTTTATACAGAACTTACTGGGAACTGGGCTTCCACCACAGCATGCTCCCCAGCAGACATGGAAGTGCTTCTGGTCCATTTGCACGTCTGCTGCCGAGCACACTAGGGAGCACCCCATGCTCCTGTAGGACACACCATCCGCCCCAGCATTGCAGCATTGATAAGCCATCTGCTACCTTGATGGTATGTAGAAAAAACATTTAAAGCTGTGTCTATGTTCAAATTGATTTGGAAAGTTCCAGTGTCTCTCAATTTGATTCAGATATTTGGCCACCTAACTGAATCAGGGATCAAAGCTTTGCACAGCCCTAGTATTTATATTATACTCCGCAAAATGAGTAATAAAAATAAGCACTATCAGAATGGATATGGTAAATCGAAGGTTTCAGAATTCAATACCTCCAGGCCAATGGAAGCAAATTACACTGCTGTTGTGCTATGGTTCCGTCTCAAAGCAGCTCAGTGCTGCAGACTAATCTCAAATGGACAGGAAGTCTGGAAATAATATTTTAATGGACAGCCTAAAGATAAAGCTTTAATTGATGACTTTCAAGTTTAAAGTTTCTGGTAATGATTCAAGTACTTTATATTTTGGAGACTATTACTGTGCTGTAAGCCTAGTAGAGCAAGCTTTTTTAAAAGCCATGCAGCTGATATTAAAGAGTCCAACGAACACTGAAGGAGCATACACGGTGAGTAAAAATCAAAATCATACACAGTACACTTTAGACTTCTCTTGCAGTTCTCATACTTCTGGTATTTCTGATTCATTCTGAGATCTTACCTCTTTATGAAATTAGAGCTGAAGCTAAATGAGGTCATTCAACATCTGTTCTTCAAGATACTTTCACTACAAGTATGCTGCCCCCTAGTCTTCCCTTCAGGAAAGTAACACTGTTTCAGAGGGGGAACCTGGGAAAGAAGCAACTTCCAACACAGATTTAAGAATAGGCAGAAGGTAGGGCAGCACCTTAAAGATTAAATTTATTCAGAGATATGCCCTTTTGTGGGCAAGCCCACTTTGTCAGAGCCTATGAAGGGACCACTCACAGGTCCATGAATGAGCTCATACAAAAACACCTCATATCTTTTTGAACAAGTTAGTCTTTAGAGGGTCACCCTGCCCTGCCTTCTGCCTGACCTCAGACTAACAATTCTAACTACCTCTCTGCCCACTAGAAGTCAGATTTCCTGACTCAGTGTGCCTTACTCTGCTACAAGATCTGTGGTTTAGTACAGAAATCTGGTTTTACTTCTACTCTAGGACTTTTAAGTATCAATGAACTAAAAGTTGCTGTTTAGAGTAAGTGGAGACCATATGGTTTGAGTTCTGGAAATACTTTTATTCTAGATGTAGGGCTTAAATCTTGTTGAAAGCAGCTACGTCCATTGATTGTACATAATCTTCAAAAGCCGTTATTCTTTCTTCCAACATATCTGTTCCAACTTTATCATCTTCAACAACACACTGAATTTGAAGCTTCTTGATACCGTAACCAACTGGAACTAGTTTGGCTGTTGAAAACAGAAAATAGCAACTGAGACATTGCATTCACCCAATACCCTCTATATAAAAGAGTATTAATAAAATACTCATTACATGATGACTTTTGCATCTATTGCTTGCACAAGGTACTTGGAACTATATGTGAAGCAATGTTCTGTTTGTTTCCAAGTCAACCCTCGAGCTACTAAAAACACCAGGCTCTAGTGTAAGGCAAGTGTAGTTTCATTCTCATTTTAAGTTTGCCATCCTAATTACAGCCGAGTATTTCTGAGGGGAAAACAAATTTTTACAAGGGAGATATGATCAGCTACAAGCAGCAGATCTTCAGATCATACCAGGAAATTGGAGGGGGTGCCAGTGGTAAAAATCTCCTTTTGGAGTTAGTGAATTATCTTAAGGAATAAAAAAACTTCACAGCACTCGGAAGACAAGCACACAAGTTGACATCTAAATTAAACTTCATTTTGGAAATGCTGTCTAGATCCATTTTTAAGCATCAAGAAACTTGAGCTACTACTCTGGTTTAATACTATTGCAATTTATTAGTAAACACCTGGAATTCCTTCTTTTTCTCTGACCTACAACTTCAGCTCTGTGCCCCTTTAAGTATATTTCTCTATACAGTGCAATTTAAAAGTTACATTGCCTCCACTAGCCCACACAACCTTAATGATATACTACTTACAAGATCCCCAGACCAAGCCATCTGTCTGAATGCTTCGGACACACTCCTCCAGTTTGGCCATGTCCGTCTCATCGTCCCAGGGTTTCACATCCAACAAGATTGACGACTTGGCCACAACAGCTGGTTCTATAAAGTGATAAGGACAGGAGGTGGGAAGGGGAAGAAAAGCAACATTTAAGTACGAATGAATGTGAATGAATTAGTAACATACATTGCTGTAAATTCCCCAGGGTCTAGGGCATTTCACAAAAACTGCCCATTTGCAAACATCTTTTCCATAAATAGAAATTTATAAAAAATTGTGAAAGGAAATATTAAAAATGTACAAGTTCCTGCACTACATAAAGATATCTTTTGTAAGTTTAGCTTGATGGCAAAAGATGTACGTTTTCATTTTGTATGTTACATTCAGAGATCCTTTTCAGATAAACTGAGGAAGGAACGCAATACAATATAACAGTTTATTTTCCACAGATGGAATACTGCAACTGCTATTGTTCTGAACAGTTCCAGACCAGTAACTGTGGAACGCTGAATTTAAGTAGATTGCCTACTAGGCAAAGTTAAAACATTAAGCAGGTTTCTATGGAAAGTTTAGAACTGGCTTAAATAGACAAGTGTTTTAGACTCAAACTCTGTACGTCTATTTTTAGGGTAGGAACAACCCACCCGCCATCTCTGCTTTAATCTCAAAATGGACACCGAAGTAGGCAACTGAGCCTTTTAAAATTTCCTTGAGCAGACCAAGTCTGATCTACTATAGCTAGGGTTACCATACAATTCTTTTTTCAGTCCTCCATCCAGGCAGGTTTTTGAAATGCAAGTAAATGTCCAGGTTTTTGCTTTGCCTATGCTTTCCTGGCACTTCCAGCTTGGCTGCTTAGGGCTGAGGGAAGCAGGCAAAAGTGACTTGAGTGCAGAGCACAATGCACTGGCCGCAGGCCCCACATCTTCAGGCAGGTGAGACGGAGACAGCATACATCTGTGTCTGTGGACACCAGTAGGGGTGGGCTGCAAGAGGCTATGGGATGGAAAGGAGGGGCACCAGCCGCCCCACAATCACATTCCACCACACCCCCCCCAGTCCTCTTTTTGAAACTGGAAATATGGTAACCGTAACTATAGCTGACAGTTCAAATATGATTTCTTAAGCTCCCCTAATTCAGTGCATATTGATGATCAAATCAAGTGTACAAGAACAAGATATAAAATGTCACTTGCAAACATACTTTTTGACTTCTTAGATTCATACTGAGCAAGACGCTCTTCCCTCAGTCTCTTTGCTTCTTCGCTTTCCTGCAAAAGGAAGCTAGATTTAGAACAAAGCATGGATAATAAGGCATTCTTCACAATACTGTCAAAGTAGACTGGCTTAGTCAGATAAAAACAAATCATCAGCAAGATCAGCCGAAAGATGGTGATTTGGTTTTATTCATCACGTGACCAGTCAGTTAAAAACAGGCACCCCTGCAAACTCACTAGAACTTTATCCTATTTAGGCTGCACATTAGTTTAGCCTATGCCCAAGTGGAAGCCACATTTAAAAAACACCAAAACCAAACCACACAAACTTGAAAACCAGTCTCCTTCACATAGTTTACACGGACTTCACTTGAACCATGCAAATTCTGTAAAGGAGTAGGTGCTTCCGCGAGATTTAAACATCCAAGTAGTATGTTCCTCATTAACATGTTCTGTCCCCACACCTATTCAGCAAGTAGTCAGTTCCACCAGAGGACTATTTCCAGAGAGCCTCTCCAATTCAATCAAATTATGACTAAGATGTTAAACAGACCAACAAAGCAAGGATAAAATAAAAAAAGGAATGCATCTATAACTAAATTTTGTTAGCTGGGGGGGGCAACAAAAAACTCATAGCAAATAAAATAAAATGCCAGTACCTCCTCGTCATCAGATCCAAAGAGATCAATGTCATCATCATCTTTAGTGTCTGCAGTTGCACCAGCTGTGGTATCCTCAACATCAGCAGGACCGTATTTCCCCAAAGCCTTCTTCACTCCTGGCAAACTAAGTAAGAGGGCACAGTCTGTTAAAGATTACTGATTTATAAAATAGTTTTACTGATGTTTTGATACTGTTGTAAACCTCCAGTAAATTTTTTCTTGTGCTAACAATGAAACTCAAACCTTAATTATGTCACTATTTCAGAAGTGAAGCACCAGATTCCAATCCACAAGTGTACCCACAGCAAAGCATGCTGGTTAGAAAAATATGGTGAATTGAACGTGCATAGAAAGCTAAACCTCTTATAAATACAGCAACTCTTGCTCCTGGTAATTGGATTTCCTAGCGTACGCCACATTAGAGCAGCAACCAAAAGTTTCAGATCATAACCTTATACGAAGAGGAGTTCTGCAAATTTTACTGTGCTGTTCCAAGTGCAGAAGTGATGGGAAATGTTACAGAAAAAATGTAACCACCACCAAATCAAATTTAACAACTAAAATGTTTTATATTAATTGAAGCATACTAAGCACTGCTACTCCCCATTGAAGCATTGCCATGAAAATATTTCATTATTGAAAATTAAGCCTCAGTGGGAATGGTAATATATCAAAGTTTTATCACAATGTCAAATCCTTGGGTTTTACTGACAAGTTCTAACTATGAAGTACTTGAGGGACAAAACAAGTGTTCCAATACTACCCAACACAACCACAAGCCTATAATGTAAATGACTATAAAACTAAAATGTGTGAGGAACCAAGGAGAACCTAGCAGGAACTACACATTCCTGAAACCCAAACACAGCTTAAATAGCTCCATCTACTGCTAGAAAACCTATAATGCAACTTTACATTGCCTGCTCAATGCTAGTACCTTTTGAACTATGATTTAATTCCTGCTTTAGTCATTCTAGATGTAGCCACTAACATCATAAGACCATAGTTTTGTCTTATGCTTTCATTTATAGTATTGTGGGGTTTGCTTTAGGGTTTTGTTTATTTTTTAAATCAGACTGTTAGGCATTAGAAAAGCCAATGACAAAGCACTCTCCTTTTGAGTGGCTAGAAGAAATTACAGTAACTAAGTTCCTTTACAGATCTTGTGAACTGGATTTTACAATTTTACCCCAACCCATGTACTGACAAACTATTAAATAATATTATTGACTGTAGCATCAAGAAAAGCCTAGGACAGAATGGATAAGAGACCAAGCCATCCATCTCTACAACAGGTCTTGGTGAGGCAATGTGGAAATGGCACATACTAACACTGCCTATGCTGTACCTTTTCTAGGGAGGACTTCAGTCTCCATGGCTGTCAATACGGCACTTTTCATGACCACTAAATTCACTAAAAAAAGAAGAGAACACATTTGCTTTCATTTCCCTCAAAAACAGTGTTCTTACTGGTCACTTGTCTGATTTAACCCTTCAGGGGGAACAGTCCAATATGAGGTTTTCCTAAGAACCATCGTAATTATTGTGCTCCTGGCTCAGGTGGCTTTGAGACCAAGCTACAAAAGCCATGAGTGAGCAGCTATTGTACGTGCATGATTTTCAATGGAAACACAAAAGGATTCAGTTGCATTGAATTAACCTGCTGGTTAAAATCCAGCCCAGCTTGGTATGACCTTTAAACCATTATTTGCAGTGTATATAGGTCATGGTGCTCAAGGCATGAGTGGCCACAAAGCCTGTCTTTGTGCTGGGGTTTCAGCTGAGTCCCTGAACACCACATGTGCAATAAGGGGAGGCCTGGAAGTGCAGAATCCCAGGGCCAGCGTTGCCAGGTGTATAATTACTGTATCTGTATGATAATTTCAACCCTTGTACAATGTGAGATCAATAATACTAACAAGAGTGTTCAAAATGTGCAATAATTTTTGAGGCTACTAACTGATACAGCATATACAAAGCCCAAGTCACTCTTGGGGACTTCTGAGCTTGCTGTCAGTACCTTCTTTATTTTGAGGTAAGTAGTCATAAGAACTGTTTCAACTTTGATGACCCAGTTCTCTTTCACTCACTGGCAAGTTATAACTAATAAGATGCATCTGCATACTGATTTGCCTACTTTTTCAGCATACAATAGTTTTTCAGCAAACACAGCAACATTGAGCTTCCAGTAAGATAATTTCCTATTTAAGACTTGGCGACGCTGCCCAGGTCAGAAGCAAGCCATCTTGGCTAGGCTGTCCCAGTGCCCGCACCCTACCTGCTCCACAGCAGTAGCGAAGCTGGCACCTTTCAAAGACAACATACAGGCTCAACATTTAAGGCAAAAAAATCCACGAAACAAAACAACCCATGCCTTTTTGGGGGGGGGGCTGCCACCCAGGTAAATAGTGAGGGGAGGAAGATCTTACCTGGCCTTTTGCTTCTCGTAGGACTGGATGTGGTTGTACCAGCGCAGCGCGTGGCACAGGTCGGCGGGCGGCGGCGCAGACACTGCCTCGAACACGGCGACGTCAGCCTGGGACGGCCCGAACCTGCAGGACGCGCGCGGTCAGGGAAGCCCCGCACAGCGCAGGCGCGAGCCCGCGGCCGCCCGACCCCGCGAGGTGGGGCAGGGCTGGCTAGGCTACCCACCCCCTGCAAGCAACGCTCACCCCTCGATGTAGCTCCTATCCGCCAGGAAGTCATTGAGCACATAGAGGCCTGCAGCAGTCTTGAGGTCCCCAAAGCCCATGACAGCGACAACCGATACGATTCAAACAGCGTCCTCTACGCAAAGAGAGCGCCGCTTTCCTCTCGTCTCACATATATAGGCACCGGCGGAAGATTTCTTAATCGTTTTGTTTCGTCACTATAGTGTCCCTCCGCAGAGAAGTAGTCCCCCTCGCCTTCCGCTCCGCTCAGAGCAGGGAGAAGGCGTTACCGGACACGAACATGAGGAAACAGGGGTAGAAGGAAAGGTTTCAACTAAGGAGCCTGTTCGGCCCGCTCCACTGCGGGGACGCGGATTTTCGAAACCAGGTTGCAAAGAACTGACGGAAAATGCCGAGCGCGGGTTCCGGAAATTGCCGAGGGCCGGCAGAGGGTGGGAGGAGACGGAGGCTGCAGAAGCCACGTGTTCCGGGGCGGGGCGGACACAGCCGAACCCGCCTCTTCTGGGGAGTGACGGAAACTGCCGAGTCGCTGCCGGAAGGGGACGGGAATGGCCGAGGCAGTGCGTCCCGGGCAGTGACGGAAACTGCCGAGGCCGGCGCTGGCGGTGGCGGAAATTACCGAGACGGCTTCCGAGGAATGACGGAAATAACCGAGCCGCCGCCATCCAGGCCTTGCGAGCCGGATCCGCGGCAGTGGTCGTGAGGGCTGAGCTGTGCGGCAGCTGCTCTGCTGCCCCTCCGCGTCACGAGGTACTGGGTAGGGATGCGGCCGCGCCCGCGGCCGCGGTGGGGGGCCGGGCCGGGCCGGGCCTTCTCCCTTCGCCTGCGCCCCGGCCTCTCCGTGCCCTTGACAGCCGGAGGGGAGCGTCCTTGCGGGGGCCAGGAACGGCAGCAACTTTTCCTTAAGTCTGAATTTACTGTGAACAATATATATATTTTACTCAATAAGTGTTGTAATGGAAAACTAACACAATGAGAAGTTAGCCCCCAAGTGGTTTGTTTTGGGTGACAGGGCAGTGCTGCTGTAGGAGGGTTTGGGTGTTGTAACGGTGAGGAGGGCTCTTCTGTGATCTCCTCCCACAGCGTTTCTCAACCCGTGGGTTGCGACCTAAAGCAGGGGTGCAAGAATATACGAAACGGTTGTGAACAAGCTTTAAAAATGGATCGGTCCATTTTTAAAATAGATTTTCCTTTAAAGGAGAAAAACGTGGGAAACTGGTTTTTCCCTTGCTGGCTGGCAGAGCTGCAGCCTGTGAGGGGCAGCTTGGTCCAAACACTGGGGGTGGGGGGCAGCAGGCCAGGAGTGAGGGGCATCAGGACTGGCCACTGAGGTTTACAAATGGGTCCTGGTGCAAAAAAGGCTGAGAACCACTGTCTTATTGGGCTGGCTGTATTGTTGGACCAGCTTCAGAACTAGAAGAGAAGGTCTGCCCCCTCCCCTCAGTCCTCAGGTGGTCTCTGTACTCTTTGGGGGCACAGGCAGAAGTGACAGTTTTTGCCTGATTCGGCCCCAGAAAAAGCTTTACAGCCATAACCAAACAGAGGTGAACAGCTGCAGATCACTTTAAAAGGAACTATGACAGTCTGAACCCTCATTGCATGAGGGGATGTGGGTCAGGTGAACCGGGTTGCATGCTCAAATGAACATGCTCCAAATCAGAGTGTGTTGTATATAACTTTCTGCAAAGCTCCCAGCCTGTCACTGTTTTCAGAATGGGAGTGGGGAGAAGGAGCAGAGGGAGTCTGGTCTGGGTTTTTTTCAGCAGGCATTTTGGGATGGGGTGGGTGGATTGGAGCTGGGAAACTCGAGTTCCCTCTGCTCCCTTCTCTTTCTTCCTCCCTCCCCTGCCCCCCACCTCTGAAAACAGCCTCCAGGCCAGGAGGGGGGAGTGGCATTGCTACAGAAACTGGGCTGCAGGTCTGCAGCACGCAACTGGAGTCCCAACTCCTGCATCCAGGACCCAACAACAAACTTCTCTTGGGTCCAGAAGATCCTTGCAACTCAAAGTGCTTCCTGAAAAGTGCTATGAGTTGCAATGGGGAGCTGCTCTTTTGTCTGCACCCTGGAAATGTGGTCAAAGCTTAGCAGAGAGCTGTTGGATGTACAGTGGGGAGCTACAGAAATGTTAGTGTTTTCTAACTGCAGAAATCTGAGGCACTAATTGCTCTCTTGTATTTGCCAGCACCATGCTGCGACTACCTGCTGTCCACAGGGCCTTAGCTGGTGTCACTCGGTCCAGCAAAGCATGTGGTGAGTTTGCCTTTATTGTATACATTTACGTACACTGATGCAGTGTGTTTAAAGAAAGCATTGAATGTTTGGACTATTATATTGTGTAGAGGGGCTTCATATGCATCATTGGGTTTTAGAGAATGATCTAGCTGTAGCTGTTTCAGATCATTCCAGTTATTTAACTATGAATTATTTTTGTTAGTGGTAATCCTTCAAGCTTTTCATGTTTTGATTTCGGTCTCCCTGTAGGACCGAAATCAAAACATCAGAATTTCATAGTGTTCAATCCAACATTCCACTTGTTTTTGTTTATCAGTGATGACATTTCCATCCAAGTCTTACAGTGGATTTATTTTCTTCTTGACTGGACCAGTTACTTGCTTGATGCTTTCGTATGTTTTGTGGCTATTGCCTGTGTCAACTGCTTTCTGAATATGATCAGAGTTTCAGCCAAAAATCTGGGGCACACCTTTTAGCTTCCTTTTGCATTTTCCTTGGAGCCTTTCTCAAAGTTTCCAGGGTTATGGTTTGGGAGATGACTTGCAGATGGTTAGTGCTGTCCTTTTGTTCCCAACCAATGATAGAAGCATTTCAGAGTGCTCTTAAAACTAGTCTGCATTTTATCTTGCATTTCCTCCCCACCCCCCAAATGCTGTTATAGCAGCATTGTACGTGTTAGTCTTTAAGCTTCCACAAGCCTTGGTGGATGAGTTGTTAGGTAAACTTGTTTTCACAGCTTCTTCATTGAATAGTTTGCATCTTTGGTTTGGCTGATTATCAATCTGAGGATGACTTGCTACAGTGGATCTTTTTAGCATTGATTCTGACCTAGCAGCAGACTAAGGTATGGTCAGTGATGTGTTAAGACCTTGCGTGCAGGATTTCTTAGGTGGTTGTGCCTGGTTAGTACTAGATCTAGTTGGTGCCAGTGGGCAGTGATCCTGATCTTGGATGTTTCCATGTTGTTTGTCTTGTGAGTAGACATCATGAAGTAGGTGTTGGTAACATGAAGTAGGTGTAGGTAACATGTAAATTTTGACTTGTACTGGGTCCTAATGCTCGCTGGCCACTTTCATTCATGTTTCCAATTCCATGTTTGCCCAGAATATCAGGTCAGTTCTCAAAACTGCATTCAACTCTTGCACTAAAGTCACCAAATATTATAATGGTCTTCTTTCTATGAGTTTTTTTCTCAATTTCCAAGCTGTTGGTAGAACATGTTCCTGTCTTCATCACTAGCTTGAAGAGTAGGCACATAGACGCTAAACAACATAACGAAGCTGTTATGTGTGTGCGCTCTGACCGTGGTGATGATGAATCAAATAAATACAGCAATGGGAGTTACCGCAGTTTGATGGGTTTGGACAGTGAGCCTACATTAGAAGATTTATAGAAAGCCATTAAATCGACTCCTGGGAACTAGAGATCCAGCAATAACTGTTTGCCTGCTGAAATCTAAAACTCTGCCAGTGACAAATTACTTCAAAAGCTCCATGAAGTTATACTGCTTCCTCTTTCCAACAGAGCAGTATCGCAAGATTTTAGAGCTGCTCAGTTTGTACAATTAAAAAAACAAGGAGGACAGAAGCAACCCAGTTGAACATCATTAGGAAAGTTGTCACTCGCGTTATGGTACTTGATCTGTTATCAGCAGGAATCCTGACCTTCGGACTGAACTAACAGAATTGAAAAAGCAGCTAAGAATTTTGGCCTCTTAAAAAAAACAAACAAACATGGAATAATAGCGAGCTATCAATTAAAGTAAAGATTCAAATCGACGAGACTGGTGTGCAGTTACCCCTGTTTCATGGTTCAGAAATGTGGACCGCATATGCTAGGGACATCAAGAGACTGAACAGCTTCCACCTGAGATACCTGTGTAAGATCCTGAAAATAAAGTGGGAAGACAAAATGCAGAGGCACTGGAATGTATGGGACTGACACACTTAAAAACCACTATCTAGAAGAGGAAGTTGCTGTTAAATTATAAAATCAGATTCATGACAAGTGTATAAAGGATTGACATGACAACTTGTTCAATAAATGACAGAAAGGTTTTATTTACTACAACTATTCACTATAAAATGATCTTAAAGTAAAACTAAATCCAGTATATATAGTTGTAAAGTGATAGTATCTCACCAACAGAGGCAAAGAGGCCGTCTTAGTCTTGTTAGCTCAAGGTGTGGATCTGTTGCCAGTGAGATCAAGTCAGCTGGGCTCCATAGCATTTTGTGTGTTGAATGATTTCTTGAAGTGCCCCCTGTTAGCTGCTTCTTTCCTTTCTTATACCTTGCAGCTCAGCATCTTCAAAGCATTCTTGTAGTTGTGTAAATAAAGAGAAAAACCTAAGCCATAACAAATGGGAAGATTGTGTTTTCGTAACTGTTCATTATTGATTATCAGAAAGTCCCAGTTTTGACTGAATGACCTTCTTCAGTAATAGAAGGTTTATCAATCTGTACTGAGTTGCAACATATCAGGAAATTGATTAACAACTGGGAGAAATTCAACATTTTTGAAGAGTTGTCCTTGGAAGATCAAGGGAACTACTGAGACAAAACAAGAGTTAATCAAGAGGAGATGCCTATCAAACCCCATATGGAGAATGTTTCTTCCCGCGCATAAACCCAAGTTAATTGCAAAAAAATATTTACTATAGTAATGAATCCATAGACATTTTACACAGTCACATATATGATAGGGGTGCACCGATTGAGATTTTTGCATCGATTCTGATAGCCGATTTTTAAGGAGAGGCATATCTGCCGATAGAGATCCAATTTCTGATACTAGCCTGGCAGTTTGGAGAGCGGGATGGGGGAGGGAAAGGGGCATGGGGCAGGCACGGGATGGAGCTGTAGCATGTCTGGGGGGCATGGGGAAAGTGGGCGCAGCTCTCACCATTTGGCCCGGAGCTGCTGGTCTGGCAGCTTGCCTGCTTGTCCTGCGGCTCCTGCCACTGCTCCTACC
>NW_017728949.1:6124027-6159836 GCF_001723895.1 Crocodylus porosus | reverse complement strand
CATGTGTGCCCCTGGATCTATGCGGGTCAGGCTGGGGCTGCGCCAAGCTCTTCCTGGCTCACCCTGGCAGGGTGGGGCTGCACTGGAAAGGGACTACGGTGAATTTGTGGCTGCAGCCCTAGCCCTGTAGCCCCCTCTTGGCACAGCCCCGCCTTGCTGGGAAGAGCTTTGTGCAGCCCTGGCCCCAGCCCAACCTGCACAGATCTGGGGGCACATGCTCCAGCCATGCCCTCCTGGGACAAGCAGGCAAGCACTGGACGAGAGTGGCTCCTAGACAAGTGGCGCACAGTGGTGGGAGCTGTTACCCGCAGATGAACTGCAGCTCTGTCCCACATCTCCCCCGCTCCAGCCCCATGTCTCCCTCCTTGTGGGGGGTGGGCCTTGATCTGTTCTCCTGCGCCCCTTCCCTCCTCCCACCCCTTCCACCACACTAGGCTTACCAGCTGGAGGCAGCTCTCCATGCTCCCGGGCTGTGCTCCCTGCTGCCTGTGCTGCGATGCACGGTTGCATGGGCCATTTATCAACCAAATTATCAGCCTGATATAGCCGATTTTTCCGATATATTAAATTTTCTTTATATTGGTTCCAATCTAATATCGGACCCATGCATCGGTGCACCTGTAATATGATGCATAAGAGCCTGCTTAAAATCATCATCGGTATAGTAAGATAAGCTGGAAGTGATGCTTCATTATTTATTTTCAGAAGGTCCAGCTGCAAACTTACATCCTCTTGTACTATGCAACTGTCATCAATATTTTGTAGTTTAACTTGTGAGTAGTCCCAGCTCAGCTTAAGCTTCACAGTCATCAGTTTCTGTGGCTTGGCCATGTCAGGAGAATGGGAGGAGATTATCCTCAAAAATATTTTGCACAGCAAGATTCAAGACTGCTCTAAAAAGTGGGGTTACCCTCTATGGCAGTGCCATGTCTGCAAAAATGATATGAAGTCATTCAGCATAAATGTAGAAAGCTGCAAGGAGCACAGAGAATCCTGTCCGATCTGAAGGGAACATCCAGCACTGGGTGCTGCTCAACATGAACTGGTTTTGATTCAGAAGATGGAAGTGAGGCAAGAAAGAAGAAAGCAGCATGCTGCAAACTCAGACTCTAACTCAGACAACACGTGGGTCTGTGAAACTTGTAACAAGCCATTGCACTTTTGAATTGGGCAAGTCAGCCAGAAGTGGCATTCATTAGGCACCTGACTAGACAGTCCTCTTATCCAAACGCCATGATTCAGAGGATCGATGGTTGCTGATACTATTTTTGTCCGTAAAAACAACTCTCAGTATTTAATTCAAGCTCTGGGAACATTTATCTATAATGAGGTGAATAATGTGAAACAAATGGAAGCTTCCTGTAATTTGTTTATAACAAGCTCCTCCTTTATTGTTTGTTGGCAAGCTAATTGAAATAAGATCTTCCTACCCCTTGACCTGTACTTTTTGAAACATGGTTAACAGCTCTCCCTCAGGCTTAAAAAATGACACATCACTGAAGTTTATGATGGATACCTCTCCTAGAAATTTCAATACTTTCTTTATGTAACAGTTATTGAAAGTAATGATTCCAATGCATGTTTTTAAATAGTGATCACCTGCCTAGAGTTTTGGTGTGTGAATTGAAATGTATATTTAAAAACATGAACCAGAATATAAACAAAATCACTTTAGACTTAGTAATGCCAGTTGTGCAGGTGAAACTTAATTAGGAATCATTTTAGTTGAGCTAACTTTGCCTTCTGGACATAGGTTATGGATTTTTAGCTGACTAGAAAAGTTAACATAACTGGAGTGAACAAACCAACAACATTGCATCTAGCAGTAATTCAGACTCCACCTTTTTTTTTCTCTCCTTAACTTTCAGTGCGTGGAACAGCAGCAACAGCAGCAGCCAGCAACCAAATAGAGGTGTTTGTTGATGGGCAGCCTGTGTTTGTGGATCCTGGAACCACAGTGCTTCAGGTAAACAAAGAAATTTGGATATGTTTCCGATTCTTCCTCCCCACTCTCCCTTACGCTGTTACGTTTGTCAGCTTGTTGCACATCACAGCAATCTGTCTAGACTAGCCAGTTGCCCGTCAAAAATGACGACAGGGGTGGGGGCTGGGATGAAGTGCTGCCACCTAGCGCCCCATGCTGCCTCTGTTCTGCCTCTTGCAGAGAGCGGGTTGGGGGAGCTGGCTTCGGCTTCCCCACCCTCGTCCGGTCCTTGGTTTGCTCGCAGGGAGCGAAATTGGGGAGCTGAGGCTAGCATCTCGCCCACCCTCTGTCTAGTTGTTGGCACACTTTTGGAATCATGGCAGCATTCCCCCACGCTTGGAGCACTCCAACTGGCTGTTTCCTTCAGCCAGTCAGAGTGCAAATAAAGTGTTACAGACAGACAGACTTAGGCTTTTGTAATATTAGAATGCTTTCATTGCCCATAAGACCACTCAGGATGAGAGGATCACTTATTTGAGAGAGAGAAGTCCAATCTGAACCAATTTTGATTGAATTCTAGACAAATTGTTATTATATTCTAGTTGGTACCAGTAGTTGTGTGTCCTGGTCAAAATTATGTTAATAATAAAAACAAAAAAACAAAAAAAACAAATGCAGTCATCCAATTTTCTTGATGATGAGAGCTGAACAGGACTCTTGAAAGCCCATTAATTATTATCTTATTTAATTAAGTGGGGTTTTACTCAAATGTACCTTACCTTCCTGCACTGAAAGCTCCCAGTTCAGGGTACAACTTTTCCAGTGCTCTTACCCATCTTTGCATGAGAAAAAATGAAATCCTGGCCTTCCAAAACAATGCTCAACATTGCATCTAGACTCTTGAGGTTAGCTTTTACATTAGAATTACAGTATAATTAGATGTAATAAGAAGGGAGAGCACGAAGATATAGGACTGAGTTGTGGTTTTGGATGCAAATGATATTACAGTTGTAGGTGCTGTGGAATTTCTATCTTGAAGTCTTGTGCAGTGTTCTTTATTAAACATTTTCTGCTTAATTAGCTTTCTTGACAGAAGCAAACTTTTTAAGTTGACAGAAAACCAAGTTTTTCACTTAAACTAGCACCATATTACTGCTAGGGTGTGTGATTGACATTTGTGTCTGTGTAGAATTTTACAGCAGCATCTAGTACAGTGAGGAGGAAATCCTACAGTCAGAGGGAACTAGGCAAACAAAGCCCAGTTCTCTCATTTTGGATTTTTTTTGTTCGTGCATCTTTCATGTTGAGTTTCAAATTCCCTTCTTCCTTTATATACATTTTGTTTTTGTACTGCACTTCTTAAATTTATTGCAAAGAAACCAAATAAATATTCATTCTCTTTATTGCTGCAACTAACACCTTTCTTAATAGCAAAGGAAAGAGAATGCTTTCCTCCTAGCTGGTTTGAGGGGGACACCTCTTTTTTTTTTTAATATGCTTCTTACCTGTTGTTATTTCTACCTTTTGATGTTAGTTTGGCCATTTTTCACTTCGCTCGAAGTTTTAAACTTAAACCTGAAAAAAAATCTTAAAGACCAAGAACGTTTGTTGTTTTTTCCTGGAAACCAAAGCAGTTTTTAATTCATAGAGAAACTCTAGAGGTTTGTTTGTGGGTTTTGGGGGATTTTTTGGTGGGGAGTATTGTGTTTTTTTTTGCTTTGGACATTTTTGTTTAACTCAAGTTTGATATCCAGGATTTATTTTCTTTATTTCTTCCTTTTCTAGGCCTGTGAAAAGGTTGGAATTCAGATACCTCGCTTTTGTTATCATGATCGACTGTCTATTGCTGGAAACTGCAGGATGTGCCTTGTGGAAATAGAGAAAGCCCCCAAGGTATTTATTTTTTGTGTTACTGAAATTATTTCTGTAAGTGTGCAGGACTCTACAGTGGGGGAAGTAATCACAGATTAATTTCCACATAAATTGTTATTAGAATGTGGCTGCTGCAGACATACTTTTGTGTCTGAGTATATCTTCACCCCAAAATGTCATGTGTACAGTACATACATGCATGTCTGACGGGATCTACAGTAAATCACAGTTCTTTTCAAAAGATTAAAAGTAGGAACTTGGAAACTGGTACTGTAGCTGGGCATCTGGTACTCAAACTGACCCAAGAGAGTTCATGGATGTAGCTATATAATTGGGGCTTGACAGATTTTACCTCTGTGGTACTGCATCATAAGTCCACTTAAGTCTCTTCTGAAACTGACTGCCATGGCGCAGCCCTGAGCTCCGTGTTGGCACCAGAACATTTCCTAGATGCATGCTTTCGTTTTTGCGCAGTATACCGTTTTTATTGATAATGATAAAGATAATGGTTAAAGTTAACCACTTGCTTCAAAGATGGTTTTCCATACACTTGATTCTTGAAGATTTTTTTTCTCTCATGGCTATATTTGGGTAGTTTGTCTTGAAGCAAATATTTTTATCCTGCATTTGCCAGAAAAGGTTAGACTAACCACCATGCATGTAAATGATCAGTACTTGCTTTTCTTTCTGTTTAAATGGAAATGTGCTGATGCATGTTTTTATGATGATTGCAGCCAGTTGCTGCTTGTGCTATGCCGGTAATGAAGGGTTGGAATATACTGACAAATTCCGAGAGGTCCAGGAAAGCAAGGTATCATCCTTAAGTACACGTATATCTTTTTTGCTGGGTAAACGTGTGCAAATGTGACACTAATTACTGACTTCAACAGAGAGGGTGTAATGGAGTTCCTGCTGGCAAATCACCCATTGGATTGTCCAATCTGTGATCAAGGAGGAGAATGCGATCTACAGGTACAAAGTCTAGTTCAGTTATTTTAGATTTATTCATTAAGTTAATATTTTGAATTGTGTGTCTAGTGAAACAATACTTGGCAGCAACATGAGTTTATTTATTTCCTCTTGTGTATTGTAGGACCAATCAATGATGTTTGGCAGTGACAGGAGCAGATTTATGGAAGGGAAGCGTGCCGTTGAGGACAAGAACATTGGCCCACTAGTCAAAACAATCATGACTCGATGTATACAGTGCACTCGATGTATCAGGTAGTGTCCTTTTGTTTGACATTCTGTGCAGTACAAACAAAAAGGAAGATTTTTTTTTCAAATACTGTTTGATTTTTCTCTTTTTTCCTCCCCACTATTTTCTCATGTTAAATGTGACCCCAGGAGTGGTCAGTCCTTAGTCTCATTTCTATGATTGCCATAATGGTGCTAATTCTGAGGAAGATCAACAATTACTTTCACACAAACCACCCAGCTACTGTTAGATAGTAACAACTGGAGATGACCTGGATCAATCCAACTTCTTTTCTTGTTTGCTCAAGTCATCTAGTTCTGGTTCCAGAACAGATTCCCAAACATCAAGTGGCCTTTAGGGTCTGGTTGGGATGAGACTGAAGTCACATTAAAAATAGTAACCTTGGGGGAATAGCCTTAAAGGTAACACAGTCTTTGAGACTAAAATGTAGCTTTTGAGGTCGCTGCACCATTCTCCTTGAGCCTGCACATTATCTAAATAGGCTGTTCTAATTCATACCATCATGAGAATTTATGGTTATTGTTGACTTTGGGACAAGCTTGAACAGCTGATCAAACTGCGTATTCATTTAACAGTCCCTTATTTTTCACTTTCTCCTCCCCCCAGTGTAACGAAATTCAGTAAGTTAGTGCTCCTACACATACGTTACTGCTAAATGCATGCACACATGCATGCATGTTAATACAGATATAGTATAATTGGTTTATATGATTTCTAACAACTATAGAATTAACCTATTTAAATAGGTCAGAAGCTGCTTGTGTAATTAGGTGACTGTCCGTCCACCTTTTCTATAGGTATATCAGAATATTAATCTCTGAGAGATGAAAATTTGAGATGCATCCTACTGATCTGTTTGTTTCAAGTTTTTTATATTTCATTTGTATCCATTAGGTTTGCTAATGAGATTGCAGGTGTAGATGATTTGGGAACGACCGGAAGAGGAAATGACATGCAAGTTGGCACTTACATTGAGAAAATGTTCATGTCAGAGCTATCAGGAAACGTCATTGACATCTGTCCAGTAGGAGCACTTACCTCCAAGCCGTACGCCTTCACTGCCCGTCCATGGGAGACAAGGTATGCATCTTACACAGAAATTCAGTTGCTCTTCTAACACACTTTTTCTTTTACATGTGTTGTGGTGGTTGAAGTCTTTTGAATATTTACCTCCAAAAAGGTACATTGTTTTGTAAAGAAAAAAGATTCTTATTGCATTTTGTGTTCTGTGTGGGTTCTTCTGTAGACTCTATATCTCTCTAAAATGTTACTAAATTTGAGTCCATTAGAATTCCAACATCTGTAGAATTAATACATTTCTCAAATTTAGATTTATATGTATATTTATAGTCTTGAATTTAGGGAGTGGGGAAGCTGGGGCAGAGGATCAAAGTAACCCAAACATATTAGTTTTCCTAAGTTGTGCTAATGACTGTCTAAACCAGTGGTTTTTAACTTGTGGTCTGTAGATCCCTGGGGGTCCTCAGACTATGTCTAAGGGGTCTGTGAAAGATGATTCTGATCAATCAAAAGTATGTGAATACTCACATTTACTGTTCAAAGGGATCCATACCTCCATTTAAACACTTTAAGGGCTCTGCATATGAAAAAACAGTTGAAAACCACTGCTCTAAACAATAGAACTAAAATGTTGACAGCTAGTGAATTGAAGTATGACTTACAATGTCATGTGAAATATTTTTAGCATTAAATATACCTAATGTTAAAACACGGAATGTTTTCAGGGCTTTAAAATCTAGCCACTTGCTTAGGGAAAAAAATCATAATTTGTATGTCTTTTGTGGTCTGTTTTCTATGCAGAAAGATTGAGTCCATTGATGTTCTTGATGCAGTTGGAAGTAATATTGTAGTGAGCACAAGGACTGGAGAAGTAATGAGAATTTTGCCAAGGTTGCATGAAGACATAAATGAGGAATGGATCTCAGACAAAACAAGGTAGGATGTATAAGGAGTTTCACAGAATGCTAAGAATTGCACTGACAGAATACTACATGTAATGTTTTAAGGTCATTGAGTTGTTTAACAAACTGAATGTTCTGCTGTAAGTATTAACAAATGCTCCAACCAGAACTGTGTGTTTTGTGTTTTTTTTACAGTCTTTGACTGCAGTAATCCTGTCTGATCTGTGTAACAGAACTCACTGCCAAAAGCAGGTGTGCTGCCTCCTGGTGGCCACTATACTATCACCTCTTCTCTCTGGTTAACCAGGGTATTTTTCTGCCATGCCTTACACTTATTTTAAATTCAGTAGGCTGCCCCAGTCCACTAGATTGATTGATTCCTTTGCCCCTCAGCTCAGTCTCTCTGAGCTCTCAGCTGCTTTGGCTTAATTCAGTTCACTGGACCCTCAGCCCCTCGAAGAGTGCCTTAGTCTCTAACAGCCTTTGTTGGTTCCAGCACCTCAGATTTCAGGCATTCTCTGGCACCCTTAGCCTCCTTTTACCCCTTCAGCCGCTCCAAGCCTCATCATCAACATAAATCCAATCCAAAATGCGATGAATTGGGGCTGGGGTCCGTTTCTGTAGGCCTTGCCCCCAGCTTGTTCTTTGTCATGCTGGCTTCTCCTAGCTCTGGCCTTTCTAGTCTTTCTTACAGTTTCCTGAGTCTCTAATATGACTTCTTCACTCAGTGCAGGGAGTTTCATGAATGTAACTTGGGCCAGTCTGCAGTTCCCAGTGCTTCTTCCCTCAACTCCCAGCAGGGAGCTCCTGCTTCTAGCCCTCCCCAAGTCACACTGCTCCTTTACTTTTTTGTGCAGGGTCTATGTAGCCCCTGGCTGCTCCTGGTTCTGAACTGGGGACTCCTCAGCAGGCCATTGCCTAAATAAGCTGCCAGCTGCTTATTATCTGGGCTCTGCAGCTTTCTAACTCACTCTACTGCCTATCTCTGCTCTCAGTAACAGGACTTGCCCTGTTGCATATGTTGTTGGTTGGTTGTTTGTGGGGTTTTTTTGGTTTTTGTTTTTTCCTTTATGGAAGGAAAAAGATTAACTTGCTAATGAAAACCAGGGTTTCAGTTCTTATTATTTATTTTAACCCAAACTATTTGTATTTAAATAAAAGTCTGTACTGTTGCTGCATTTCTTTCGCTGTGTAAGGTTTATTTTGTAGCACAGCGATTTTAATACTGGTGTTAGGGCACATCTGAGTGACACTTCTTTCACTTATCCAGGTTTGCTTATGATGGTTTGAAACGTCAGAGGCTTTGTCAGCCAATGGTCAAGAATGAAGAAGGGCTGTTAGTATATTCCTCATGGGAAGATGCGCTGACTTGTGTTGCTGGAGTGGTAAGAATTACTTACAACTTTTGCTTTTGGTGGCACTTAAATGTTGTTAGGCAAGTAGGCAAAATCAGTAATACTTCAGTTGAAGATTGGAGACAACCATTTACTATTAATGTTTAATTTATTGAGAATAATTTTGGGGAGTTTAATTTATTTCTAACTTGGTAGAGTTCAAAATTGTATTTCAAAATTGATAGGTAAGTGTAACTCTGAGTTTCTTTGTTCTTGAAGTGTAAGTGTCTAGAGTATATGTCCTGCACTCTTGAAAGTTTTGGTAGTTCCTTTGGTAGTTTAGCTACTATTTATGAAAAATCCAAAAGTTTTTAAAGGAGATGCTAAGAAAAATCATTTGTTAAACCTCATTTTGAACTTTTTGGGGGGAGGAGAAGGAAGAAGGACCCTAAGCTTAATTTTAAACTTCATACCATTATGATAGGAAGATAACACTTCATCTCTTCAAATTCTTTTTGCTTCATAACTTGTGGGCAGGTGAATGCAAGCTGGTATCCATCTGATACCTCATCCAACACTAACATTGCCTCTTTCCAGCTGCAAAGTTTCCAAGGTAAGGATGTTGCTGCAGTTGCAGGAGGACTGGTGGATGCAGAAGCATTGGTAGCTCTAAAAGATTTGATGAACAGAGTAAATTCTGACACATTGTGTACTGAAGAGGTCTTCCCTACTGCTGGAGCCGGGTGAGAACAGAGACACAGATCTTACGCACGTTTTAGAGTTTTAGCAAACTCTTAAACCTCTTGCAAAACAAACTTTTTTTTTTTTTTTCATGGTCCAGAGCAATGTGATTGTGTGAACTGTCTCATAAGATTCTGAAATATTCAGGATTGGAGATTTTGAATGAGTTTTATAGACATCTGGAATATTATAATTTCAAGTTAAAATCACCATGCTAGAGTTGGATGCTCTAAAGAGGTATAGTCTCGTACTGTAGCAAAGATTGCAAAGCTGCTATCATAATTCAGGACAAAAACAGCTCTTTAACACTTAGTAGGCCTTGTGGCTATAAATGGATTTATTTAGGTAACTGTAGCACATCAGGTATTGTTACAACTATCTCTAGGGCAGGTATAATTTTACTTTGGTAAAGGCTGAGAATGCTATATAGGCAGAGGAACATGCCTGCATCATAGCTCCCTTTAGAACTTTGATAGTGCTAGTAACCTTATAAAGTGGGAGGCTTTTGTTTATACTGGCATTAGCTTTGAGATTTTTCTTTCTTTTAGCTTCCCATCTGAAAATAGTTTACACCTAGTAAGTTAACCCTGCAGTCTTTGCTGCTCTGACTTGTTGCCTTCGCCTCCTCTTTTTGACAAAGTTACTTTTGTGTGTGGCTTTTTGTTACAGTACAGACCTACGTTCTAACTACTTGCTTAATAACAAGATTGTGGGAGTGGAGGAGGCAGATATCCTGCTTCTGATTGGCACCAATCCACGCTTCGAAGCACCACTGTTTAATGCCAGAATTCGAAAGAGGTTTGTACTTTTATGGATTAGTAATTCATTTTTGCTAGCGAGAGGCTAGATCATGTATATTGATCTGGTACAGCAGTAGGACTCCATGTAGATTTTTAGGCATTCATCCAGGCAGATCAATTTTACAGCATCTCCCCCCACCCCTCTGATCCCCCTCTTTTTGTAATGGAATGGGGTTGTGTCTGATACAGGAGTCTCTCTCCTCTGTGCCCCTCACCCCCCACCTTTTTCCCTTTAATTTCAGCATATCCCTTAGTCCATTAACTTGCATAGTCTTTCCTTTGTCACAGAACATAGCTCCAAAGATTTAATTTTTATACAGGGTTTTTAAACAAGTTCTTTGCAATGTTAATGCTGAGCAGTGTCTTTAACAGAGAATTGTTGCTATAATAAACTGGATATGAAATGATGTACGTTGTGTATACTCAGATCTGGCCTGTAGTCATGTAATCTGTCCTGTAGGTCTCCCCACAGGTCTAAAAAATTCTGGTGGTGGGGGAGTGGTGCAATTGACACTACTATTGCTCCCCCACTGGTAAATTTCCAAGTCCTGTGCATCTGAGACAATTCTACACATGCTGGATTGGGCCCATGGAGTAGATCTGGCTCACGGATGGAGCTGGCAGTGCTCATTCCGCCATGGTCCTAAGGTTGAGCACCACTGATATAGCAGACAGACCTGGCACTGGTCATCCAGCCTGTGAGTCAAAAAGGTTGGGTGCCATTGACTGTAGGCAATTTTTCTTTGCTTGTGTAATACACTGATCAGTTATCTTATTTCTGTTTTTTAAAGTAGTTCTTTGTTTTAATCATGGTATCATCCTGTCACTTGCCACTAAAATCCTAATGTTATTAGCTTTGGCTGACCAGCATTATAAATTTCTGTGGCTTACCTATATTTTATTTTTACTATTTTTAGCTGGCTTCACAATGACCTGAAAGTGGCTGTTGTGGGAAGTGCAGTGAACCTAACCTACACATACGATCACCTGGGAGATTCTCCACAGATACTTCAGAATATTGCTTCAGGAAAGCATGAATTTGCCAAGGTACACACTGCATGAATAAAATGGTGCAGATACTTTAGAATAACATTTTTTTTAAATGTATGACAAGTGTTAGAAGTTGTTTTTGGTGAAAGTTTCCCCTCCCTACCCCCCAGGGGGATTTTGCAGCAGGTAATATTTTTACCATGTAAAGAATCTGTAAGTTTTATATTCAGTGTGTTCAGACTAACGGTTGAGGTTAAAAGTTCCTTCCAGTAAAGTACGTGAAACACTGAAATGTCCCACGATTGTGTGTGTGATAAAACATTTGAATATGCCCTCTTCTAGGTAGTGCAACCACTTTCAGGCACTACTGAAATAATTATAGGTGGTTACAGTGACTGCAACATTGACAATTTAGTTTTTTAAAACATTGTTATGGTGCAGGATAATGCAGTAAATTACCACAACATGAACTCATGGGACCCAATTAGAAAATTAAATAACCTATTTTCCTTATTTTAGAGTTGCAGCTTTGCTGGGAAGACTTGTTGCAAACATTTTGATTTGTTACCTATCATGTTTATATACTGCATTAACACCACTTAACAATTGTTCTTTGCAAATATCTGAACTGAACTTGCATTGAATTACTTAGCCTTGGAGTGATTTTTTTTTTTTTTCTCCCCCCCATCAAACAGGTCCTTAACCAGGCCAAAAAACCAATGGTGGTCATTGGCAGTGCAGCTCTTCAGCGCAGTGATGGAGCAGCTATCCATGCCGTAGTGTCTACCATTGCACATAATGCCAGGACAAAAAGTAGAGTTGGTGCTGACTGGAAAGTAATGAACATCCTTCATAGGTTTGCTTCAGATTTTTTTCTACAGGCCTTTTGATCCACCTAGACTTGGCATAAATGGCATGTATAAATAGAGGCCTACCAAACTCAAGGAGGCAGATGGCTGACTTTTGTGAGCAGCTTGTGGGGCTGGCCACCATATTCATGGGCTGAATGCAGGTGGAAGGCCCCCCCTGCCTCTGGCTGTGGGGCCCTCGCAGTCTCACCCCTCCTCACAGATTGCCATGTGGCCCAAAACTGCAGCTTAATTACCCTGATTAAGCCCAGGGAAGCCATTAAGCCATTAATTATTTATGGATTGTTTCCCCAGGCTTAGTCAGGGTAACTAAGTTGTGGTTTTGGGCCACCTCCGGGCTTGCTGCAAAGAAAACGTACCAGCAAGGAGAAAAGCATGCAGGAAGTCCTGCAGTCTTAAGAGGACTGGGGGGTGGGAACCCTGCCCCTTTCTGTCCCCTGCCTCCATTCCATTGTGTCATTTTTGCATAACCCCACCTCCCTTCCATAGCCCTGATCCTTCACTTGCATAACACTGCTTCCAGTCCCACCCTTCTACTCCTTTTCCCCACCTCTCATTGTGTCACTTACATAATCCCACCCCCTGTAGAGATGGCTCTGCCCCCTCCCCTGCCTCCGTCTTCTCCTCCCATGCTCCAAGACTACAGGACTTCATGTGTGCTTTTCTCCTTGCCAGTACACTTACTTACTTTTATTTTGCATGGATCCTGTGCTTTTTTGCGGCACCTGCCTGAAATTGCAGTTTCTGTGAAAATTACACAATCATGATTTCAGTATGTCCTTATATAAAAGTGTGAGGATTTCTTAGTACTAACACACAGGTTTCAATCTGCCATGGGTTTTATGCTTTCAAAGAAGCATAAAAATGTAATAGGAGCAATGCAAAATAGAATGTATTTCATAAGCTCTATTTAATGATTTAGCAAGCATTTTGCATGCCACACAGGGACTGTTAAGGGAGAAATTTTGGATTTAGGCTATAAGAACCTAATAATGTCGTGCACCATTGTGCCTAACAGGATATATGGACCAGCAATGCCTAATAAAAGCAAAATGCCAGTAGTGCTTAAATATAAATTCTTACCGTGCATTTATACTTCTCTTGTATTGTGCATTTTTTTTAAGCAAAGATATTTGACTTTCTGTTTAAAAGTGGTATCCAGAAATTTAATGATGATTACTACTAACCAGCTGCTGTGATTTAACTTGTATTTCAGAAAAAAGAAATCCTAGTATCTTCCCAAAGGCTTGGCTCATGAAAATCATGTTTCTTTCTTAACTTTTTTACCTAGTAATACAGTAACACTTAGGATTACTGCAAGTGTTAAGATTAATCAACCTGATGCATTTGATAACACTATATAGTCAATATTTGTTTCTTTAACAGAGTTACTTTTTCCTTCTTTGGGTTTTCCCTGCTGTTTTGAACAGAGTTATCCACAGAAGAGGAATGTGTGTATGAAATATAAAATAAAAAAACCCATATATTGACAGGGGATTGTGGGACTTGAGGAGATAACCTATTTCTAACTCAGGCTGGTGAGGAAAACAAAAGAATGTTCTCTCATTGTCAATGACGGGGTCAGTTTTTTCTTTCATCCCACTTTTATTGGGACGAAATGAGCTTTTGAAATGTTTTTTGCAAAGAGCAACAGTGGGCAAGAGACTTCTACTTCAGAATACCTGTTTTGCTCTGTCACTTAAAATTTTAAAGGAAGTTGGGTTGGAAAGGAAACATTACAGACTGTAATTTTAAGTAACAAGTCAGTCTTTGTCTCTGTGTAGGGTTGCAAGCCAAGTAGCAGCTTTGGATTTGGGTTTCAAACCAGGAGTAGATGCAATTCGGAAGAATCCTCCCAAAGCATTATATCTCCTTGGGGCAGATGAAGGTTGCATAACACGTCAAGATCTGCCAAAGGATTGTTTCATCATTTATCAGGGTAATCAACACAATTAATGAATGAAACACTGTGTTGAACTTGAACACTAACAAGCAGCACATATGAATAGACTCTATCTTTTTACAAATGGTAGCCTTTAAAGCTTGCTATAAGAGAAATAGTATAAACTGAACTGTGGAAAATGTATTAATAAACTGCTGGAATTTTATTAATACACAGCTTAAATATACAAGAATGTTTGTTTTCATATTACATAGCTCTGGTGACGGGTAAAGAATTAGAAAGCTGCTTTGCTCCCTAGGTCACAGTTTCTTGATCACTGGATTTGAAGTGGTTACTAACAGAAAACTGCAGTGGCTCTAAATGACATGTCAAAGTCATTGCCAATCAGCTAGGTACCCTTGTAACCTCATCTCAGTCTCAGCAGAGCCTGGAAATTGAGTGGATGTGGCAACAGAACTATCATTTTGGTAGTGGTTTTGGACAAGTAGTTTGCAGTATGGACAAATAAGACTTCAATGTCCAGGGCTGCTGTTCTGGTTTAAATTTTATGAATGCCAAGTTAATTCAAGTAAATTTCAAAAGAAAAGAGGAGTACAGTAGCTGTAACATTAATATAGCATTCCTCTTGAATGATGTTTATCAATGTACTGCAGTTTCTTCGTGAAAATTGACTGTTTTTCTTTGCTTCCTTTTTTTTGTTTGTTAGGACATCATGGTGATATCGGCGCTCCCATGGCTGATGTTATTCTACCAGGCGCAGCTTACACAGAGAAGTATGCAACATATGTGAATACTGAGGGCCGAGCCCAGCAGACAAAAGTAGCAGTAACCCCCCCTGGCATAGCCAGAGAGGACTGGAGAATTATTAGAGCAGTCTCCGAGGTACTGTAACTATTAGAAATTGATGCTTCCTAATTGGAATCCAAATGGAGCTTGGAAATTGCCTATAATACATAATGGTTCAGTAATGTGGATATAATCTCCTGAGAAAGTGGATAAGACTAAATTGATAGGAAGCAACACTTCTCGTTTTTCTGTAGGGTAAATACTGTGCTCCTTGTTTTTTCTGAGGTTTTGACATACAATGTTGTAGTCGCTAGATATCCTGCTAAATATGCTGTGAGAACATACAGTGGGTGGTACCTTGCCCAGCTCTGGGGAATATGTGGATGTAGATAGGTACATTTAATAGCAGTATCTATGCTAACCTGAACACAATGGAGAGTTCTGGCCATACCGTCTGTATGGGAGAAGAGAAACTTCCTTTGCTGCCCAATCCCCCTTCCTTGTCCAGAAAACATTCTAACTCCTTAATATCTAGAAGTCAACCTAATGTACTGCAATTCTAAAGACAAGAAATGCTCTGCTCAGCTACATCCCTCCTTACCTATTTTTTGTAGATACCTTTTGGATTTAGTGTTTTTAAATATTGAAAAATAACTTCTACATATGCAATTAATGTGCCTGAATAAACTCTGGTGTAGCTCGTATTGGAGTTTTGCTGTGCTCAGGAGCAATATTTATACATGTGCCCGGGACCACAGCACATTGAGCCAGGACAGCACAGCCCTAGCTGGCAGAGGGTCGGGAAGGGGTGGTGGGGAGTGTTCAGCTTGCCAACCTGGAGTTGCTCTGCCCAGCTCAACATGCTGCAGAGGGGGTTGCTGGGACATGAGGGTGCTACAGTACAGGGCTAGCAGGCAGGCAGCCCTGCACTACAATACCCTCATGCCTCAACCAGCCCTGGTCACCTTTTACTCTGCTGCAACGCACGTGTAGATAACTCCACCGTAGGAGTGGTATTTGTCTGGCAGTACTATCCTACAGCAGAGTTACTTTACTCCAGTATGTGGATGGCAATGCTTTACTGTGGAGTTGATCAACTCCACAGTAAAGTGCATGTGTAAATTCCTTCAAAATGTATATTTGGAACCTTAGACTTGATGTCTTGTGTGGTGGTGTTGTGTTTGGGTCTTTTTTTAGCTGGCTGGTATGACTCTCCCATATGATACCCTTGATCAAATAAGGAACCGATTGGAGGAAGTGTCTCCTAACCTGGTCCGATATGATGATGTAGAAGCAGCAAATTACTTCAGTCAAGCAAATGAGCTGTCCAAGGTATAAATCATTTTTAACAATGAGTGTAATATTCTTTAAATCACTGAACATGTAATGACTTGCTTATGTAATATAGTATATGCATCTAGAACTGTATAGCAGCTGACCTTAAGGGGGTTTTTCTCAGGCAGGTGCTCTAGTAACAGGGTCCTGCTTCAAAGACAATTACTTCTCTTGATACGCTTTTTCTCTCATTGCAGTTAATGAATCAACAGCTTCTTGCTGACCCTCTTGTTCCACCCCAGCTCACAATTAAAGACTTCTATATGACAGGTATGGGGCCACTTATGTGATGAAAGTTATACTTATTATTAAAGGTAATTAATTATATACTTATTTTGTGCTGTTGCCTTGGAGCCACATGGATGCATACATTTTCTAAAGATGCTACCAACAAATTAAGGGGGTCTTAAAAAGAAGCTATTTTTAATCACCCTGACCTTATTCTATCTACTATTATATGTGGTCTCTTAGACCTGGTTTGATAAACCTGTAATCTTTATTTAAACATAACTCCCAAGAAGCTCAGAAGAAACTTGCTTGAAGTAAGGTTTGTAGGATTAGGTTCTACATTTTATTTAACTGGGGGGAGGGATGGTTTTGCAGTTTGTGTTGGGGAGGCTTTTAAATTATCTGTATGCATTTGTATTGCATAAAGTGAAGCGCACACATCTGTCTCTTTGCAGATCCAATCAGTAGAGCATCCCAGACAATGGCCAAGTGTGTGAAAGCTGTTGTTGAAGGTGCTAAGGCTGTAGAAGAGCCATCTTTCTGCTGAAGAAAATGATCATGCCACTCCCAAACAAGTTCTGGCAATATGTTGCTATGACTAATGTTCAAAAAACACCTTTAAGTGATGCTGTATTATGTTTTAGATTCATATCTTCAAAAATATAGTACACATAATTTAATATTTTCAGGCTGTTGTCACTGTGTGGAGTTGTGTGCAATGTTTATACCTAGAAACATTTTATGCAGTCATTGACTGTACAAACATGGTATGATGATAAAACATTTAATACCTAGGACTGGTTTGGTTTATGGTTCTCCTGCATATAAATTTCAACAACCTAAGCCTTCAAGAAAGTTTAAAGGGGAAAAATACTGGAAACATTGCATCAGGAAGGCTAGTATTGAAAAATCCAGTTCTTGACTATTTTGAGCATTTTGAGGTTGCAAAGATCCTATTGTTGTATACCAAGGGGGGAAATGTGTGCTTACTATACTGAGTAACACATTGCATACACTTTCAAAAACTAGCTTTGGTTGGTTTTGATGTTCATTTCATTTATCCCCTGCACAAAAATTTTACTGACATCTTTTTCACAAACCTGTTCCACACAAAGTTGTCATAATTATACACCCTTCCCCCCACCAATCAAGACTTTATAATATAAAGATCTCAGTGATTAGGCTTGGCATATCACCATAATACTTACAATCTAGACCACCTCTTCTCTGAGAACAGCTTTTCCAGCATTTGCTTCATTTCATTACAGAGTAAAAGATTTTGGCTTCAGAATAGATGACAGTTTTAAGATAGTTGGTTGTAAACATTTGACTCCAAACTGTCTCATCCACTTTAAAAAAAAGTCTCCAGTAAGCAAGGTGTAAATGAAAACTGCCACAGTTGGCAAATGTTTAAATTTGCCAAAAGTAAGCTGGAAGAAAGTTCTTTAAAGGTTATTATACTATTGTGAAAAGTAGTGGCTCCTAGTCACTGTTCTTTCTGCAATCTGTGAATTCCAGATCTTTAGACATGCAGCACTGCTGCTTTGACTGAGCAGCTTTGTGTTGCATAGGTAAAAACAATAAGATGACTCTTTAGTTACACAAGGAATAGCAAACTACTACACCATGAGCAACTTGAGTGTGATCATCCAGAGGGGAATTTTAAAGTCACCTAAGCATGAAGTGCTTCACTGAGACATGTAACTACAGTAGAGTCTCCCGTACAATGCGACAATGCATGGAATTCCCCGAAGCATGACTCTGCCTTTAACTTATACAGTAAAAAAAAGTTCTGTAGTCATTTTATAGTAGCTGTGAAGCGTAATCTGCAGGGAAGTGGAAAAACGTACACTTGTACGCACACAGAGCCCAAAAAGACGTGCTCTTCAATTCATGGATAGCATTGACTTTTTTCAGTGCTCAGCTTAAGAAAATTCACATCCTTCTAATATTGAAGAGACAAGACTGATTAAAAAACATAATAATTGTCCCCTTGTTACCCACACTTACCTATTAATAAAACTACCATTTATGTCTCTTCACTGAATAAAAATACATTGGTTGGTTTCCTAGTATTTTGATGTTGGGGTTGTTCACAGAAGTGTCTGAACAGTTGCACATACTTCTAACTTTTAAATATATCATCTAAACTATTTGTATGTGGGTTTGGTTAATATGATTTAAAGCAGCAGAACTACTTTACAAAACCATGCTACAAACTGAAAAGTTCACAGCTGCTACTCATTGTTAATATATCACAAAATTCCGAAGAAGTGGAAGTGTTTAACTTGTAAGAATTCTATTTTTGAACCAACATTCGGTTTTTTTACCTAGTTTATCTGATGGTGTCTCATAAATGCTTCAGAAATGGTTTTACCTCAGTGTTGCTGCATGCTCTTTTGCCTCTTTTTCTGAAAGACTCATAAGTCACATGCTCACATGGCAGTCTCTGCTTTCAGTAGTTTCTGGTCCTTGTTACAGACACTAAAGCAGTAATCCTCAAACTTTGTTTAGACTTAAGGCTTTCTTAAAATTCCTTTCTTGATTATGGGAAAGTAATAGAACAACTCTTCTGTTGTGATTAACTTGGGCCATAACAGGTCAGAATATTTTAATGCTATGGCTTCCTGTTTGAAATGTCAGTTTATTTTGTGAATTGTATAGGTGTTTGCATACCTATCAGTGCTAATATGGTTCAGCATGCTTAAGAGGATCTTGCCACATCCCAGAGTAGTGTGGTACCCGCTTTGAGAATCACTACCCTACAGTTTAAAAAACAAAACCCACTATAAATAAAAGTTGGTTTAAAATGTTTTATTAATAATGATATTTTATTGTTTTGAAGTCAGCAGTAGCATTCAGGGTTTTTCAAATTATTTCATATTCACATGAAAACATCTTGAAAATTAAACAGTGACAACTGGGACAGTGGGAGAAAAGAGTGGGTCAGTTAACCAAGCAGTCTAGGGAACAAGTATCAGAAACACAGTAAGAAAAAGATTAGAACATGGATTGACAATCAAAATCACATTAGTATATCGTACTGCAGCAGAGTAAGTGTTAGAAATGTCTCTCTTCTTTGCATGAATGCTGCTTTGAGTTGGCTCAGAGTTGGACTACACTTCCTACAGTGCAGCAGCTGTACCTGGTGTTTCCTGCGTTTGCAGCATCTTGCCAGTCACATGATGAGTTATGCTCCTAAAGTCTCCACCCCTTAGAGGGAGGGAAGCATCTGTCCAATTGTTAAATGCCCACTTCACCCAACTCAGTAGTAGGTATTCTACCCTTCAGCTGATTATTTGTGTGGCACGGAAAGGACAACCTGGTATATTTCCAGTAGTGGTTTTGGAATACTTTTCTTCTTCCAGCCAGCCCTGAGGCTGGAAAAAAAACAAGGGGGTTTGCACTTTTTCTATGACTTAACAGTTTGAATTCAATAGTGGGGGAGGTGGGGGGGAGGTCAAATCCAAAAAAGGATTTAGTTAGACTTTAGGCCAGTTCTGTTTAAGCCCTATTGTGATCCAGAATAGCACCCAAGTACCTTGAAGGACCATATCTAGTAGGCATTTTCACAGCAAACCTAACACGTGAAAAGTTTGGGTCTCAGAATAATGTAACTGCCTTTGTTCTATTTTAAACACAAGTTGAAGGAGAGAAAAAAGTGGTGCTCAGTCCCAGCTCCCAGGATTGCCCTCTGTAAGGGAGTGTCTAAGAGTGTCTACTAAGGTAATGAGGGAGGCTCTCCCGTTCTGCCCTTGTCCCCCTCACCAGACTGTTTTCTTCTGCATAGTGGCAAAGCTCTAACTACTAGACTATTATATAGGAGAGCAGCAGTGGCAAACACCATCACCATCCTTGTTTTAAAAGAGTGAGCTCCAGCCAGCTCTTTCAAGACTAGTTACAGGTAGGGCCCTGAGAAAATTGTGATTTTGTGGACTGCGCAGATACTGTAAAGTTAACCCCACACCATGATTTTTAAGAGTCACAGGACTGCCAGAAAAACTGGCAAAGTGCAGGCGTCCCTTTCCAGGCAGGCAGCGTTCCATGGAGGGACATGTGTTCGCCTGGATTTGTGCGTGGGCTGGAGGTGGGCTGCCGCTATGGGCTAGACTTGGCTCTGCGCCCTGTTGTCTTGGGAGCTGCGCGTGACGCCATGTGCCTGCCACTGCCAGATTGCGCTGTGTTCCCCTGTCCGCCCAGAGGCAGCATGCACATGGCATCGCATGGCTTGCGAGGCAGCAGCAGCAGGGCATAGAGCCCAGTCGACAATGGCAGCCTGCCTCCACCCTGCACACAAAACCACGGGGTATGTTCCCCCCATACCTCCCCCAGGGTATGTGCTGCAGCTGCAGCAGCAGAAGCCCTCCCCCTCCACCACCCCCCTGGATAAGCTGCCCAGGCTCTAACTCTCATCACCCACCCTGGGGCCCCGTTCACCCTAGTCCCTGCCCCACTCCCTCCCTCACTGTGGGGGCCTCGATCTGGCTCCCCCCACACCCCTTCCCCTTCACAGACTTTCCTGCTGTGGTGGCCAGTGCTCTGCATGCCGCCAGGCTGTGATCCTAGCTGCACACTGGCTGCGGATCCTGTCTGCATGCCCCTCCCATGCCTGGGCTGCCCCATGGCCCTCTGCGCTGCTACCACTGCCCCATGTTTGGGGGTGCTAAGCCCTATTAGTCCTGGCCTTCTGCTGTCTGTGGTGCCTGCTGCACATGCTGGGATAAAGTATCATTTTTACAGAATATTCATGGAACTACCAGGAACCATTTGCCAAGATCAATGGTTATTCCATGAATAATTATACTTTACCTGTGCACATGCTGCAAATTTTCTACAAGAAATCTGCAATCTTCTCAGAGCCCTAGTTATAGGTGCCTCTCCTCAGGAGAGGGTTCTGAAAAGCAGAAAATCGCAGACATGCCCCTGTGCTCAGCGTGTCCCATTGGCTGTTCTATGCAGCAGTACGTACATTTTTTAGACTGGCCTTTGGAAACGTCTAATTTTGCCCACACAGAGAACCTAGGTGGCTAGTGCTAGATCCTGGAGTCCACTCAGGTAGTAGAATCCTAAAAGGGAAGTGTCTGAGAATTTTGCTGAACCTGGCCCTAGTATCCCCTTCCCCCAAATAGTCTACAACTTAACTTGCAGCCCAATAAAAGTACAAACCAGGTTGTCTTCACTAGGATTTACCTTGTTAGCCAAGGTGAGTTACAGACACATCCTTCTTCCCCTACATAAAGATGCAGCCAAACAAGAGAGGGAAGAAGGTTTTGAAGGGGTTGAGGTCGATTCAAACATTTCCTAGGGGCTTAAATTCTTCCCCGATGCTTCTGCAGGGGCCAGTGACTCTGACACTAAGTTGAATTTGTATGGTTTTAAAGAAGAAAACGCAGATCCTCTCATTAATATTTCTCAGCAAAGCTGCCCCTAGATTTTTTTTCCCCTTGCAAGAAGAGGGAGAGTAACACACACACCGTATAAAAAAAATCTTCATGGGCCAACGGGGAGAAGCAACAAAACCTTACTTTAACTTCTGTCCTCAGACATGTATCCCATAAAAATACTCCCTAGCATGGTCAACGCAACACAAACATTTACAGTATTTTTAAGGTAAAATTAATAGCATAAGCATACAACAATGCTCTTTCAGTGAGAACTACTGAGCAAATTATCATGTCATTCACAGTTGCTACCACTGATACAATTCAATATTTTACCTACATGGATTGCTTTAACTTCCAACTATCTGTGTACAGCTTAAATTAAATGCAGGCACCTTTGGGATGGAGGTGTAAGCTGCTACTGGGCTACAGATGGTGAGGAGAGAATATTTTCCTCAAAGACAAACCCTGACTCCTCCACATGTGAAGTGATTATACCCATGGAGATGGAATGCAAAGGAGACAGCACCTTGACTTGTAAAATTCTACCAAAAAAAAAAAAAAAGTCACTGTAGCTCTTGGGCCATGGAAGCTAACAAGGATAAATGATGGACAGCTGACTGACTAGTGTGACCTTAACAGACAGTATGGGGACATCTCCATGGCTGAAGGGCACAACAGCAGACAGGATGAAAGCCGTGACTCTTGTCTTTCAATCACTGAGGTGACCTAGCTGAGGCAATTTGCTGGGTCTGCGTGGAGGATAGTGGGGACTAATATATTCCAGGCTAGCTGGGCCCAGGGTTTTTCCCCAGCCTTATTCACTGATTTGTAAGGGATGGTTTGAATAGGGATGATCCTACCTCAGGCAGGGAGTTGAACTAGATGACTTCTGGATGTCCTGTCCAGCCCTACTCTTCTACGAGTCTATACACAAATGTTACAACAGTTTATACTCCTTGAACTAATGGGGCAGGTCTAGACAAGCATGGTTGTGTGGTATGTGCACATACTGCACAGTTCAGTGTTCTCCACACTGCAAAGGCACGCTGCCCAAGTGTGCGCTGCACTGGGTTTTTTCCCCACAGGCTTTTTTTGACCCACAGCTATCTAGGGGTCAAGAAAAAACACGGGAAAACCCCAGAATGGAGCAACCCATGCTTGGCCAGTACGTGCTGCTGAAAAGCAAAGCTGGGCCTCCTGCAGCCACACACTGCTGTCAGCCAGGCTCCATGCAGCAGATCGTGGCTACATCCCCAGGAGGCCCCCAGTGCTGGCCCCAGAATCCCCTACCTCAACAAGGGCAACTTGTCGCACACCAGATTGTGTAGCATGGGCAATCCCTGGGGACAAGCAGCGGTGCACCTTGCCTTGCTGCTGCTACTTGTCCCCAGGGAACCAAACATCCACACACGTCTGGATGTGCCCATAGAATTTAGACAACCTTGTGTTCCAGGTAATCCAGGTATTCAGAATGGGATGCTTAGAGAGCAAAGTTATTACTTTCAGATAAAAACAGTACAAAAGCATTTAGGACTAAATTTTCAGGAAGCATATATAGAAAGTTTGCTGATTTCCACATCTGTTTACATCTTTAAAAAAATGCCTATTGAACTAAATATATCTGCTACTAAATAATAGAATTTTCCTCTGGTTCCATGCAGCCATCCACTTCCTAAGAGTACCATTCATAGATGCTAGGGTCAGAAGGGACCTCAACAGATTATTGAGTTCGACCTCCTGCCTGGGCAGGAAAGAGTACTGGGGTTAGATGACCCCAGCCAGATGCCTATCCAGCCTTCTCTTAAAGACCCCCAAGGTAGAGGAGTGTCACAGTACAGTCCCTAGGAGTGCCGTGACCTCCCCTAGCGCCCTTGCCTACCGTGCCAACCTGGGTCTTGAATGCACCCTCTCTCTCACCCGCCACGTCTTTGATCTTATTATTATTAATGGGAGGCTGCCTTCCTGCCCTCCTTGGCATGGGGCCGGTCTTGCTATACCGGGATTCCGTTCTATTCCCTGTGCTGGTCCCTCTCTCGGGGCCCACTCAATATGCTCGCCCGCCTCTCCCAGGCCTGCTCAATATACGCGCCCGCCCCTGGGGCCTCTCTCAGACTGCGCCCTTTTGCCCTCCCTGGGCTTCTCAATGGGCTTACTCCCCTCTCGGGGCTCCTCAATTACAGGCAGTGGCCGACTCGGGCCTGCCTCCCGTACGTCCCAGTCACCCGCACTCAGGCCTGTGCCTTGTGCTTCCCGCGGTCTCTATGCCTCAATGGGCTTGCTCCCCTCTCGGGGCTTCTCAATTACAGGCAGTGCCCGACTCAGGCCTGCCTCCCGTACGTCCCGCGGTCACCCGCACTCAGGCCTGTGCCTCATGCTTCCCGCGGTCTCACGCACACTCGGGCCTTGTCTCCTGCGCTTCTCACAGTCCTGCCCTCACTGGGGCTTCACTCACGCTTCCCGCGCTCCCCTGCACTGGGGCCTTGCTCATGCTCCCCGCGCTCGCCCGTACTGGGGCCCACCCGCACTGGGGCCTTCTGTGCCCGACTTGGGCTTCCCAGAATTGGGGCTCAGGCGGCCTTAGCCTTACCTGGCCCCCAGACCCGCCTTCTCAGGCCTATGCCTCACTGGGGCTCTTCCCAATTGGCGTTCCCAAATCGGGGCTTGTCCCAATATCGCCCACCTGGGCTGGGGTCGGGACACCCCCACAACGCAGCGCCACCTGCAGCACTAGAAACCCCCCCTTCTGCTGGGGAGCTCCCTTGAGGCCTCCTCTACCCCTACAGTCTCGCCCGGTCCTTCGGTGCAATAATCACAACAACCAACCAAAACAGAAACACAAAGCCCCTAGGCCATAACACAAATCTTAGGCCAATCTGGCTATCCTTCTCTCATCCCTGTCAGGGTCCTCTCCACCCTGTATCCGCACGCTGGTGCACAACACCGCCGTGCTCGCTCTAGCAGAGCTCTTACTCCTTAGGCTGCCAGAGGGAAACTGGCTCTGGCCTCAGCCTTCTCTGTTATGAAGGCCAGGCCCTGTCCCCTGGCAGTCAGCTGACCCAATTAGTTGCTTTGGCAACTCACAGCTGTGCTGCCCTATTGAGTGGCAGCTAAGCCTATATCACTATTATCAGTAGCAGGCTCCTTAGTGCTCTGCTACACACCATTATCTAGTAGCAGGCACCCTGGTGCCCTGCTACAGGGAGAGAACCACCTCCCTTGGAAGCCCATTCCAAATTTTGGCCATCCTTACCATGAAGAAGTTTTTCTTGATGTCTAGCCTAAACCTACTCTCTGTCAATTTGTAACCACTGTTCCTTGTTACCCCAAGAGGTGAACAGAGCATCTCCGCTTTCTCACTGTGCCCCCCTAATGAATTTGTAGGCGGCCACAAGATCACTTCTCAGCCGTATGTTGTGGAGGCTGAAGAGATCCAGGTCCCTTAGTTTCTCCTCACAGGGCTTGTCCTGTAAGCCCATAACCAAACAAGTGGCCCTCCTCTGAACCCACCTGAGGCTAGCCACATCCTTCTTAAAGTACGGTGCCCAAAACTGGACGCAGTACTCCAACTGTGGTCTGACCAATGCCACGTAGAGGGGAAGTATCACCTCCTTGGTTCTATTCGTCATACATCTGTTAATGCATGATAAAGTGTGGCTAGGTTTGCTGATGATTTTGTCACACTGACGACTCATGTTCATCTTAGAGTCCACTATGACTGCGAGGTCCCTTTCCGCTTCTGTGCTGCTGAGAGGGTCATTCCCCAGCCAGTAGGTGTGCTACATATTTTTATGCGCTAGGTGCAGCACTCTGCACTTGTCCTTGTTGAACTGCATCCTATTGTGAACTGCCCACTTTTCCAACCGTCCAGGTCTGCCTACAATCGTTCCCTATTCTCCAGCGCATGCACTTCACCCCACAATTTAGTTTCATATGCAAACTTGGACAGAGTACATTTCACACCCACATCCAAGTCACTGATGAAAACACTGAAGAATACAGGTCCAAGGGCGAAGCCCTGTGGGACCCCACTACCCACCTCCTTCTAGGTCAAGGCCCACCCATCTACTACCACTCTCTGGGTGCGACCCCCAAGCCAATTTGCCACTCACCAGACCGTGTAAACATCTAAGCCACAACCTCTTAATTTATTTATGAGAATGGGATGAGATACTGTATCAAAGGCCTTCCTAAAATCCAGGAAAATGACATCCATCTCTACTCCTGCGTCTAAGCGTTTTGTGACCTGGTCATAAAACAAAACCAGATTAGTCAGGCATGATCTACCTGCTACGAATCCATGCTGGTTGCCCTGCTGCATTATTTTTCCTGCTGGTCTCCCACAAATGATTCTCAATAATATTTTCAAAGACTTTTCAAAGGATGAAGGTGAGACTGACTGGCCTATGATTACTTGGATCCTCCTTCCTCCCCTTCTTGAAAATAGGGACCACGCTGGCCCTTTTCCAGTCCTCCAGAACCTGACCCAAGTGCCACAAGCCCTCAAACAGCCATGCCAGTGTCATTAAAGCTGAGAAGACTGCGGAGGCTTGGAGATTCCTCTGTGTTCAAACCTGCCTCCATTAGAATAATTGTAATGAAACATGTTCAAAACACTGACAGCTCCTCATTTTAATACTAGAACTGAATTTTGAGCAAGTCTAACATTCAAAGGAAATAAAGCACTCAGTCCGGATTAGCGATTACTTCCTTTTTGTCCCCCTTTCCTTATACTTGTTCTTGCGTCTGAAATAACATATAGGTGAAAAATAAGTGCATATATTCTGCTAAAACAGCAGAAAACTTAGTATCTAATAACCCAGAAGAAACCATTAGCATGTTACAATTCTACAACCCTGCTCAGCCACAGCAGTACATAAGCCAATCTCCAACTGCTTCTGAAGAACTACTCTACAGAGTTTACTATATTAATCTACTTCTAGGAGTCTATCATAGTCCATTATAGGGCACTTCCCTGGATACTTTCTGAAGCATTTGGCACTAATCACTAGAGATACAGTACTGGACTGAATGGATTGCTGGTTTGACTTAGCATGGCAATTTTTATGTTCTTAATTTGCAAGGGTGACTGACAGACCTGATATGAACTGAATTTTGTAACCTAACAAGTAATTGAACCAACAGACTTAAAAAGAATGTAGATCAGTTTTTACAACTGTAGCTTATACACTGTCAGTAAGTTTAAAAGAAGAGTACTATTAATTATGCTGTAGCCTATTCTGAATTAAAATGGCAGGTTTTTTATGTGAGACCTTGTTACAGTATTCCACTACAGGCAGTCCTCGACTTACAATGCTTCACACTTACAATGTTTATTAATAAACACCCTGTTTCAACTTTCTGATGTCAGTTTTGACTTTACAATGCTTGACCCGACGCCGCACCACACCAGCGAACAAGTTCGCTGCATCACCCAATTCCCTGGAAAACATCTGTCCAAACTTCCTTTAAGAAATCAGATGAAACTCCAGAAAAACCTGCAGCCAGAACTCCTGAGAAGACTCCAGCTAAGAACCCTTCAAGATATCCAACCAAGAGCCCTTCAAAAGGTCCATCAAAATCACCTCAAAGAAGTCCTTCCAAAGCAATATGATTGCTATTTACAATATAAATACATTGATATAGCTATATTACTCATCTATAATTGATTGAGTACAAAATTCTGGGTTATTTTTGGTGAAAATAGGATATCAGGCCTTGGTTCAGGAACCAATTCCCCATTTATAACATTGTTTCCTATGGAAAAAATTGGTTCCCAGTTGCAACATTTTGACTTAAGATACGGTTTTCAGGAACCAGTTGTGTCGTAAGTCCAAGGACTGCCTGTATTTTTTATTTCATTTATTATTTTCAATTTAAGGAAGTCTCAGTAGGTGCCTATTCCATTCTCTGGAAGACCTTAGCACAAATTAATATTCACATTTTTATAGCCTAGCTCAGATTTAGGAAGACTGCCATTTTTTTTAATAAGGATTAAAATATGCATTGATTAATGAAGAGCAGATTAGCAAGGTTTTACTTAATTAATACTTTCTATAATTATTCAATTAATTATCAACTCATTCTATTACGGTCAGGCTGCAGCCAGAATGTAGATCTCTTCCCAAGCAGTTAAGTTCCCAAGGCTGAAGCCTGTTCCCACTGAAGTCAGTAGTAAAATTCCAATAAAGCAGAATCAACCCTCAAGAGCTGACAGAGGTTCACAATGCTAATGCTTTACTTGATGTTGGTTTACCTTCTTGTATGGGGCCAGATTCACTACCAATGAAAAAGACTTCTTTTGTATAGACCTTGGGTCACATCCATACACTTGCTCAACCAGTCGCTACTTTGAACAATTATTTGGCATGAAGAACTTTGCCAAATTAGAAGGAAGAATAATAAGATAAGTGCAAGGTTTTGTATACATTTAATACTGCATAAATAATTTCCTTTTACATACTGTATCTTCACGAATGGTTTTAATGCAGGTTCTCCTATGTGAATGTATCCAGTTTTAGCAAGTTAGATGAGGCAGACACTCATGGTAGGTATTACTTTGCTGATTTGCTGGGCCCATGCCAAGTTCCTGTAAGAGGTAAATGCCTTTCAAATGCTATATGTGTTATCCTTCATAGGTCACAGACTTGCCCAGACCTTTTGACAGGTGTCTTCTGATAGATAATCAGGGCTTTAATGCTTTGGACCGTGAAAGTACAGAAACCTACCTTAGAAAAAATAGGTAAGTCAATGATACGGTATTTGCATCAAATGGGGGGACAGCGTTAAGAAACTCTGCTTAAAAATAAAACACAAAGCCCTTGGGCTAAAGTTCTGTCTGGTACAGGTGGCTTCCCAACCTCTGTGCACAACTTAAGGCCTCACAGTGAATGTCAGCCCTTGCTCTTGCATCCTGATCCAAGGCAAAGTTAACAGATGTTTTCTAAGCCTGGAAAACTTGAACAATGGCCATTGTACAGAGATATGAAATCCATCCCACAAAATCTGCACCAGGACAAAGGCTGTAGTACAACTTCACCCCTTCCAGCTTCTGAGCTTAAGTAACAGCTGCAACTTTTCATGATGCTTGTATGGTATGTCAGGAAACAGAATATCTATGCTGCAGCTGCAGCACACTCAACTCTCATCCAGCACAATCCACCCACACACTCCTGAAGACTTACTCCAAATTGCTCTGGGATTATCCCTAGAGGGCTGCTCTCAGGCATGCCAGAGAGTAAAGTCTGGACAGCAGCTGCAGGGGGATGCCCCAGAGTTTCCCAAAAGTGTATGTCTGGTTTTGGAGCATGTGAATAGGGTGTGTTTGGGGCATATCAGCTGGAGCATGCTGGTGCCAGACTCTAACATCACCTGAGTCTGTGCAAATGGGAGCACAATGGACTTTTCTTGTTATCCCATGTCGACACTAGATAGGACCAACATGATTTTGCCTTCTCTAAAACAGAGCCCTGCTGTCCAAATCCCAATACAGGTTTACAAGGTGTGCTGGCCTTCCATATTCTACTAACTTTACCCTTCTCTGGAGTTTTTCAGCAAAAGCAATCTATCAGATAGGTGGCATTTCTTAGTTACTCAAAACAGAAACCACACCTACTTCGCTGGAGGTGACATTTCAGTAGACAAGAACTTAAAAAAACCTGCTCAAGGGTATAAATGGGCAATATCCTCTGAAACTTTTTGTAATGTCTTCCTACCTACTGGGATTAATTCCAATTGCTAGTAAGACCGTAATAGTTTAAAACCAAAATCTCTTTGTTGCGTAACCTCTGCACTGTTTGCTACAATTTCCATTAATAAGAGTAAACATTTTTTTTCTGGGAGAAAAAAAAAAAAATCACAAAGAATATTTGTTATGAACAATACACTCATTTGGTGTACAGCTGACCAATACATGGGCTGCATTTATAAATATATACATGTATTTGTATACACCTCAAAAATGGGAAAAAATATTATTTTTAAAACAATAGAACAGAAATGTGGATTAGTGTGTCTAAGGTAGCTCTAAATAATTGCATTTCAGGCAGGATCCCAGCACAGAACAAAATGTTTGGTTCTAGAGATATTTGCCAAGTTACAGTTCATGTTCTTTGTTCAGAGTCAGTTTTTGTAGTACTAGACCTCTTTCTCTCTCTTACAGATCAAGTGCTACCTTTGTGGCATTTACAAGGTGGGAAGCAACCCAAACTGACAAAGGCACACTTGAGGCTGACCAACTGTGCCATTTGTTTTGGGATGCTGCACCACTAACTCATGATTGAGGGGGATTAGTATCTGGACAAAGGGTGAGTTATGTACCTATTTGTTTCATACTTAAGTGAACCTGCTCATAAGGACAAATGCTTAGACTGTAAGCTATTTAGGGCAGGATTTGTCTTTTTGTTAGGGATTTGTTAGTGCTTGGCAAATCAGCACCTTAGCCCCTGGTTAGAACTTTTAAGCACTACTACAACACAAAATATGTAAATAAATAAATGCCAATATCTAAGGGGTTATTTTTGCAGAACAAAAAGTCCATGCATTAATCAAGGGATTATTTTTGAGAAACAGAAATCATAATTTTTTCAGCAATATTAATATAGGACATTGGGCTTAAACCCCCGCCCAAAACCATTGTTATCTGCTTAAGGACAACAATAAAAAAATGCCGTATTACTCATGCAATCAGCTGAAAACAGTGCCATAAAAAAAATGTGCAATATTTGATCTCAATTTAGCTTTACAAAAGACCTAATCAGTCACTTAGGATCTCTCAGTCAGTGCAAGTTTAAAACTGTTCTTACATTAGCCTCTATTTTTCTATCCAGCCGTGTTTCACTTTGGAAGACTGGTTCATAGTCCATAAGCAAAGTAGTTCTATTATTCACCTTAAACTTTTGTCTCATACTTGGAAGCCCTTAAGACAAGCCTAAATAATTTTTCTCTTGCCTTAATGGTTAAATCCTGCAAAGACAAGACTAAGTACAAGTCTGGGTACGTGCAATTTTTCCAGATAAGATCTACTCTATATTTAGGAGTTCTTTCCCCGCCCATGAGAATTCTGTGGATTTCTAAAGAGCTTTTCATCAAATTACAAAAAAAAAGCATTTGAGGGCTTTGAAATTAAGAATGTTCATGCTGAAGAATGCTGGACCTGTGTAACTGAGGTCACAGTATCTGTTTGAAGAACCCATGGGTCACTCCCCGTTACGGTCAATTGAGAATATCTGTGTCTTACCTTCACAACTTTAGAGGAGGAACTGAACCAGAATTGCACTACCTGGCCATGTCCAGACGAACAGGGGTGTGCACTTTCAGCAGCACAAATTTGTGCCACTACTTTGTGTCACAGTGCATGCCTCGGGAATTGTGCTTTGCTACCAGACAAACTGTCCTGCCTTGGACAAATCGCCCTTGCCCAGCTCCTCCCAGCTCTTCAGCCAGGAAGAGCAGAAGGCTGAGGCCAGCACCTTAGCAATATTAGCTGGTGCCCTGGTGGCATGCTGGAGCAGCAGGGGCACAACTCGGGCAGCATGAAGGCCTGGCTGGCAGCCAGAGTATTGCTCTGGAGGGCCAGGCCTCCATTTGTGCTAGCGCACATTTTTTGTGTGTGTGTGTACTGTATCGCTTTTTTTTCTGGCTTTTGGGGGGGGGGAGGGGGGGAGTTGCTACCAGGAAATCCTGGTAGCAAATTTTGCCACTACACTGTAAATTTGCAGTGCAATGTACATTTTAATGGCACTACAAAAATTGTTATTTGGACGCAGCCACTAGGTGCAAACACCCTCAAGGTCTGTAGTCCAGCTATACAGTACCACCAATGGCGCACAATCAGACTCTTATTCTGCAGACACTAGTTGCTGCAGAACAGAAAGGAAGATTTTTTTTGCTATCCTACAGAGATACCCAGTGTACAGGACAAATTTTGGGCTGTGCAGTGGGTTTATGGATTTGACACAGAAATCATGACAGCCAGATCGACTCCTGTTCTCAATGAGGAAATGTGCAGGGGTGGAGGAAGAGAGAGATCTTCAAAGATGACAAGCTTGAGAAAGCAATTCTTCATTTTTCACTTGATTCTGGGACACTTCTAAGTATTTTCTCCTTTGGACTTGACTTCTATTCTTTTTTCTGCTAAATAAAATTCTGGTACCTGTTGTCCAGCACTGCTGTCAAATGGCCATAACCATTCTCCTGCAAAATTGCACAGTAAAATCTAGCTTGCCTTACCCATACAAATACTCCAATTTACTTTGCATGATTAAGGCAAACAGAGTTTGTCCTTTACAATTTACTATTGTATTGCAATAAAAAGTGATTTAGTTATAGTAATGACTCATTTACACTTCTTAAAAATTACTAAAAAATGAACAGAGTTTAAAGGATTAAAAATTAATACAATAAGATGAATGGTCTTTTGTTAAAATACATTCTCCTGCTACTGGCTTACTTCACTGATTTACACTTCTCAGCAACAGACCGAGAGATTATAGCTCCCTCTACTACCAACATCTAGTCAACTTTTCCTCATTATTTTATCCCTCTTAGAAGATGCATTAATTTTTGGCATAAACTACTCAATACCACCCCTTTCAACTTTTGCGAAGTTGATTGAGAAATATATTTTGCTGTTTCCGATTTCTTTTTTTTTCTTTGCCATTAAAAACGTCATGAGCCTTGTAATCACCTTATAGCAAAGAGGGGTTTTTTTGTGCAGATATACTATTGTATAATTGCACATCCAACCTACATCCTGCATAGCTTCAGGCCCGTGAGTTGATTACCTTACTGAAGGTAATACTTGCAAAGTTAAGTGAATGAGCCCAACACATGGAAAAGGATTGCATATTATTTCTGTTCAAGGTATCTCAGCTACTTTACTAGGCAATTCTATAATGTAGTATATCATCTGTAACCCAAATTGAGGAACACAAACAATTAGCACTGTTGTATCTACCCCCTGGACCTGTGAGGTTTTCTAGTTATATCAGTTACCTTTCCCCATGTAAAGCACTAAAAACGTCACCTTATATCAGACCAATCTCTGCTTACAGTGCAACAGTAACAACCATTACTGTGTGAACTTTACATACACTAGAAATTAGCCTGGAAAAGAGAAGAGAAGAGTTTGAAGAGATCAGACTAACCTGTACACCTCACAACAGACAAGTATAGTGAAAATTAGCCATTCCCTTGCTTTTACCCATCAACACAACACTAGAACAAGAGGTCACTTGGTGAATCTAAATTCTGTACTCAGGCAAATTCCAGTTGATTTGATGGAAATGTTTTATTTATATGTTATGTTTTTGTGTATTTGTAGGCACATACATATTCTATACAATAATAGCTGTAATTATGTATATCATAAAAAGGAGCTATCCCAAGTTCATGCTTCAGGACATAAAATCATCAGTGAATAGGTCACAAACAATCTTCCACCCTCCCCACCACCATGTACAATTTTGCTCAAATTATATTTGATTTTATTAAAACTTCCATTCAGTTAGTTATTATATTCCAGTATATTGTTCTGGCAGTGGAATAAGCACCTTCTTTATACTCATTCCATCCATTCTATCAGGATGCAGTTCTGTAGCCTAGGCTAATATGCTAACGACTATTTAAAAAAATAGGATCATAGGAAAGCAGGGGAAGTGACCTCATGAAGTCATCTAATCCAGCCTCCAGCTCAAGGTCCCAGCTAGATCAACTCTTAACCCCTGACATGACCATTTCAGCCAAGTGTTTGCCCATCTGCTTTTGAAAGCTTCCATGGATGAAAATTCCCAAATTTATTTTTGGTAGCCTCTTCCAATGCTTGACCTCCCTCATAATCAGAAAGTTCTTCCTAATTGCCAACCTCAATTTCCCCTACTTGAGGATGAGCTTGAGGTCACTGCTCCTAGTCCTGTCCCCAATGGCCATGGAGCAAAGCTCATCCTCCCTACTTTCTATAACTGTCTTTCAGGTACTTGAAGACTTCTCCAAACTAAATACCACTCACCCTTTCTGCCTTTCTTCATAAGTCTTGCTTTCCAAATCATTTTGGCTGTTCTGTGCTTGACTCTTTCCAACTTGTCCACATCCTTTTTGAAGTCTGGGGCTCAAAACTAGACAGTTAGTTATCAAATCCCTCCTCAGTCGTCCTTTTTTGCTAAAGCAAAAATATTTTTCATGCTAAAAAGGTGAGCTGGCTGTTTATTATGTTTTACCTCTAAAGCTCATTTACTCAAATGGAAAACCCACTGCATACATACACACAGGGCACCTATACATAAGTGTGGTGGAGGCCACTCCAAATAATCAAGTCTGCTGGAGCTTGGCAATTGCCATGCTCCAGCAACCTCTTGCATGTCGTGTATCAGTATCCCAGTGATTACAAATGCAGGTGGGGGCACTTGAACTAAAGTTAATTTTAGTTCAAGTGCCGCTGCCACCATTTTTAAGTGCAGGGATGCTGATACAGGAGACAGTGGTGCTTTAATTAGAGCGGCTCTTGGATGTACTCTAATTAAAGTGCCTCCCCCCTCATCCTTCACTCCCAGAGCTCTGTAAAAGCACCTACAAAGACTAGACTCTACACACTGTACTAGCTCAAAAGACAACTGACCCGTAAGGTCAGCTGTCAAAAAGCTTTAAAAAAAATGGAAATACTGTACCCCATATTTTGAACCATTTTAATATACCAAGGAATCGAAAAACTCCTCATATATTCCAGTGTTCATTAAAAAGACAGTATGTCATTGCCAGCTAATTCCAGTTTGATATTACTTTAGTCAGAGTCATTTTATATCACATCAATAATTTTTACAAAACAATGTTTTTTCCAAGTTCTCTACTGTACATCTCCTTAGTTTCTAATTACTTTTCCTCCCTGCAGATATAGCTGAAGGATGTCTTGGCAGTTGTTCATCCTTGTATATGTGATTCTACTGAACCTTACTGCACAAAATATTATCATAGGTCTGGCTCAGTTGACTGATGAATGTTTTCACCTATAGATACAAGGTAGCAGCTCAGATTATTTTGACAGCATTTCACATGTGCTGCAGAATTTAATCAAAGCACCTTCATGGTGAAAAAAAATCTATATTAGAAGCATTTTGAAAGATATTGTAGTATCAATTATTAGTGTTGCTCAACTCTGCAAAATAGTGGTGAGGGATTCATACACAGCATGAACAAATGACCTCAAATCAAAACAATACCTGGAAAAGGATCAAAACAGATTTTAAAACACTTTGAAAAACATGAAAAGAAAACTCTGAAAACTCTGCCTGAAAATGTGTATCCATACCATTTATTTTTCACATCCCGTCCTTCCAGGCACGCAATTCCAGACCTGCGACAGCGCAGCATCATTTTCCAGATATTTTGGAGATTTCCCTTCCTTGCATCAACCCCCTCCCCCCACCTAGTTCTCTCAACTCTGAAAAGAAATAAAAAGCAGCATCTGTACCGTCCTACCTGTCCATAACTTGCTTCATTTACACTGCCGGGAGAAAGAGAGGAGACGTGATGATTGCAGTTCTGCCAAACTATCCCACAGCAACCTCAGGCCTCCTGTGGTTGGATGGGAGCTCCCCTCCAGCACCAATTCCTTCCTACCCCAAACTTGTTCTGAAAACGGTCACCCAGATTGGGGGGTGGTGACAAACTTTGTGAACTACAAGAACAAAAAATATATAATAATAACAACCTCACCATTCAAAATAAATTGCAGGAGAGAGGGAAGAAAAAACAAACAAACAACCTTACTTACATAAATCCCCCCCCTTTTTTTTTTGTCTCCCCCCCTCTGAAGGATGCTCTGGACTGCTTTTTGTCAAGGAAAACCCGTCCTAAACCACAGGCAGCTGCATTTTTATTTCCAATCAACAGGTTTCAAGCCTGGCTATTGAGGTAGCTGCTGCTGCTGCTCCTGTGTTGGGTTTTTTTTTAATTGACACTTTATAAAAACCTTCTGAACTTCCCCCTCCATCCCCGTCCCCCCTCCCGCCCTCTCTCCCTCTCCACTACCTCCAAGATGGTAGGAAAGTTGTTGTTTCGCGGGGCAGAGGAGCCGCTCTCTGCTGTTATGTCCTCTCAGTGCCTGTAGTGGTGCTGTAGGAGGCTGCGGGCTCTCTTCTTGAGCGGCCCCGGCAGCCCTGCCTTCTTCGCCGGAGCCTGTATTCAGGGATTCCCCTCCGTAATCACCTCCCCGCGCCGCACTTTGTAGTTTGAAAATAATAAAGGAGCCCCCCAAAGCCGCCTCCCTGCCGCCCGCGGGATCTCCTCAGAGCCAGGGGGGCAGCAGCGCCTCAGCGCAGCACAGCGCCCGAGCCCTTTCCCCGTCCCTCCGCCGGGGAGGGCACTCCGAGCTGTCAGCCCAACAGAGGGAACGGGGGGAGACGAGAGGAGGAGGAGGAAAAAAAAAGCAGCTGGGAAGGTAAGGCAGGCCCGGCCTGCAGCCCCGGGCTCGCGTAGCGCAGCAGGCGGCGCGCGGGGCGCAGGGCGGGCGGG
>NW_017728949.1:6096191-6123709 GCF_001723895.1 Crocodylus porosus | reverse complement strand
CGGGAGAGGGCCATGTAGCGCTTCGCCCCCCCAGGGTATCCCCCTCCCGGGTGTGGGGATTTGGGCTTGGGCTTGTCTCGTTTTAGCCACAACCGAGCGGGTGGGCAGGGCAGCTTTGTGGCCCCAACCTGTCCCGTCCCTCGAGGGCGGCAGTCCCCCCCCCCCGCAGCCGGGGCTGCTCTCAGGGCTTCCCTTTTGCAGGGTCGCTGTGCCTTCCCTGCCAACTTCGTGACTTGTGGAGAGCCTCCCAGGTGCTGTCATTGATCGCTGGCGGGCTGACACGTGCTGCGTGTCTGGAGCTGACCCCAGAGCTGTGAGCGGGGTGGGTATGGGGGCCAGGCATCTTATGTGGGACATACTTGCTTTCTGCCCTCTCTCCTGCTCAGCGCTACGGCTAAGTTGGCAGCGCTGAGTGTTTCCAGGATTAGGTCCTTGGTTGGTGCCTTTAAATAAAAAGGAAGAGGAAAGAGGTTTCTACAGAGCCCCTTTAATCAGCAACAGACCCAGGTTACTGTCCAACTTGGACCCTGACCTTGTGGTCTGATCCTGACGACAGGCCCACAGATCGTGATGTCTGACTGGTCGGCCTCTGTGGAGTCAGTGCGGCTGTGTGAGGGAGCAGGTGTCTGCCCCCAGGATCAGGGCCTCAGACAGCAGGTTTCCAAGTGATTTGTGATGGCAAGTTATCTGGTTAAGGTGCATCTAATTCCTAGGTAGGACCTCATTTTTAAAATGCTAGTGCCCAAAATGAAAATGAAAGGATATTTTCCCAGGAGGAAGTGTGCTGGTCATAATTGTGAAGAGGGTCCACTGTCAAACTGATACATCTGCTGCAGCATAGGTGACTTGGCTCTGTGTAGGTGAAGCAATTATAGATACTACTCACTTGCACAAATGCACTTTAAAAATATTTCAGCTTAAGAACATTCATTGCCCTGTACAAATAATGATGAAGCATTTTTAGAAGCAACAGCATGCTTGACTTAGAGACTGATCGTTCCATTTTCTGCTTTCAAAATACCTAGTTACAGTTAGTTCTGATTTGTTACTTAGCAACACATGATAAATTTGTATTTTTCCCCATTATGGGTGCTTCCTGACAGTTGATATGTCATTTGTTTTAATTTGCAGTGTTGTAAATTTAGGGCATCATGTCGTACCTGGGGCTCAGATATCTTGTGTTTGAGCAGTAGCATTTAATGATGAGACTTTGCTGGCCAAACATTACAGATTGGCATTCAAACTTCAAAGCACTCTTAAGCTGTGCGAAGGTGGCAATGGAAGGCCGATGGGGTAGCTGTGACTTTTTGTCAGAGCTTTGAACTGAAACGCCCTTCAAGTGATTTCTCTTTACTCAAAATTTATATTGATTCTATTTTGTCTTGGGAGGGGAAAAATGTAGAAATTAACTTCATTAAGAAAACAGCCAATAGTGTCTCCAGCATTATACATTTTTGGTGTTTCACTGTTGTCATGGCAAACAAAAAAATTGTGTTCTGATCCTACAAAAATTTATGCAAATACTTACCTTTGCATATTGTGTGGCATACATATCCTTATTTGCTACAAATTGCTGTAACTCCATAATGAAGCTATGAGTGTACAACCATTCAGATTCTGTTCTGAGTAGCCTCATTCACTTATTTCTTACTGATTTTTTTAGTCTATCGGCTTCTTGCAACATGTAAAGATAAGCACAAATTTATGTCTTTGCATCATTAGGACTAAAAGCATATACTTACTGTTAAATGTTTTATGCCTGTTTAAATTTTAATTATTTGAAAATAAGCATTATTATTGTTCATAATCTTATCACCACCTCCATACTGTGGTCGTTTTAGAAAAACATGCAGCAATGAATCTAAAAGTGGCTAACATTTTCAAATTGAATAGGTTCAAGGCCTAAAAGAAGCCTTTCAAGAGAGCATGTTCTGGTTTTCAGAGATTTTTCAGTCTATCTTTAGCCTCAGTTTTCTCACTGTATTCTAGTTTTGCTATTTATAGTCTATCGCTAGGATAACTTTTATTTACTTATTTTGGAAATAAAAGATTACACTTAATGCTGCTTCTGAGGCCCTTTATCCTGCAACCTGATTGCACTGGTAGACCAGTCCCATTGAAATCAGCGAGATTGCTGCAGGCATGAGAGTCTGCCTTTGAGGCTGTGATTGTAGGATGAGGGCCTTAACATTTATTTTAAATACTGAAGCTGGTATTAATACTGCTTCAGAAGACATACATGTCTTGAAGTCTAATACACATGAGCAGTCCTAACGTAGGTCAATAATCTCATCAAAGTCAAGGGGAATACTCCCATCAATAAAGTTTGAAATATCAGAGCTTCTTCTTGTGCGCAGCTGTAAGTGATCACTGGTATTTAATTTTGGGTACCTTTGTACTGTTTGTCAGATAACAGGAGCTGTTAGAATTAAAATTCATACTTCTGTGCATTTCCCAAAGGAGAATATATAGAAGAATCTATTCAGTTTTTGATCAAAAACATGTATGTTAAGTAGATCTCTAATTTTGCTTCTTAAACCCCATTGTAATCTAAGCACATTATCAACAAGAATAATGGCTTATTTTAGGTCAGTACTGTACAGATCATTACTGACCTAAAATATACCATTTTCTCCCTTTCAGCTTTTTAACATAGTGAATATTTTAGTTCCATGCAGTCATCTTTCTACAGACTTGGAGCCAGAACTGTTCTGCGAAGACAGAATGAGGACGGTGTTGCCACTTCTAGCTTAGGTAGATTTTAGTGTATGAGAAAATAGTCAAATATAGATTTACAGATGGTAATTAAAGAGAAATGCTGCTGTGACTAAATTAACATTTCTAAAATCTGAAAGTCAGCATTGAAGGCTGCCATGTAAAACTTGAATCACCTGTCTCCTAAAATGTTCAGCATGCAGTGTTAAATCCTTTTTTTTTTTTTTTTTAAAAGATGAAGGCAGTTTTTTTGGCCAATACTTTTCTATATCAGCACTGGTAATTCAATTGTATGAGGAACTGCATGTGTTTGTGTTTGGTCAGTCACTGGTGTATCCTTGTATACCCATCCTGCACATGGGTTTTTAGTGCACGCTTGTACTTGCTTGGCATGCTATTGGTATCGCTTAGAATTTTCAAAGGGCTTTCAGAGTAGGGTTTCTACAAACACTTTTTGCTGTCCGTAGTTCCCCACATACTACTATACGTCTCTTTGAAGTCTATTTTGTTTTGCTGTTGTTTCCCGAATTGTTAATGTATTTTGTTTGTAGTTGAGTTCTTAACTAAACTAAAGTTTTGATTAGTTTGTGGTACATGGACAGAGCTTATGGCTATATAGTAGTGACAGTGATCACAACAAGATGTGAGTGGTGTGTCCTTTCTCAGTGAAACAGAAAACTTTTTAAAGAGGGATTAAATGGCTCAAGAACGGAACCTTTCAATACAGCTGACTACACCACCCCACTAGCAGGTAGTGAAAGCTATTAATGAGGATGGAGATGGCTCTTAAATGTCTGTTCTTAGTGATGGGTTCTGCGGTCTCCGTCCAGCTCTGAATGGGCTGATGTCCCCATCATGCAAACCATGGCCAACGTTGTCATAATTCTTGTCTGTCTTAGCAATGAGGACAAAGATGGAATGAGAGTAAAAGGTGAACCTGTCATTTTTGCAGGTGGGCTATCCAGGTCAGGTTTGTGGAAAAATAGGGGGAACCAGCATGACAATTATCCACTCGTATGCTTGTTCTGTGAATGCGAAGAGAACTTTAGTGTCTATAGCCTTTGAGCTGCTACCTTTTCAGAACACATATGGACAAGGCAGCACATCTGTCAGATGCTATGTATGCAGTCAGAGGAGCAGTGTCTTAAATCCACGCTAAGCATTAAAAAATACCAAACAATAGAACTGAGGCATCTTCAATGATGACAAGTATTTGGATGCTATGCTGTGACCCTTTAAGCTCAGTCCTCATAATTATACATCTTTAAAGCACAGACAGATAATTGCAATACAATTTACAATGCACTTGAGGATTCCATTCCTTAAAAGTGCCTCATGCATGTAGAATTTCAGGCTCCAAGCATACATTTTAAAATGTAACAGATCCATGTGAATTAAAGTATTATTATATTTGCAATGCAAGTGTCTTTTCAGATTTTTCTGTGTGCTTAAATTCCCATGGGCTCTCCAGCTATGACCAGCAACCAATTTCCACTGTTGCCTAGAATACCCATCATGTACCAAGTTCCTGCCTAACCTAAAGTTAATGCTTGATTTGATTTTACATGGAGGAATCCCTTTAGTATGGGATTGTGCCACAGAACTGTTTTGCCATGTGTCCAACCCATCTTTACCACACATCCCATTATGAAATCAAGTTGTCTCTCTTACACCTGCCCAGACAGAATTTTTACCAGAAAAACAGGTTTTATCTTCTGTTCATTCCTTCAGAAGGAGAAAGAAAGGAAATGTTATGGCCCTAAGTTTCAAATGTTACTGCTGTTTCACTGACATTTGTTTTCTAGGCCCTCTTCTGAACTTCTCTTTGCTACTTCTGACTAAATTGTCACTGATAATGATGATCACAAAGAGGTATGGTGTGACTTGTCTTAGTAAAATAGAAAACTTCTTAAGAAGCATTATACTGTCTGTAAATGCCTCTTAATAAATGGCCCTGGACATTTCATACATAGACCTGTCTTTTACCTAGCTAAGTAACCAGTTTGTGTGTACACATGGGATAATTGCAGCACAAATTCTGAGTGTGATTAGAATTTGTGTGAAGAATCATTCTGAAGAACAGATCTGAACCCCAGGTCAAGTTTCAGGCTGTTTTGTGCCCTGGAATTTTTGTTGCAGAGTGCAGCAGCGTAAGCCTTTGGCTTTCCAGAGGAAGTCCACATTTTCAGTTTTCATCTATTACTGAATCCTATGGGACAAAAATATTCTCTCTCCTGCCCACTAGTTAACAAACTGTAGTGTCAGTTCTTTTCAGATAATCTACTTGTGCTTATTACCATGTTTAGAGCTGCTTACTAAATTAGTGGCAAGAAAGCACTCTTGCTCTTACTTTATGTCTTGCATTCTCTCTTTTATTTAAAGAACATACATTTCATTTAGAATAAAGTGCTAGTTTAATGTCAGATCAGAATCAAAAGATGGAGAGGTCTTACAGTCTTGCAGATGTTAGGATAGTGAAAACAAAAAGTGTTTTTTGATACAGTATAGCATTGTGTTAGTATAGGCCTTGATCTTGCCATTACTAAATCCCTGCACAGCCCACTGACTTCACTGGGGCTCTCTGCAGACACATGGGATAGTTCAGACAGATTTGAATTGATGCAGTGGACAATTGCTGTAGTTTTATGTAATTAGTAGATTTGAAAGGCTTTTTGCTCATAGTAGATGCTGACTTCCCATTTGGCAGATTTTTTCACCTGATTATGTTGCTTTCATATGAGTTTGATCTGGTGCACAGGCACAGAATCCAGGTTCAGGATCACTAATTCTTCCTGAAGACCTATTGATTTATATTCATTTATGTATATTTTACATGACCTCATAGTTGCATACAGTGTCTTATAGTTGAATTAAAAGAATCTTGAAGACCTAACATTTCCTGTTAAATCTAGAAATCCAAACTAGTTTAAGAATGGACCATGAAGGAAAGTGGTAGAGAAGTAACTTTGTGGAGTAGGGGAAGGCAATAAAACTCAGGGAAATGATGGCTTTCCTACAGCAAGCCAATCATGGAAGACTGGCTTTTGAATATTTTTGGTTGGTTTTAAATAACTTTTTTTTTTTTTTGTGCCTCATCTTTGAAAATCTTCATAGAAGAAATGTGTTAGGAGGGATGTAAAGGAAGAGGAGGTGGGTGACCAGTAGAAGACTATTCAAGGTGTAAAAGCAGCAGCTTGGAAGAAGGCATAAAGACACGAATAAGAGAAGAAAACAAAGGGAAAGGTTAGGCAACTGACTGTTGTCCTCCTCAGATGAATCCTGGAAGGACAGGTGGATCTTGCAACTTGTCCTGAATGTCACTAGCTCCAAGCTCTGGCTAATCAAGGAAGCAAACTCCAGAGCAAAAGACCTGCAATTAGCCACATTTATTTATTTGTTTATTCTTCACCTACATAATAGTTCATTCAAACACCTCAGTTTATTTTAGGTGCTGTAGTAATAGATGAAGTAATCTTTTATGCAGATGGGACCCAGGCCATTTACAGCCCTAAGGGCAAATCCAAATAAAACCCGAAGCATCTTACTTTAGCTCTTAGTTACATTGTGCAGGGATGTATTCTGCTGATTGCTTTTGAATTTTTACAGTACTTGGTGCATTCGGAGAGATTAGAGGACATGATTATTAGTTTGGGATACTAGTATAGATAATTACTGAGGTGGTTTTTATGATAAGATGTTAATCCTTTATTGTGCTTTGGTGTTCTGGTGCAAATTGAGTCCTGAAGTGCTATATGTAAGTGAATGTAGGAAACTGTTCTCTAGAAGGTGTTCTGGTGTAAGGGTTTTCTAGGCATACGTTGGGAGGGTCCTCATTACTTACAGATAAGTTACGCAGATCACCCCAAGAAAGTAAACGCTTCGGAGGGCACGGCCCCATCATGTATTCTGTGTGGGCCACAAAAGTTGTATCAGAGGTGTTAAAGATACAGCTTGTGGGCCAGATTTTGCCTACAGAGCTGTTTCACCCAGCCAACAGGGCTCCTTGATAGGCTGCAAATTCAGGGGTGGACCCACACTGATTTTCCAGCTAAGGAGCCCTTGGTTTGATGTATGTTGGCAGAGGGCGAGGTGAGTGATAGCAATATTAACCTCTGCACTGCTGTTGCTTGTCCCACCACTAGGTTCAGCTCTAGCTCAGAGGCCCAAGTGAGTTTGTCATCCCTGTGTTATATGTAAAACTGCTTTGGAGCTGTTTGAGAGGATTTGTAGGTTTGTTGGAACTGCCTTTTATGCCCCTCTGCTCATAAAGCCAGGCATTTTCATCATCAACCAGCTGTTCAGTGTTTGGCATAAGAGATGTCAGAACTAGTAAATTGAAACACTCCCCTAAATGGCCTTCTAATAGTTTCTGTGGGCCCCAAATGTCACAGTACTGGGTGTTTTCTTGAATGCTGGGAATGAAGTCTTGACTCTGCTGGGAACCCTGCTGGAAAGCTGGGAGTCTTCCTCTTTCCTATGCTGTCAAGCTACCCTTCAAGCCCTTTGGGTGCATGGGTAATAAAGTTATGACACTTCCACTTATTTTGTGGCCTCAGGCAAGAATGCAGTACTTGGAGTAGGAAGGAGAAGGAAGCCTTTTTCTGCCAGATTGTTTGAAACTCCTCTGGGGGTTGTAATACTAAAATGTTTCCTGGGGAAACATAGTGGGGAGAAGATAGGTCAGGTGGTCATGAATATGTGATAAATTACGAAGGCAGGCATCAGATGTATCACACATGCATCATCACCTCAATATGTATAGTGCAGGTATAATGTACAAAATACTTAACTTGAAACAGAACATGCCAAACTCACAAGACTGTATTTCAGTACTTTAGGGTTGTTCGTTTGGTTAATAGTTACCTCTGTCAGTGCAAACAGCCTTGCATAGTCTACATTTAGCATTAGAAAAGCAGCTGCATAATGTGTGTACAGCTAAACTTAATTAAAAGCTACTCTGGAAAAGAAAGAACGGATTGCCAAAGACTCCAGAGTGGTGGGGAACCAGAAACAAGAAGGTAACTTATGATTTCATTCTTTTAATATACCTTAGCAACCACTGTGTTTAAAGAAAAAACAGAATCCCTTGATACAGCTAAGGGGTGAAGTGCTGGAAGTCGCTGGAAATTCTGCCATTGACTTCAGTAGGGCCAGGATTTCACCCCATAAGTGTAACAAAATAGGCCACCTTCTGAAGAATCCCATTGGCCTTTGGGAAGTAGCCGCTTATTGATTCTTGCTGGGTCTGGGGGCAACTAGAGGCTCTGAAAACTATGTACCAAATGTGGTGCAAGTATCTACAATACAAGCTTACCTGTGCTGAGTGGTAAAATTCAGTTCTTATGCAGTGGGGTTACTACCTTCCAAAAGGTGAAGACTTTCTCAGGGTTATTCTGAGCAAGGTATTCCTTTGAATACATCCATGCAAAATTTTGGTTTAGTTGATATGTCTCCATTCCAGTTAATGATTGAACTTGGATTACCTAATCGATCCAGCTTGTTGCATCTGAGCCCCATGCTGAGAGGCAATATTCAACGCTTTTCTTATTAAACAAAATGGTCCTGTCTGTTTTAATCTTGACTGACTTGGACCTCTTTGATATTTCTCTTAGACAATCTGCTTCAACTTGATTCGTCGTCATTCCAGGATAGTGGTGTCCTTGGGGTCTCTCCTAATATTGATACGGTACAGAAGATTTAAAATCAGGTACTGTTTTGGGCTGCTCTCCCACAAAAGCAAAATCTAGAATTTAATGCATTTTTTGTGTGTGATTTATCTTTATTTTTGGTTCTTTCAGCTGATGTTCACAAGGAATAGAGTCACGTGATGTATGAAGGCAAACACATACACTTCTCTGAGGTTGACAATAAGCCCTTGTGCTCATACAGCCCCAAACTGTGCAAGCAGAGGCGACTTAACGGCTACGCCTTCTGTATCAGACACGTTCTGGAGGATAAGACTGCCCCCTTCAAGCAATGTGAATATGTGGCCAAGTATAACAGCCAACGCTGCACCAATCCCATCCCCAAATCTGAGGACCGTAGGTGAGTGATGTTGGCCCTCAGCAAATGGGAAAAAGATTCAGCCAGTTTGGATACAGGTGTGGCTTTTCTGTTTAGGGAGAAATAGATCGAATAGATTGAATGGCAGCATGTTTGTGAAGGGTTTTAATTTTAAGGCCAGTATGCTTTTTTTTTTTAACTTATACAGTATATTTGCAAGCCTTCTTATTGTTTTTACTCAATTTCACTGTAAGATACATGAATCAAACTTGAACCTAATGTAATATTGTCTTTTCTTCATTTGTTTTGCCACTGATGCTACCTGTGAACCAATGCTCTTAAAAGATTCATTTTCCTGAAGAAGCTGCATGGAAATCTGGTTTTGACAGGATAGGCAAAATGTGGTGCTGGGAGAATAAATGGGCTTCTAGGAAGAGTTTGAAAATTAGTGGCCTCAGGGCAGTTCAGCACTCTTGATCCAATTAGGTACTCATATAATGCCTATCACTGTAGTATCAGAGTACCACGCCTCTTTAATAAACGCATATTCATAGCAGCCCTGTGAGAGGAAGTCTCATGGAAGTGTCATCAGCACCTTACAGAGGGTTATTGGAGCACAGGGATTATATGACATGCCAAAGGCTGCATCGAAAGCCTGTGCCAAAAGTGAAATTAAATCTCCTAAATCCTAACTTGGGGCCATAAACACAAAATTATTCTTCCTTACCCCTTAAGACTGTGATAGACAGTGACATTATGGTGACATTGAGCAAAAAGAAGAGGAGAATTAGGCCATAATTTCCATATGTTCCCACTGACTTGCAGTCATTTAAATTGTGGTCAGGAATGCAGCTAGCTTCTAATCTTAGTTTCCACTACTTTAATTTTCAAGAGAGCCAGTGCCACACTTTTTACCACAAGTCTGGTATTTCATCTTTTGAAATGAAGTGTTTGGTTAAATATCTGAGACTGGGCTTTGTCCCATGGAAACCATAGGATTTTTAAACTAAAAAGTAAACAAAATATGCCAAAAAAGGACAGACTGCTGTTCACTGACCTTTCACATTATTAGATGCCATTCACTAACCTTTCAGGTTATTAGCAGTGTTCCCACTGTGCCCTACCTATAAGTTCCTTCTCGGTTCACAGCTCCCTCTCTTATTTGAAACAGCTGGGATTGGGCTCTAAATTAACTTGCACTTCACCTGCCATTTTAGCCGAGGAGACTGATGAAGTGAGAAGAAAACTTGAATGTTTGTCAAAAGGTGTAGAGCAAATTCTCAAATGGCACTGTCTGAATAACTTGAAGTCATGACCTGACAGTCATTGACTGGTTCTTTGCTACTGTACAGTAGAAACTGTTTGGAGGTTAGCTAACAGAAAAATAACCCTGGAAATTGTCTGATCAAAAGTTACACTGTTATTTCAGAGGCAAGAACTAACTGGGCCACAGTTCCTGCTCTAGTCATACTTAAAAAATAAATAAATTTTTAAAAAGGCAAGAAAAAAAAAAAGCAACCACAAACTCTTCACAAAAAAACTTAGTGAGGGTTCCCAGATCTCATATGTCCCCATGAAATTTGAGATTGCTTTATAAAGTACAAAGCCAATTCATTGTGTAAAATGAAACTTAATCAAACGTGTACAGTATAATGTGGTGGTAGCTTCTGGAAGGCATTGTTCTAGAATAATTAAACTGCATGTCAAGCATTGCATTACAGTACTAGAAGAGGACAGCAGGTGTGTCAAGGAGGGAATAAACCTTTAATTTCAAATGAGAAAATGGGATAGGTTGGAATTAATGCTTTCAAATATGGCTGCTCAGAAGGGATTTTACAGTTGAATAATAGAATTTCGAAGGTTTCTAGTAAATTTGAACCAGATACAAACCATATTTTTGGTAGGCATGTCTATCTCTCTTTTTTGGAGAGATTTTTCACCGTCTGTTCTCTGTAAATCTGTTTAGCCATTTCTGGATTCCTCATTTGCAGCCTTTAGTTTTCTAACTTTACTTTATCTGTCATAGTACAGGCTAACTTGCATTATACAATGTTAGGTCCAAAAAGGTGCAGGATCAAAAGCAGACCATATCAGTTTTTGATTAGTGGGTGCATCTACACAAGACATTTACTGGACAGTTGACTAAAACTGCAGTAAACATCTCAACATCTACGTGTGCACTTCTGTTAGGGCGCATGAAACTAATAAACTCTTCAGCAGGGTAGTACTTGTAAATATAAGTACTACCCTGCTGCGGAGTTTTTTCAGTGAATGTGTAGATAGATACCAGTCCAGCTGGCTGGGGCACAAGGGTGCTTCAGTGTGGGGGTTGCCCCAGCCAGTCTCTCTGCAGCACATTGAGCCTAGCTGGAGCAGCCCTAGGCTGGCAGGCTGACCCCCTGGGCCTCCTGCCAGCCGGGGCTGCTGTGACCTGGCTCAATGTGCTATGGTTTGAGTGCATATTTAAATGGCATACTTGGGAGCTTCCCAGGAGTAATAAACTGTGGAGCAATAAGCTCTGCAGTTTATTGCTGCACATTAATGGCACGTGTAGACATGCTCAGTGCTATTGCCATCCTTTTTCATTTTTAAGTTTTAAAAATTATAACAGAATGGGGCAAATACATTTGAATGCCAAGAGCTTACAAGAGAGAATGTTTCCCTGACCTGGAGGTGTGGAGTCAGATGCAGCCAACCACAAAATTGGTTAATGTTCCTTTAACTTGTTAATATTCCTTGTTACCTATTCATTTTCTACAAATTAAATTATTATTAGTGCATGACTTAATGGCCTTACTGGAAATCTATTCTTATTCACTGTACTCTGTAAATTATATATGTTTTATATTTAGCTTGAATGTATGGGCCCCAATTTTTTCCTGTCCAGTTACTATAAACAGATAATGAAACTCAGTTTTGTTTTTTTTAATTATGGTGTTACATTTTAGCTAGACTAGTCTCACCATTTTACCTCTTAAGGCTCTTCTTTAAAGATGTAATTAATCCGTATTTGTCAGTGTTTTCTGGTTGTAAGTCCCTCATTTTCCACTTTATCCCCTTTATTGACATGAGTGTTATTTTCTGACTTATGCAGATCTTTCTGTAAACAAGGTGACTGGAAATTAATACTGATCCAGAATCCTGTATGGACTAGGAAGCAGAGTGTTTTAGGCATTGGGTGAAAAGCATGACTCGCTTTAGCCGTCTGCTCTTCAAGCCAGGTTGAAATTATCCTGTTGGAAGAAAACAGAGTTTAACATCCTTTGTACACACCATGTTTGCTATTTCTAACCAGGATCAACTCACTCCTCTTTTAGTGTGTGTTGATCGCAGTTTGCCCTGCATACACCAGACTGATGTGTATTTAACAGAAGAGTAGAGATTGTTTTTGTTATGTGGTGTTAAATGAATCAGAAGTTAAAAAATAGACTCATCCTTTTGAAGCACAGGCATGGCCTGCATGTTGTCTAATCAGTGTTTTGTGCAGTGATTACCTAGTATCTTGGACTTCTATTCAGAAGCTCTGCCTTCATAGTGAACTCTTAGCCTTTAACACTGTAATATTATCAGTTAAAATAATTTAAATGATTCAAAGCTTTTCCCTCTGCCATAACAAAAAGATACAAAGACATAAAAATAAATTATTGACACAATTGCACCAAAGCATCCTGGCACTTAAAGAACCTTTAGAATTAATTAACATTTCCCCACTTTATTTGGTTTTCTTATTTATTTTTTTCATTCCCTTCCATTTGGACAATGGAAATAGACACTAGTTTTACCTTCAAGCGGTTGTACAAGCCTTAGGCTGCAGTGTTTGGCATATGAACACCATAGGAGAATGTTAAACCAGACAAACCTCTTTCCATGGTAATAAGAAAAAACTCATGGGGACCTTTTCACTGTGATTAAGTTTTGACAGAGGTTCTATGAATTAGCTCTCAGTCTAGCAAATCACTGAAGTATCTGCTTTACTTTAAGCAGGTGACCACTCTTACCGACTACAGTGCCAGTAGTATTGATCCTTTAATATCTATCTGTTACAGCATTTAAGAAGTGTTTCTCCATATGAATTTTACTAGAGTCCAGTTCTTGCGTGCTGTCACAAAGATTGAGAACACTTAATCTCAGCCTTCTGCTTTCCACTCTTTAATTACAGCATTACCTATTGTAATTTATTAATTGTATTTAGAAAGTACTCTTTTTTAGTATTACCATTTTACTTGCAATTTTTTTTAAATCCAGGGATATTAAATCCATGTAGACCAGTAGTAATTTTATTTTGAAAAGAAATTAAGTTTCTTTGGCATGATTGACTTTTCTCAAACTCATACCAAACCACATTTAAGTAAGACAGACTACTGCAATTTTTTCCCTCTGTCCTTTCCTGTTTTTTATACTATCTATAAATATTTCTGATTTTTCTTAATTTACATGATTAGGCTTCTAAGCCTATAATTTTCATCTTCCTTTCTTGAATTCTTCCCTCCCCCCCATATAGTGGACTGTAGTTTTGGATACTGAAATCTGGCCCCCTTTACACAGTCCTCCCTGAAAGTCAGTAGGATTTCTCCTCACAGGTGGGAGGGACTGCAGGTGAAGTTAGTTGAAAGATTAAGATTCAAACCTGGACTGCCTCCCTTTTTTCCCTGACCTTAAGTGTCTTTATTTCTGTCTCTTAAACCTAGCCAGCCAAAAAGGAATTAACTATTCATCTGCTAAATTCCCTAATTTAGTATGTTACCTGTGGCTGTAAGCTGTTATTCCCTTTGTCATTTCAGTTTCATGTCTGAGGCATAAACTTATGCTGATTTTTTTTAAGCAAAATTTAATTTGAAATAGTTTCTTAGAACAGCTTGAAACCTACATTTGTGCCATCATATGTGTGTACATATATTCACTGCATGATTTACACAACACAGTGACAACAGGATAGAACTTTTTAGTTTAAAATATCCAAACTTTTCTATGCAACTACCCAGTTGTTCTTTCTGATACTTATTTTAACCATAATAAATAATATCAGTGATGTTTTTATTTTTTTTAAGTGGCCAACTTTTCAAACATAAATAGTGGCCCTTCTCAGCAAAGATCTCCAAAACAAGATTGTCCCACAAAAAATACTTTTGTAATTTGGCTCCACCATAGTGTATTTACTAAAAACATTCACTATGAAAGAACAGCTTGACAGAAGGGATAATAGCGACTCCTGTACTTTTAATTTTGGAGGTCTTAAAAAGATTCCGTGTGCCAAGACTGTAATAACCATGTTCTAAGTGTCAGGACTGATTATTTTATACTATTGTGTACCAGGTAGTCCTTTTGAACACCTTAACCTGTGTCCAATTTGGATATGAGAGGTAGATTTTTTTTTTTTTTTAAATTTTAAGTGGAGAGGAATGTGGCTCTCCTGTGAATGTAGAGTAGATACACACCTTTATTATAGACTAACTGAATGTGTGTATGTATATGTGGAGCACAAGCTTTTGTGAACCCAGGTTCACTTCATCAGATGCTGTATGACCTTGGGTTCACGAAAGTTTGTATGTGCTCTCTCTCTCTCCCCCTCATATGAGAGAGAGAATCTTATTTAGTTAGTCTATAAAGATGCATATCTATCCTGCCTTTTGACTGACTTCAGATGATAACATACTAACTTTTTAAATTCTTAAAATTATAAGTTGTCATTTGTGGAAGGTCTCATTTTCTCTTGTGGGTCTGTTAAATGGACAAGGATGAGCTAATAGTCTCATTTGTTCAGTGGCAGAGGAGATGTGTTTTTTTGTTGTTTTGGGGGTTGCGTTTTTCATGTTGTTTGGGGGTTGCATTTTTTGTGGTTTTACAATATTTTGTTAAGAGTATTTATTTAAAAGAAAAGTATAAGGAATTTGCTGTTTTCACTTTTCAAAGGTACTGCAACAGCCACCTACAGGTACTTGGCTTTATACCTAAAAAGGAGAGGAAGAAAAAGAATGATCCAATAGAAGAGGTGAAGGTCAGGCACCAGATGGATACTATGGCCTTCAGTCTGACAGTGCCCACACTGGCCTTGAAGATGCCCAATGGACTGGATGGGATGTCCCTCTCTCCACCAGGGGCTAGGCTTCCTCTTCACTACCTGGAAGCAGAGTTGGACGATCCCTTTGCTTTCAATGAGGAGGATGATGACTTAAAGAAAGGGGCAACGGTGAGGAAAAAGTTGCAGAGCAAGCTGGCCCAAAACCGGCAGCGCCAGAGAGAGACAGAGATTTTAAAAATTCGTCAAGAGCACTTTAGCCCCCTTCCTGCACCTTTACAGCAGCAGCCTCTGCAGCAGCAGCAGCACTCCCATCTGCCACCTTTGTCAGCTTCTTTAAAGCCTACAGGGCTACCGCAGGGCTTAGTCTGCAAGTCACCTCAACCTCAGAACACCAGCCTACCAATGCAGGGAGTGGCACCCACCACACACACTATAGCACAAGCAAGGCAGTTGTCTACCAAGAGACCTCTGCCTCTCCTGCCACCTGCTAGGGCTCCTGTCACGGACCCACCAAGGACTGATAGGGTCCTAATGAAAGCCACAGCCTTCTCTCCGCACTCGTTCTGCATGAGCCGGCTACAGAGACTGGTGAAACTGTGCACTCGAAAACAGCAGCTGGACACTGATCTGTTTCCCCATCTAGGTAGGAAGATAATTAAATATATCATTGCATTGTGTTTTCAAGATGTTATGACATAACATGGCTCTTTACTAACCCTGTACTTCATTCACTTACGTCACTGTAAAGTTAATTAGCATGTGCCTTTATGAAAGGGATCTCAACAGGTGCCTATTCACACCACATCTGTCTTATATCTTCTTTTTTTATTTTTCATAACTCTCTAAAATTGCTGCTTAATGATTTGAGAGGCAAAGTTGAGGCATAACTCACTCAGGGTTTTGGTCATGAAACGCCTGAATTATACCTAGATGGAGCAGATAGGCGAGATTGGACAGGCAAATTTTGTAAACCCAAGTATTAAAATCACGAAATAAGGAGACAAATGCAGCTTTGGAGGCTGTATCTAGAGTTCTGTGCACCTGCAGACCTTCAGTTGATTTCACTGGAAATTTGGGGTTTAAAAAAGAATTTTTATAATGACTGGGGACCTGACTGAGCCAGGAAAAAGCCAGCCTTGTATTGCCCAGAAGAACTTCAGGAGTTGATAGTAAGTAATGAGGGTTGTGGTCTTTCCACAGTCTTGAACAGAAGCAGTCCATTTTATATATGCATGCATATACACAATTTCTGGGCATTATATAGACAGTGGATGTGTCTACACGAGACACCTTTATGTGCAGTGGAGTGTTCTACTGTGCATTAGTGCATCATGGCAAAAACCATGCTAATGCACAGTAGAATTAGTCCACTGCGTGTTAAGTGTCACAAAAAATGTTTGCCTTTGCTACTGCACATTAACGCAGCTACTGCACCTTTATCTAGTACCTCATATTAGAGGTACTAAATTTAATCCACAGTAGCAAAGCTGTATTAATGAAGGTATAGACGCACCCAGTTAGTACTAATTCTGTTAAGTGTTGATATATTAGCCTGGATTTTTTTGTATGAATTGTTACTGACTGGCAGGAATAATGTTCTCTGAAATTTTAAGCAGTCTGATATGGCTTGGGTTTTGGCTCTGCAGTGTTCACTGAGGTGCATGAACCCATGAAGTCACCTTACTTTTCAGTTAAGGTCTTTTGTAGTTAAGTTTTGCAGGAGATAAAGGATTGGGCAGTGAGCAAGAGAAATAAGAGCCAGAAATGTAATGCAGTGAAAACAACCAGCAGTTTGCATAAGAATTAAAAAAAAAAAAAAAAATACTTCCAATAAGTCCAGCCAGCTCTTTACACCAGCGGCAACATATTACTTAATCACAAACATCTGTAATTTTTGCTATTTCAATTAACCTTTTTTAATTTGCTGTTAAGAGCTGCTGCCCTTTGGCACTTGTGGAATAATTGCACTGTTTGTTCAGAAGCCAATTAATGTCCTCCAGCATGTCTCTTAAGGGACATCATTCAGAAAAAACACTATTTGATGGTCTTCTGGATAATATAGTTATTTTGAGGAATGAGGACTTGAATGCTACACCAAATAGGTTATAAAGCTATCTGGCCTTGTGGAGTAGTGTAAAGGTAGTGTTGCCTATCCAGGGTGTTTCGCATTCTGCATTAGTGTTTACTATAAAAATAACTCCTCACATTCTATTCAGTTTTAGGGAATATTGTCATCAAATTTTTGCAGGTAAAATTTTAGAAATGCTGTGTGTTAACCACATGAAAATGAGCACATTAAATTATAGCATTTTATAATTGCATATTAACATAACATACCTAATTATGTATCAGCTGTTTCATAAATCAGAAAAAATACTTGTTTGCAAGGTCATAAAACAGGTTATTTTTGGAGGATTTTTTTTTAATTCTGCTGCAGTAACTTCTGGGGTTTCTATTTAAGAAAATACTTAGTCCTAAAGCTCATAGGCACTAGTATGAAGTTTGCCAAGATAATTGTTAAAAATATACTCTTAATTTTAAATCCTAAACAAAACTGCAAAGTAGTGTTTATACAAACCCAGTGTAAAATGAGGCTGAATCTGGCTTTGATTTCCCCTTGTGCTCTCTCATCCCACTAAGAATCAAATGATTTAATATCCCAACACGTGATTATTTGGTAACACTGGCTCTGTTGTGCCTATGTCTTTATGTTAACACCAGTCTTTCTTCTCATTCCTCCATCAGTATAATCAGTGTAAAATGTAAACCTGTCTTATCCTAGTTTTCTTAGGACATGAACTTAGGCCAAATCTGAATATCTAGAATTTGACACCAAGAGTAAACTTCTCAGAAGGACTGTGGTGACTTAAGACTCTGGAGTCCAGTTGCCATTTTTCAGCTCATAAGTCAGAGTTGTGGCTCTGAAATTATGTATACTCTATTGAAAATGTTATTCCCAAACTGCCTTTAGGTTCTTGAACTGGTGTGTTGGTGTGCTAGGTATCTGGGTTTGTATAACTGACATTGATTTCTCTTATAGAGTAATAGTAATAAAATACTCTCTTTTTTGCTCCAGTCTCTGTCCCATTTTAGGGATCACATGGGGAAAGAATGAACAGTGGCCAGTTTGTAAGTGTGTCTGCATTTCCCCTCTTGCTAAGGACTCAGCAAGGATGGGAGGCAGAGAAGGGGGTCATGTGACAAATTGCAACTGATGACAGCCACAGTTTCTGGTCTGGGATTACAGCTGATACTGGGCCTGCACCCATGACTGCAAGCACAACTCCAGGATGCCCACAGAGGGCTAGGGGTAGAGAGTGTGCACTCCCCTCTCCTCTCCTGTCAGCCAGGGAGATGAGTAGAGCTCATTGCCCAACAAGGTGCCCCCATCGCTCTCTGTCTGGAAAACCAGCTTTATCTTGCTCCAGCCAGGAGTCTGAGCATGTGTGCCAGCCCCTAGTGCTCTTGTGTTTTTTGTAGTGATAGAAACTTCATAGCACTATAAAAATAATATCTGCCTAAGCCCTAGGTTACTATCCTGAGCTTCATGATAGTGAAGGCCACAGACTAAGTTGATTCTGCTCCAAAAATCACTAACTAATCTGACATTAGTTGTGTGTACTTTAGTCAGGCTGGAAGGGAAAACACACTGCTTTAAGAGTGAATAACTGTTCCTCATTATTCTTCTTTTGCCTGGAGCCTTAACCCCTTTTTCACTAATACGTTTTTTAGGTGGCATGTGATTACACAGAATATTCCTCTGCTTTGTACAGCTGTGTGTCCTCCTATCTCCCTGCAGCTTTATTCTGTGGTTATGCTATTCTGCTCTTCTTTCAGTGGGGGGAGCACAGGAGTTGTAATATGAACAGAAATGAAAACAGGTTATGTGACCTATTTAGATCCAAATCCAGCATAGATAATTCTTGGACTGTCAGTTCTCAGCAGAGACTTTCCCTTTACCCGTGTCTTTAAAGAATTAGCATGTTTGGTACAGGAATACTTGCCTGCATGCATGTAAGAATGGTGGTGGCTTGGGATTTTGTTTATGGACAAAGAAGGCCAGTAAAGAAATTAAAGGCAAAACTGGTGATTGAAAAATGCAGTAAGTAACCTGCTATTTGCATGCTGTAATGAAGCTGATATCATAACTCTTCCTACTTAATTCAGAATATTGCATAATTCATCAAACATAATTTATCCTATGTAGGACATAGAATACCATTAACAGTTATTGCCAGAAATTATTTGGAAATATTGAGGACAGTGGAGTCTCTCTTCATCCATCTTTCATGGTCTCTGCTGCTCTTATCTTAGGGTTAGACTGGTCTGAAGACAGTGGAGAAGAGTTGGAGGACTCAGAGCAAACTTCGCCATACCGGGTTGCATGGTCTATCCGAGAAACTCTCAGATACGAAAAACATGAGTAAGTACCCTTTTAATTGTTCAGATTGAGTGCAGTTTAATGAAGAACTTAAATATGGACTTTGCTTTAAGAAGAACCAGTGGGGCTTGCTACGGTTTTGGCTGAATCAGGGCCAGCTCTTCTTAAATCAGTAGCAGGTAAATATTTTTGGAGCTATATATGTGAGATTTGTATTTGTTTACCAGAAAAAAGGTTGACAATTGAAGGGACAGGTTACCTTTCAAAATCCTGTAATACATTTGGTAAGTCCATAAACTTGATCTACTTGAGGAGGCTGATATAAACAAACAAACAAAAAACCATGTACCCCAAGAGAGTGCAGTAATAGTATTACCAAATAAATGAAAGACATAAACGTTAAACCTTCTTCTAGCAGTCTTACATAGTAGCTTTCATAGTGTTTTACCATTTCTTCATTTTATTTTTTTTAATAAGTATTAGTAATTTATCACTGAATTATTCTTCATTTCTGAAGACATTGTATTCATTTACCCAAGACCAGTGTTTCTGAAACTGGGACACATGTACCACTGGAGGTCTACAACAGACCTAAAGTGTATGCAAAAGGAAGAACTGTGAGGGGAGAAAAATGGAAAGGGCAAATATAAATGGACAAAAAGGAAGAAAAAAAATGAAAAACAACTCTACAATATCCCTTAGGTTTGTGGAGAGCTTACAGCATAGTTGTATTGACAAAAAGTATTACATAAAATAATGTACAAGAATTGCATGGGTAAACAGCACTATATCAAACCTCAGAAGGAATACACAACCAGTGATCCAGATCAAAGGAGTTGGCCTGTCTTCAATATAATTTTTCTAAAAGATCAACACACAGTTTCTTATAATTACAGCTGTTGTTTTCAGATGTCCAGAACTAGAATGCCAGCTATTTTAATTAAGGCCATAAATCTCCAAAGAGGCTCTTTCCCCAAAGAGAAGTGTACAAATTCATTGCATGTACCCAAGTCTTACTGAATTCAGTAGAATGTGAGCACTGTGTTTTCCTGAATAGGAAGGATTTTCTAAATTGGGAACATATAGTTAGTTTTTTCTTTTTTTTAATGCTAACATGACTCTTAAGTTCCCACATTTTCCTCTTTTGTGTTTTTAATAGTCTGTATTCTAGAAAGTACAAAATACATGGGACTGGAAGGGCCTATTGGGTCATTAGTCTAGTCTTCTGCTATTGCAGATACCATGCCATGTAAACCTTTTCATAAACTTAACCTAGATTGTGGACTTGACTGTCTTTGCTAATTAAAAAATTATAATTAAGCTCCATCCAATAACCAGCAACATTACCATTTAAATTTCTTATGAAGGACATGCTAAGAGGAGTAGGTTTCTGTTGATGGTGCAGAAAAGCTTAAAATGTTGTTCAAACATTGATAATCCAGGACTGTGATCTCACGGTAGGATATAACACATCTCTGAATTAATGTCATACTAGCAGCAGAGAATGAAGGCACACCAAGCAGGGTATCATAATTAAATTGAGGTAAAAAAAAACTGAAAGAGAGGGGGTTGAAGATGTTGATAACAAAATGAAATCTCACTCTTGACTAGTTTTTTTGTTACAACTTTTATTATATGATTCCGTTTTAGTGCACAAGCAGATATTTTTGTCATATCTAAAACCATCACTACTCTTTCCAAAAGACACACATAGAAAAGGTATTAATGCATTCTTAGTGCCCCTGCAAAGGTCATATTTAAAATTTCAAAATTGAAGTGCTAAGTACACTAGTTTGCAAAGAACATTTACTGGTCTCTGAAGGTTACTTTTCAAAGCTGTGATCAAAACTTAGAGGTCCAGAAATAAGTCCTGAATTCTTTCACTAAATCAAGCATTGGTGACAATCAGCAGGCCAAAAATAATCTCTTTAATATTTGTCTCTAAACAGTAAAAAGAATTATTTTTAACAACTATGACAATCAGTAGCTCTTATGGGATTTCTAGACTGAAAAATAATAAAGTTTCACACAAGTTTACTTAAAAAATATATTTAAGTTAAAGAATTTTTCTTTTTTTTGGACAGATTATTAATCCTTACCATCTGGCTACTGGACAACATGCTTTCATTTTAATTCTAGCTTTCCAGTTTATATTTCAAACCAAATGTAATTTTCAGAGTCACCACGTGTCTATCAAAGAACTTTTTCTGTGACGGCTACTCTCCCTCCTTGACATTTGATCTGGCTCTTTCTTAAATTCCAGATTCTTTTTCAGCTCTCAGGGGTCATGTGCATCTGTTCTGTATTCTTTTCTTCTCAACTTTCACTGAGTCTTTCCTGTTCTTTTCAAATCTTGAGTAAAAGTGCTACCTTGGATTGACATTTTCATTTCCATTTTAACATTTTGCTTACTTCAATTAAGCACTCTTTTCATTGATCATAACTGATACGTTCTTTTACAGTACTTGCAGCTCTTATGCTTCAGTCAGTCTGCCTAGTTCTGCTCTTCAGCATCTCTTCTAATTTTGTTTATAGATAAACATTGATACATTTACTTGATTCCATCCTTTCAAAATTTTTCTTCTGCTTGGCAGGCTTCTGTCAAGGTTGTTATTAACTGAAACATTTTGCTGTATGGTCTCTCTGTTCCTGGAGATGTGTTAAGTTTGAATTATTCCACAGATGGGTTTGGCTTATTAAAAGGACTCTGCTTTACTAATATTGCAGCCATCCAAGTTAATGGCCAAAATCAACCAGCATCTCACTACTAGAGTTTGCAAATGGTTTTTAGCACTAAGTTGCATGGAAATCTGTGGCTCTTCTCCCAAAACTTCAAGATTCTAAAATTATGTTACCAAAAATAAGGAAACGTGGCCCTTTTTTGTATTTAATAATAAACCTGGTAACCCTTATTCCAGAGTGACTGCTCTGTGAACCCATTAACTATCATGGCGAGAATCAGCCATTGCTTTTAAAGAGGAAATCACACTACTTTGAACACCGTTCTTAGAAAAGTTTCAACTTGTATCTAAGTGTGATATTTGTGGTAAACATCTTCCTGTTATAACAACCTGTGGTTTGATAAGCAGGCTCTCTGCAGTGTCCTTAACCTTTCCACTCTTCGCCTTATGTGCTTGTGTCCTGTTTGCTTGTCCCATTTGCTGCAGTTTAGAGAAGGAAGCGATTTTCCTGTGAGCCAAGTCTGCTCTTTTTTCTTAATTCAACTGTCTTCAAACAGGAGTGAGCTAAAAGCAAGTGGGCAACTTTGAGTGCCTTCATCTGGCCAGGTTGTGTGCAGTGGTTTATGTGTGGACATTTTTTATCTTTAACTTCCAGTTTGACTTTTGAGTGATGGTATTGCCAAGCCACTAAAAAAATCTTGAGATTGCCTGCCTTGCATTCAAAAGCTTGTCTAACTCTATCCCAACTACATAGTTGGTCCAAAAAAATACTACCCTAAAAAATCTTTTCCTCCTGCATAATTTGTGGCCCATCATTGGTACAACATCAAGCTTATGCTACCTCAAAGCTAATGACATTAAAACAAAAAAGATAACACCTTCTGAGTGATGTTTATTCATTTTCTGGCTTTTTAATCTTTGAGGCTCACTTGCTTAATTTGGGACTTGGTATATTCACAGGACTCCAGAGCTTAAGGCTTTCAGACAAACACTAAATATTGTGAGACTTCACTGACTGTAAAATCTAGAGCAGCTCTCTAGCTGCCTATTTGGGCAGGGGAAGTGCTTTGTAGGATCACTGGTTCCTGCACAGAGAGGTGGGGAATGCTCTTTAGCTTCATCTGAATCCAGATTTATCCCTTTTTGTACATCAGTTAAACTGCAGATTATTTGATGCCTGGTTTTCATCTGTTTATACAGTGTAAAAAAAAAAAAATCCCATACAAGCAAACAAGGTTACTTCAAAACAAAACTCCACTTGTCAGCAAACACGATTTAATCCCTCTGTTGAAATTTAGCTAAAACGAGTGTTCAAAATAGACTGTTTCCCATTACAAGCGGTAGGAAAAACATCTCTACCACAGTTAATCTGTTCACAGTATAGAATAAACTTCTAAAAGAGTAAGATAAAAAGCTATCCAGTATCACAGAAAAATTGGAACTGCCAAAAGATTTTCTCAATATTTAAGAAAGATGATAAAAATGTTATTAGTGTTCTTTCACATGCTGATTAACTTGGGGGGATTGCATAGCAATAATACACAATTAAAATGCAGCATAAATGCAGATTAAAAAGTATTTTCTAAATTTTAAATTAAAAAGCACTAGAAATGGTGAAAGAGTAGACAGATTCTGAGGTTTCATTCTTATAACACGCAGAAGAACTGCACTGGAGTTTTCTTTTCATTTCAACAATATATTGCTAAACTGTACTATAACCCAGATCTCCTGTGGGAGACCAGGATTCTTGGTTTCTCTGTAAAGTAAAGATCAGTGGTACAAGAGATGTGTTTTATGTGCCACTTCTAATACCATGACACCTGTTTCACTTTATAAATGCTTTCCCTGTGGCTTCAGTGTGGTGGCTTTGTAAATAATTCACAATAAGTTACTACACTAATATAGTCAATGACAAACTCCATAGAGTGACCTTTATCCTAACTCACAGGGCTGCTACATTGCAGCAATTTTTCCATGACACATAGTCTGCCCTATTCTCCCCAATTTTACCCTATACAAGTGTAGTCATTAAAAATCTTCTCAGAAGTATGTATGGTAACTAGGAAAGAGTTTCAGGTGGCATAGATAGAGGCACAGTATAACTATGCCAGAGGGGCAATCAAATCCCTGCAGTTTTCCAGCTCTTTCTATTCTGTGTGCTACCTCCTACTGGAGAGAACCTTCTTGAGGACCCCTCCCCACTCCATATTTCTTAATAGTTGCTAAGAAAGAGTCCATGGTTGGAGATTTACAGTGAGATTTCATATATCAATTTCACTTCTAATCCCAAATTGTTTTAAAAGGAACTCTGTATAAGAACATTTAAACACTGGGTGACAGGCTGTTTGTTAGATTACCCAGAGTTGGTGTTCTTAAAGCCTAGGAGCTCTCTTGAAACTACTTTCAAAATACTTTATTTCCACAACCATGCATGACGTGCTTATGGAGAATCAGCCAGCTCTAGCCTGGTTAAACAACTCAACATAAAAAGATTAAAACAGACTGTGTGGGATTTTAATACTTCAGAGAAAATAACAGTAGATGTCATTGTGCTATCTTAAGGTCTCTTGACTAGTGTTATTGGCTTGAAAGGAAAGTCTTGAGTAGTTTTTAAAACTTGGTTGTCTCCCAGCAAATTATAGAGTGCTACAGAAAAGCTTTCGGACCTTCTGAGTATACGTGTTACCTTGTGATTTCAATCACCTTCTAACTCAGTAGTGGGCCACTTAATGAGTTTTGGTGAACTGTCAAGGCCTGCAAAGGTAACCATGCCCCTTGACAGGTGCCCCAGCCCCTGGTCACCATCTTGGGACCTAACCACTGACCAGTGTCACCAGAAGTCCAGCCCCTTGCTCCTGGAGATACCTGGTGCCATAGTGCGGAGCTCCATGCTGTTCCCCACAACTTGCACATACCACTGATTGGCGCCAGGCTTCTGGCTCCATAATGCAGGACTCCTCTCAGAAGTGTGTGGTTTAGGTAGAGAACCTGGGAACTGTATGAGAGTCCCGCATGATTGAGCCAGGTGGACCCTGTGCCCCTACCAGCCCGGGTCCATGCTCCTGCCACCCTGCCCTGGGTTCCTGCTGGCCCTGGCACTCCTACAGGCCTTGCGCTTCCAACCCAGCTGCTGCTTTGCTTCCACCTGCTGCCACGGCTGCCACTCCTGCCACTGCCACCTCCACCACTTCCCTGCACATCGCTGCTGCCACCCTTCCCCTGCCGCTTCCCTACTCCCCACCCCTGCCCACCCACCACCACCCCACCACTGCCACTTCCTTCTCACCCGCCTGCTGCTGCCACTTCCACTTTTCCACTCCACCCACCCCAGCCCACCCGCTGCCACCACCGTTTCCCTACCTGTAGGGCTAAGGTCAGGGCTGTCTCACAGGCAAGGGTGGGAGCTCAGCACATGCTACCTTCACAGGAGTAAGTAGGGCTTGGCAGCCTGGGGCAGGGGCAGCCTGGGGCTGGGCCGGATAAGGTGAATTGGTAGGCTCCCATCCATGGGCCAAATGAAATAGTCTGGTGGACCTGATTTGGCCTGCATGGGCTGCATTTTGCCTGTCCAGATTTAAATAATATGATCTTTCTATGCCCAGCTCAGTGTGAGGCAAGTCAAAGTTCTCTGAACTATAAAGATGTTCAAATTAGATTTTTTTTTTTTTTTTTGGAAAGCCACTTTCACTTTTTGATGCAGACAGTTTTTTTTCTTCATGCTGATTTGCAAATTTATTTTAAGTGAGATAAATACTATGCTCTGGTGAGCACATGAATATATTTTTGTATCAACTACCTTGTATAGTAGGAGGCCACTTGTTCCTCCCCATCTTCTGCTGTTCCCAGGTTTATTTTGAAAAAAATAATCTGTCTGAGATAAATCCTGAAGGATCTCGGTAGTTCTAGTGCACAGATCAAGCAAGACTTCCCTGAAGAATTTTAAAAATATTATTTTTTATTCTTCATTATCAAACTGTTTTGAGGGATACTGTTTAAATATATTTAACTGGCAATTGGTAGATGGCAGATATGAACCATAGACTTTTTGGGTTAAGTATTGCGCACCTGCTGTTTCTTGAGAATACCATGCATGCAGTTTAAAAGACAAAATATATAATGTGGCTGTTTTTTTATAAAACCCATTATGTGAATTTACACTTACTTTATAGTAGTGTGTTCTCGTGGAAGTTTTTGTAACCTTGCCTGCTAGAGCAACCCAAGTAAAGAACTGTTGTATGTAAAATGGGAATGTGTGGCCTAAGTTTTCCAGAAAATCTTAATCCTATTATCTCTAATAGACAGTTACTCTTGTATTTCTGATTTTATCTTTATTACATATGTTAGTGTTGACAGTATGTATCCATTCTGACAATCAGCTTTGCAGCTCAGAGATTTGAACTGACGTTCATTGGTCTTGTTCGCCAAGTTCTTCAATTTGTACTTTTTATTTATCTGTTTGTTTATTCCTCTGCTTAGGCTTAATAAGATTAGTCAAAATTCCATTCTCTCACTTTCCCAGCAGAAGACAACAGAAAATGTCATGTTTGAAATGAATTTAACGGCTTACTGTGGAGCAAAAATCTTCTTTTGTTTGGTGTTAGTTGACTGCTACATAGCATGAGAGACCATAGGTTTAAACAAGTCCCAGTGCTTTTGAGTGTATTTACAGATCATGTTGGCATGTGTGAGGATATTAATAATATACCTCTCTTGTCATGCAAAAGAAGAAAATGAAAATGTCTTGAGTAAAGGGGCACCTGTTAGGTCAGTTAGGCCTCCAAATTAACTTTCTAGTAAGCACTTTTTCCTCCCTATGTCAGCCTCGCTAACCTCTTGTGTGTATTGGTATTTTAATCTCTAATCTTTTTCACAGGACATAGAAGGTGGTAATTCATGGTCTCCAAAATTAGTTTCCTAGTTTTACTGCTTATAGAATTGTCCAAAATCTAAAAACAAAGGGTCAAGAGCATAAGCGGACTTTCGTAGTGAAAATCAGGGGTCAAGCTCTGACCTAACTTACAGCAGGGTAGACTTGAGGGAACTGAAATGTCATTGATGTCATTGTGGCGACATACAAATTTATAAGGGAAGAGCAACACAAAGTAGGCAACGATCTGTTCACCAGGGCACCCCCTGAAATGACAAGGAACAATGGCTATAAGTTACTAGAGAGAAGGTTTAGGCTGGACATTAGGAGAAAGTTCTCCATGGTCAGGTTCGCCAAAATCTGGAATGGGCTCCCATATATATACGTAGTCTAATATTATAAAGGCCTAAATTTCTCTGTACTACTTTATTCACGCTCTGATTGGCTGATGGAAACAGCCAATCAGAGTGCTCCAAGTGTGGCCATGATTCCAGAGCCGTGCCGAGTACTGGACAAAGGGTGGAGGAGCCCACCCCGCTCCCTGCAAGAGACAGAATGGGGCGTTAGGTGGTGGCACTCCATCCCAACCCCCTCCTGCCTCTGCCCCCGTCATTTTTGACAGACAATTGGCTACTGTGTGTGTATGTATGTAATATATATAAATATACATACACACTAGCCAACTACCCATCAAGTATGATAGGGGAGGGGCGGGGACAGAGTCCTGCGTCCCTCCCCCCCTGCCTTGGGCCAGGGTCGGGGCCATTCCCCCTCTCTGCCCTGCCGCTGTGGGCCAGGGCTGGGGCCTGGGCTGCTCCCCGCTGCCCTCCCCCCCCCACACTGCTTTGGGCC
>NW_017728949.1:6083419-6096091 GCF_001723895.1 Crocodylus porosus | reverse complement strand
ATGATAGGGGAGGGGCGGGGACAGAGTCCTGCGTCCCTCCCCCCCTGCCTTGGGCCAGGGTCGGGGCCATTCCCCCTCTCTGCCCTGCCGCTGTGCTTCACATCGGGGCTCGTGCCTGAGCTGTTCTCTCCCTCCCTCCCCCCACTGCTTTGGATCAGGGCCAGGGCTAGGGCTATTCCCCCTGCCCCTCCTGCCACTTTGGGCCAGGGCCTGCAACCACAGTGGCATTCACGGTGGCAGCAGGGCACAGCCACCCTCCCCTTCCTGCTCCTCTCCCTCCCCTGTTCCCCACTGCCTTCCTTCCCTGCCGGCTGTAGTTGTGGGGGGTGGGGCTCCAAGAAGCAGACCCTGGGGGGTGAGGACAGGGCCAGTGCACTTCGGTCTTCATCGTCCCCCTCTGCCTCCAAGGAGCAGGGGAGGGGGTGAGGTTGCCCCCCTCCCCTTTGGTGCCCCAGTCCCCGCGGTCATAGCGGTGCTCCGCTGTCTGCCCCTGTTTGTGTAGGGCACTCTGATTGGCTTCTGACACAGCTAATCAGAGCACAAATAAATTGCTATGGACAAACATAGACAGACTTGGGCTTTTATAATATTAAAATATATTCTAATATTATAAAAGTCTTTGTCTGCCTGTCTATCTGTCCATAATGCTGTATTCACACTCTGATTGGCTGACTGAAACAGCCAGTTAGAGTGCTCTGAGAGTATTGGGACAGGAGACGGCTTGGGGGAGCGCTGCCATGACAGCAGGGACACAGGGGACAGAGCAGGGGGTGAGGCCAGCTCAGCTGGTCTGGCCTCCCCCAGGTGGTGGAGGAGGGTGGAGAGAGCGGAGAGCCCTGAAGCAGCGGGGGAGTGGACCCATCCCAGCTCCAAAGCAGCAGGTTGGGGAGGGGGAGAGGAGCGGCCCTGTTCCCCCCTCCCCTGAATGGATGAGAAGCTGGGGCGGGGTTGGATGCCTGCCCCCCTCCCACCCCCCATGATAGCAGCCTAGCCCCAAAGCAGCATGTGTGGCGGGTGGAGGTTTCAGGCCCATTCCCCCAATAAGTGGGGTCAGTGCCAGACACAGGGCTCAGTCCCCACATGTGCCCCCCCATGATGACCACCCGGCCCCAGAGCAGCCCTGAGGTGGAGGGAATGGCATGGGGGAGTGAGGCCAGCAGCACTGGCCTCCCCCTCCTCCCACCCGCATGAGGCGGCAGGGGACTGAGGTGGGGAAAATGGGCCCAGATGCAGCACAGCAGGGGGGAGAAGAGGGAACAGTGCTGGGTAAGAAGTTGGGGTGGAGCTGGACATGCTCCGTCCCTGTCTGCTCCCCACAATAATGGAACCAGTGGGGGGGACTGGGGATAGAACGCACAGAGGGAGTGGGGGGGGCGAGGCCAGTGGTGCTGTGGGGTGGAGTGGGCCCAGACCCCAAGCGGCAGGGCGGGGAGCAGCCCCAGGCCCGGAGTTGGGGGAGGGGAGGAGCAGGGCTGGGCCCATTGCAGGGGGGTGTGGGGACAAACCGGGCCTAATTGGGGGTGGAGAAGCCAGCCCGCCATGGTGGTCGGGGAGGAGCCAGCCCAGCCTGAGGTGGCTAGGGGAGGGGAGGAGCAGGCCTCCTTGCTCCCTTGGGCCCAGGCCCATGCCTCACGTTGGCCCAAAGCCCACTCCTCCCCTCCCGTCGCCTCCACTGTGTTGGCCCAGACCCGCTGCTCCATTGCCTAGCCACCACAGTGGGCCTGCTTCTCCCCACCCTTGGGCCCACTCATCCCCCACCCTCCACCCCGCATTGGGCCCGAGCCTACTCCTCCCCTCCCCCCGTCATCATGGCAGGGAAGGAGAGAGTGGGCCCAGATGGAGGGGCAAACACGGGGCTCTATCCCTGCCTGCTCCTCCCCATCATTCTTGATGGACAGTTGGCTAGTGTGTGTGCCTGTGTATGTATCAGTTGAACACAATGTTTTCTTTGTATATTTAAACTTGAAAGCAGTTGGGGTGCCTACCAGTGCCTCAGTCATTATAATAAAATTAATTCTAAATACATATGTATTTTGGTGTTTGATTTTTGCTTTTTTTTATCATGGAATATCAGAACATCACCTGCCCTCTCTGCTCACCAGGACGTGGGTTCAGTTGTGGCTTTTTCCCCCTGCTGCTTTGTTGTGCTGAGCTGCCGTGATATGCTGGTGTCCTGCCCCTCCCATGCTTTTGCCTCTCATTCCCAACCCAAAGCCCCCCCCACTGGCTAGTTTTTTTGGAGTCCTTCACTCTCAACACACAGATCCCTGTTTCTACTGGTGCACCTCACTCATGACCCCCAGGCCTCAGCCCCGTAGTATGTGGGGCAGGAGGTGTGTGGGCATAGGTAACGTCATAGATGATGCATCACAGGGACATAGATTCATAGTTATTAGGGTCAGAAGAGACATCAGTAGGTCATTGAGTCCGACCTCCTGTCCTGGGCAGACAACCTCAGCTAGGTGCTTGTCCAGCCTCCGCTCAAAGACCCCCAAGGTAGGGGAGAGCACCCATGCCTTGGAAGCCTGTTCCAGATTCTGGCATCCCTTACTGTGAAGAAGTTCTTCCTAATGTCCAACCTAAATCAGCTCTCCATTAATTTGTGGCCATTGTTCCTAGTTACTCCAGGGGGTGCCCTAGTAAATAGAGCATATCCTATTCCCTGCTGCCCTCCCCTGATGAATTTATAGGCAGCCACAAGATCACCTCTCAGCCTTCCCTTGCAACATGGGGTGGCATGTACCCCTGCCCCAGATTTCTGTGCCCACAGTGGGACATGGGGATGCACTGGCTGGACTAGCACTGGGCAGGAGCTGTCTCTGCAGCCCAGTGGGTAGGACCTGTGAGGGAAGAGCAGAGCAGGCTGGGAAGGCTTGGTGCTATGGTAAGGCCATGGCTGCCAAGGTAAGGTACCCCGTGTCTGCTGCTGCAGTGGGAGGGGCACAACACTGCGGCACCTCACTTTGATAGCCGTCATGGTGCTCCTAGTGTTTTTGCCAGCATTGAGCCTCCTCACTGTGCTTCGTCCTACTGTGCCGGTTTCTACCCACTGGGCTGTGGAGGCAACTTCCACCTTATGCCAGTCTGGCCAGGCTGCAGCCCTATGACCCATTGTGGTGACAGAAATTTGGGGTGGCATGTTCACCCCAATGTCTCCCAACAGGTTGCCTATCTCCGCATGAGTGGGAGTCTGCATAGTGGCAGGGAGCCAGCCCTCACTGGGATGAGCTGCCTGTGGCTCTGTCCTGCAGCCCAGCTGGGTTCCATGGCTGTGCATTCACACTTGCTCCAGCCCCAGCCCTAGGCATCACATACCACCTCAGCTGGCGAGTGCCCCCAACTGCTAACCCTGCCCCACTCCCTCCCTCACTATGTGGGCTTGGCATGAGCTATTGCCACCACCTCAATCTCTCCACAAGTTGTGCCCCTCACTGCACCCCACCACATGTCACCTATACCCCCTGCTCCCCATACGTTGTCTACACCCCCCCATAGACTTGCCTTCAGGGAGCTGTGAGAGCTGCTGTCTACCACGCTGCCTGGCTGTATTGCTGGCCACGTGCATGCACATTGTGTTCCCTGTCTCTGATTGCCCTCCTACTTTCCCCAGTTCCAAGCAGCTCATTGCAAGCTGGAGCTCTGCCAGCCTGCAAGGTGGAAACTCATAGTTTCCTGAGTTTCTCCTTTAAAGAGGAAAATCCCTGATACTCTCCTTTAAAAGAGAAAATCTGTGTTTTTCTGTGGGGAATGGAAAACCCAGATCCCTAGTGATAACTCTGGAAAAATCTCTTTTCCACGTTATGCCTTCTAGAAATAAGGTGCGTGATTTATTTGGCGGCACGTTGTATGCAAGAAAATACAGTAACACCCAGTGAAAATGAGAGCAGAACTTTGGTTATGCATCTTGGTTATGTGTCTATGTGTTGGTTTGGGAAATGGAGAGAAAACAGCACCCAGCAAAGTATCAGACATTAAGAAAAGGTCATCTGGTTTGGTACTACACTTGTAGAATTCAACCATACTTCTCTGGCATGACCTTTCTTCAGTGAATTTTGATCGTGTGGTTCCCCACCTCCATTTCTCCCATAACTGCCTCTTGATTTAAGCTATGGCCTCATTTGCTGAGACATTTACAGTAAATAAAGGTTAACTGTATAGATTTTTTTTTAACAGCAGGCTCCCAGACATTTAAATGTGTCAGACTCAATGATAAATTGATGTAAGCTCTAATAATGACATACTAAGAAGGTTAAGTACCTTTAACATTCAAACAGAATTCTGCTCTTAGAACTGTTTGAGTTTCTCCTAGGGAAAATATCTGTGACTGGTTTTAGCCTCTGGCTATGTGTGGAATTAAAAGGCAGACACTTGTTTAATAATTTCTGAGACAATTACTAGGTATCCTCTTTTCACAAAAGACTGTTGTGTGTTTTCCCCTCCATCTTCACAGGTCAGATGATGATGATGCAGATAGCAGGAGTTCCAGGGTGACCCGACTTTGCACTTACTTTCAGCAGAAATATAAGCACCTCTGCCGCCTGGAGCGGGCAGAATCTCGTCAGAAGAAATGCCGGCATACACTCCGGAAAGCTTTGCTGCAGGCGGCCAGCAGAGAGCCAGATAGTGCTGGGCAGCTGATACATGAACTTCGGAGAGCTACGTGTACTCGGACCAGGTGAGAGGCATCGCCCTTCAGCACGTTTGAAGTAGTATCTTAAGCAAGACAAAGCAAAAATCAGTGGTGAGATAAGCATGCTAAGGTGAAATGTTCAATCAGATATCTTTGCTGACACTATATGGAAGGCAAAATGCCCTTGACATAAACATGCCTATCAATAACATAGAGTAAACGAAACATATTGTGTGTTCCATAAGGCTAGGCCCCTTTTAGCTGTGAAAAACGGATCCTTTGTTCAGCACATGTGCACAGACAGGCTCGTGCCATTTTAATGATTTAGGATCAGACCAGGCCCCACTGAAATGCATTTGTCGTTTTTACTCATTTTTGCATTGTAACTTACCACCTAGTCTTTTGGATTCGATTTCTTTTTTGTATTAAGGGAAAACAGCTCTTTCTTATGCCGTCTGTGTACCTTCTGTCATAAGCACTGGTACCTTAAATGAAAATCAGCAATGGAACAAATATCCTCTGACAGCTCTGAAGGAATCCCTCTAGGAATTCTTTCTAAGTAATGTCAATATCCCTCCAGTTCTTGGCATGCATGGACTTGTTTAGTTCTGTGCATGTGACTTGTATGGAGGCAGAATAAGTGCAAACCCTGGTGTTTGGTCTTCGGTACCAGCAGTTTTCCCTCTGCTGGTTCTAGCTTTGTTCACCAGGACATATGACCTTGGGAGGGGTGTTGGATGCATAGGGCAGAAGCAAGCCACACTTAAAAGAGCTTCTATAGCCTGTCTACAGAGGGCCCCCTGGATCCAGGATGCTCTTTGTTCCTGTAGGACTGAGTAAAGACTAAGGGCTCTGGTTAATGATGGTGGGTGACTTACTATGGCAGGAAGTAAAGGCTTCCATTTTAGAAAGGCAACTTAGGGCCAGTTTAATAAAGCAATTAATAACTAAGATTTTAAAAATAAAAGTGTGTCTCCAAACAAATTATAAACTAAACCTTGCAAGAATTTGAGCTGATTCAGTGTAATTTGGTGAGATTATCTGGCAAACTATATAGAACGTACTCTAGTGAATAGATTAGTTGCATAATAAAATGAATTTAAAAATGAACAACAAATAAATTGGGTGAGGGGCAGTCCAGCAAAGTAAACAGAGATCATCCGTCTCTGCCCTGATCATATAAAGTGCAGAAGTTGGATGTTGTGATGTCAGATACTTCAGGTTGGTTTTCAGGATAATATCTTTTCCTAAATTTTAATTTTTGTAAACTGGCAAAAAAAAATGTCAACAGGGATTACAGCAAAGGATAAACAGTGAGAGTGTAAATAATGACCCTTCAGGCAACCTAGAGAGTAGTATGAATATGAGGTGAAATTTGCTGTCCACCAAGGGTGAGGTATCAGCATGTCTTATTTTAAGGGCTAACCCAGAACATTAGCAGTGCATAACCCACATATAACCCTTATGTGAATGAGGTGACTTTCACCTTCGGTAAGTGCAGCATTGTTTTCTAAATACCACAGTAGTACCTGGAGGATTCTGATTAGGTTTAGGGAGCTACTGTGTCAGATGCCTAGCACAAAATGCTTGTGGTATCCTGCTTGCTTCATTCAATACAGGTATTGCTCCGCAGCATCCAATTTTGCTCATGTTTGGCACCCATCTTCTATCTAGCCCTGGAGTGTAAATAAAACTATAAATCTAGATTGTAGACTATGCAAATGTATAACTAGCAATACTAAATGTATAACTAGCAATAACTAGCTCTTTGGTTATGCTAGGATATCTGCTGGGATTGGATTTGTTTTAACTGCATCTTGTAATATGCTTCTGTTTCAGCACAAGCCGAGCCAAGCAGAGAGATGCAGAACCAACAACATGTAGTGGAACTGTGAAGGGTGAACAGTGCACTAACAAGGCCCTTCCATTCACCAGGCATTGTTTTCAACGTATCCTCCTCATTGCCCTCAATGTACATTTTGGACTGGGAACCTGCTTTCATTTCTTAGGCAGTGGCAGATGATTTGGTAGCAGAAATGCTTATTTGCTAATGTCTCCCACTAATATGCAAATTACTTAAAATGAATCATGGATTTAGAGCAGTGTAAAATGTGATCTATTTGCAGGGGACAGCCAACATATAGTTCATGTTATTGATATATTAGGCTGTTATGCTCTCTCTACCTAAATTTGGTAGGTGTCAGCAGCCTTATGGAAATGATCTCATTCATTGGTGGGAGGATGCAGTCAACATGGCTACTGTGCAGTTGCTAATGTTTTCTGTACAGCAACTGGTTACTCTTACATGATCCAATAATATAAGTAGAAATTAGGGCAAGGGGGAGGTAAGGAATATAGAGTGGATATAAAGCTAAAATACAGTACTTTGGAGCAGGGGTGTCAAATTCACCTCAGGGCCTAGACCAGATCCTGACCACAGGGCTTCCTCCAAGGTTGGTTGTATGTGGCAAGCAGCAGCTGCTGATGGTCCAGGGCCCAGCATAGGTCAGGTGGCAACACAGATCTGGCAGTGGCAGGGTGAGCAAGGGGCCCAGGGACACCGATTTTGCAGCAGGCTGTGCTCTACTAGCCCCATCCACCCCCCAAATTTTGATAGCTTGCTGAACTACTGGTGGGCCAACTGAAATGGTTCTGGAAGATACAGTACACGGGCAGTGTGTTTGACACTTCTGCTCTGGAGGAAATGAGAGGGATAGAATGTGAGTCCTGGTGCCTGAGAAAGGAAGAATCTGTAGATGAATGAAGGAGATGTCAAAGGGAAAAGTCTTAAAAGAGTGACCTACAGAGGCCAGGTTCCCAGAAAGGGGAAGTCCTCTAAAAAGCAAACTAAGATTGCAAATCTGATCCCAGAGACTAGGCAAGCTGCTTTCTTCCCTACATTTTGTGGCCCTCAAGTTTGTTCATTTTCTTATTTAACAAAATTCCCATGTGTCTTCTTACAGCTTTCTCTTCTCCTTTGCTTACCAGAGATGTGAATTTGTAGCCCTTTGGGGTACTGAAGGGTTCCTGCAGAATGACATGGGTGAGGGATGGACACACAGAGAAGAAAAGATCTAAATGAGTGAGACAGAAGCAAAGTATCTAAAACTGTTATATAGAAAAGACTGACCTAATATAAAAAGATTTTTAAAACCTAGTCCATTCCTGCAGAAAGAGAAAAATCGTAGGCAGTACTTGGCCCAGCTAGGCCCTTAATAACATAGCTTTTTAAGATACTGAGTAAAAGCAATCGGTAGGACACTAGGGTTGCTTCCAGACGAGTGCAGCTGTGCAGTATGTGGTGCAGCAGACTGGTCTGCATTGCTACATACTGCATGTTTCATTGTTCTCTGTGCTGGAAGGGAGCAGCGTGGAGGGGTTTTTTTACCCCTGGATATCCAGGGGTCAGAAAAATCCGCTGAAAAGAGAATGGTACATGCGGCAGCAATGTGCATTGCCCAAAGCTGGAGCCTGGCTGGCCGGAGCTGTATTCCACTACCAGCCAGGCTCCACACAGCAGCATCGCTGCTGCTGCTGCAGCCCCAGAAGGCCCCCAGGACCCTAGGCTAGGTGGCTTGGCTGGGGCCAGCCCAGTGCTGGCCCTACCCCACCTGGGGCAACTTGCTGTGCATCAGAGCATGCATGACACAGGCATTCCTCAGGAACAAGTAGTGGCAGCGCTTGGTGTGCCACCAGTTTTTGTTCCCAGGAAACCAAATGTCCACACATATCTGGACACAGCCTACTAGTTTATTGAGGCAGCATAAAAGCATCCAACAACAGAGTCTTGACATCTGCATTTAGTTCTAAGATCTCCACGATTCAGTTGAGCTTACTAGTTGTCTTTGAGACTTTTTATAAGGGTAAATCACCTTTGCCTCTGGTGTCTCTGCTATCCTATCTATAAAATGAGGTTGATTATGACTTTGATATCTCTGCATGATAAGCATAATGTATGGAGTTTTGTTGATACACTGTAATATCCTTGGACAGCAGAACTTCCATCCCATGCCAGATCTATGTGTATATCTAAAAATAGTTGATGCTTCCCTGCGGTTTGCAAAATCTCACATGGTAGAAGCAGGTGGAGAGTATATAGTCCAGTTAACTTTTGTTCCCAGAGATGCAATGCAGACCTGCAGGCCAGGCTGCTCACTACTGGAATAGCTGCAGATGACAGTGCACGTTGCTATTATTTATAGCTCTATTAGGGGTAACCTGCCGTTGTGGTTCAGTGGTAGAATCCTTGCCTGCCATCAAGACACTGAATGTCTAGACTTAGTCTGGCCTTTGGATTGTGTCTCAATGGTTTAAAGGGGGGGATAGAAGATCTGAGCAGCCTCCACTCCTTCATACTCCTGCCTAGGCTTATGTGTTTAAGGTCTGGGTAACCTCTCATGCATACACCATGATTCAGAAATATTAATGGTTGCCTAAATCAGAGGTGTCAAACTCACCTGGGCCCCAGACCAGATACAGACTGCAGGTTCCTTGTGGGCTAGTTCCAGTGCGGGACACAGTGGTGGCTGCCATAGTCATCACAGCAGTGGCAGGTACAGAGGCAGTGAGAGGTCTAGAGGCAGAGGTCTGGCAGTGGTGGGAGTCCAGGGGGTGGTAGTGGGTCCAGGCATAAAGTCCAGGGGCACAACAAGGGTTCAGGGCAGCGGTGGCAATGAGTCAAGCTTGCCAGTGGGCTATAGGGCCGCGCGTTCTACAGCAGACTATATGCCTCAACTTCTAATAGCTTTTTGGTAGTCCAGTGGGCCAAACAGTTTGACACCCCCACTTTAAGTGTATTGAGCTCTGTGAACAAGAATTTAAATGTGGAGGCAGGTACTAGACATAGATAATCTGGGCCCAAATTTTCAAAAGTGTTGCATCCAAGGGATCCACTTAGCCATCTAAATAAGCAGCAGATGTTTTAGAAATTCTCAGCACCTATCTGCTCCTATTTGCTCCCACAGACAGCTGCTGTGTGCTGGTCTGCTTGATTTAGGTACCTGCATTGGAGCTAAATAGTCTGACCCTGTGCTGACAGGTGTTGTTTGTAATTTCTTTTTTAAAAAAGAAATCCACTTGTACCCAAATATAATTCTGCAGGTACATCCAGTGCAGAAAAATAGAGAACTTTCTGATTCTGCACCTTCTGTCTCATCATCTCCACCATTTGGAGATACCTGGTTCCTGCTCTCTCCATCCAAGTCCTTCCCTTTCTTAGGGTTTGCATTTTCCCTTCAGTATTTTTTTGCATTTTAGTGTTCTTTCCCTGCATGCCTACAGTGGTGGTGATGTTAGCCTCAGTTTGAGTAGGAGCTACTTGGGAGGGAAGAGACCTGCTAATGTTACTTGAAAAGATATGGTAAAATATGTATTTGACTTACTGTAAGTCTCGAAATATATTCTGACATGTGTATGATTTTTCTGAGATAAATCTTCGCAAGTTTAAGTTTAAATTCGCTTGACCTTTTCTATCTGATTGCACATCTTTTTTCCGAAGAGCAGGAAGGATCTTAAAACTACTTATGTCTGTGTTCTCTGAAGATAAATGCCAAGAATTTACCTTAAAGGATGAAATTAAGAAATGCTTTTTTTTAATGTTTCACTATGAATTGTCATTTGACAGTAAGGAAATAGTCCCATTGACTACATTGCTCCAACCAGCACTATTGATCTATTGATTAAGAGTCTCCAGGAAAGGGACTTTTTTTAAAACTAAGAACTCATTAGTGAAATAGCTGCTTCTATAAACCCATTCTGATATATGATAAAATCATTACCAGTTCTGCATTAATGTAATTTTTTGCTTTAAAGTTGGGTTGGAACCTTATCTTGCTTTGAACTTAAATAAGATACACCATTAAAAATAGCATTTTGACAGGCAAATAAAATTCAAGGCTTTGATTTTTATTAGAATGACAAATCAAATGGCTTTCCTCCATCACTGCTGGTGTGTTGTTCCTGACACAGAAATGCATAGATATCCTATTGAATCGTTCTCAGCAGCTCTTCTCAAGTTGCACAGCCAAGTTTGCAGATGGGCAACAGTGCTCTGTGCCAGTTTTTGACATTACACATCAGACACCTTTGTGTGAAGAACATGCCAAAAAAATGGTAAGTACAAACTAAAGCAACAGTTATTTAATTGGGATTAAATTCTGTTCTGTTTAACTCAGTGCTTTTGTGAACTGTAACCTGTTAGCAAGCTGGATTAGATTTATAAACATTTGTTTAAAAAAAATCCCAAATGTATCAAAGGGTACAACATGAATTTTTAATATCTTACTGCTTTGGGTATGCAAGAACAGGACTTCTAAAAATATACCTTAGTGGAAGGTTATGGGGTGGGAACTGACCTAGCCATTACCCAGAATTCTGTGATATATTACTCATGGCTAAGGCATATGGACATGCTACTACAGGAATCATTACTTCAGTCTTGTGTTTGCTAGAGCCTGAGAAACTATCAAGGTTAGTAGAGCTGAGGTGTTTCCATTTTTCCAATCTCCTCCTCCTCCTCCTCTCCATGAAAGATTAAACATTTTTAGGACAGTCTATGTGCCCAGTGATCCTTTACCTTCCCCTACTTTTTTTTTATTTTTTTTGAAAATTCAAAAAAACTATTTAGGAACACTATTACTTTTCCTTTAGGAAAACTACTTGTTAGGCTGCCTCGTACTGTAAGGCTTCCTCTGTGTTTTATTAATTTAATATGGAAATTTACATTTCAATCCAGGGCTTGGGGGTTATTTTAGGTAATCTTCAGTACCCCTGCCAAAGGCCTGACGATTTTCTCCCTTTCATTTCTCTCTTTGCTTAACACTTCAAAGCTCTTTGTTGCAGCCATCATAATTGCACTTGAAGACTGAATATAACTCACTTCATAGCCAGCAAAATGGCACTTTATTTTATAATTGGCCAGCAGGTTGCTCTCTTTAATGTTTCTATAGGGTGCTTCAAATTTTTAATTTGGATTGTGTAAGCACCACACTGTAGTTTTAGTTCAAAAAAGTCTTTAAAAAGTGACATTGTAGATTTACATATTTGCTCTACCTCTGATATCCATAGGATATTGTTGTTCAAACTGCCAACCCTTCTAATCCAGTCTGAGATTGAGAAACAAGCTTGTTCCATTTTCCCCTCCTGTCACCTGTGCTGTCTGCTGTTAGTGACAATGCCAAAGACAGAAAGAACACAACTTGATTTTCATATTCCTGCTTGAGCATGCCTGAGGGCAGCTAGAGAGTTCCTCTTCAAATTGTAGACATTTTGGGATGGCAAGAAAAGGCTGAAGATGGTTGCATTTGTTCCTAAAATATTTCCTTTTCTCTCATTGTCTCTATCAGGACAATTTTTTGAGAGGGGACAGCTCCCGCAAAGTTCAGCACCAGCAGCAGAGGAAACCCAGGAAAAAAACCAAGCCACCTGCACTTACCAAAAAACACAAAAAGAAGAGAAGGCGGGGACCACGGCGGCCCCAGAAACCCATTCCTCCTGCAGTGCCCCAAGGGAACCTCAGCATGCCCACCAGCGTCTCACTGCCAGTAGAGATCTCTCACATACGGTCAGCAGCAGCAGTGCCTCATTTCGTTTATTTTAACTTTAATTTTATATTAAATATCAGAGGAAATGTCAGAGTTGGTATGCTGTTTAGTCTGAACATTGAAAAGTTGGGCACCTAGGACATGTCTGCAGTGCCACATACCACACATTCAGCTGTTCTCTGCGCTGCAAGGGAGCAGTGCAGGGCTTTGGGTTTTGGGGGTTGATGGAAAAAAAGCCAGAGCAGTGCATGTGGGGACAGCATGCACCGCTCAAAACCGGAGCCGGGCCAGCCAGAGCCACACTGCAGCTGCCAGCTATGGTCTGCGTAGTAGATTTCATAGATTTCATAGACATTAGGGCTGGAAGGGACCTCGGGAGATCATCGAGTCCAGCCCCCTGCCCAAAGCGCAGGAAGTCAGCTGGGGTCATAGGATCCCAGCAAGATAAGCATCCAATTTGCTCTTGAAGGTGTTCAATGTAGGTGCTTGAACCACCTCTGC
>NW_017728949.1:5957696-6083274 GCF_001723895.1 Crocodylus porosus | reverse complement strand
CTTCACAGTCAGGGCGGCTAGGATCTGGAACCAACTTCCAAGAGAAGTGGTGCAGGCTCCTACCCTGGGGGTTTTTAAGAGGAGGTTAGATGAACACCTTGCTGGGGTCGTTTGAGCCCAGTACTCTTTCCTGTCATGGCAGGGGGTCAGACTAGATGATCTACTCGGGTCCCTTCTGACCCTAGAAACTGTGAAACAGACAGACCCTTAAATAGGTATCTACCATTAAAACAGGCTTGCAGTACAGAGACACCAAGACTGAAGAGTGGAACTAACAATATTCTTTCCCCAGGAGCCCCTCCACACCGGAGTTGAGTACAGATGAGCTGCCTGATGACATCGCCAATGAAATCACAGACATTCCACATGACTTGGAATTGAATCAGGAGGACTTCTCTGATGTCCTACCACGGCTGCCTGATGATTTGCAAGATTTTGATTTCTTTGAAGGTAGATATTTTATTTTATGTAAAAATTAATACAAACATTGAGCTGAGGAAGCAACCAAATACATTCATATTGTTTAAAGTTTGCAGTTAAAGGCTCACCTGCTTATTAGTTCTTGAAAGTATAACTTTTAAGACTTGAAATGCACCATCGTCCCACTATTTATATATGACATCTAAGAATAGCATAGTTTAGAGGACCTGTGATCTGCTTGGTTTTGTAACTAGTGCTATAGAAGTAGCTGACCATATGGAAATCCAGAACACTGCACTTTCCCCGCCATACACCTCTCCCCCCTCCTGTGTTCTTCAAGTCGGTGAGAGCAGGCAGCAGTATCTGCCTGCTTGCAAGACAATCCTCACTACTCCAGCTCCTGGCCAGACTGTATCCCGTGTCCCTGCACTACTAGGATGCCCATTATAATTCCCAGCAGCTGGCCAGGACCAGCCTCTGAAATCCAGGACTGTCCCAGCTAAAGCGGGACATATGGTCACCCTATATAAAAGTCTTAATTTAGCCATCATTGTAATAACTAACTTTACATTCTTCTGCATGTCATCGTCACAGTTTAGTCAATCAAATTTTCAGTAGTAACACTTTTCCACCATCAAGGGAGGCTGGAATAACAGACATAGTCTGTGCCAGTCATCAAGGGAAAGCAGAAAGCTTATTAATGGCTAAAAAAATTTGCTTTAGAGCTGAAAGACAGCTGCATTTTTGGGTATTAGACTTCAACAATCAGCACAGGGGGCCAGAGGTTTGGAAATGAACCACCAAGAGTTGGGATCCTAGTGTAGAACTATCTAAGCTGACACAAACTTAGACCAGGAGTGCAAGGCTTTAATCCTGTTAGTATCATTTCAGGGGTATTTTAAATCGAGTTCACATCAGAACAAAATTGATTTTGTGGACTGATATTATAGCATTATGCTTTACAAGTTCCTTTTTAGTTAAGCTTGTGTGGCTCATATAAATCTAATGACTATTTAAGACTTAATGGGTGCATCTACACAAGACATGTTAATGTGTATTAGCCTAATTTAATGCGCATTACAGGAGTGTCTCTACCTGTGCAAGCCTTAATGCGCATTAAAAATAGTGAAATTAGGCTAATTGCACCTCAATTTGATACCTGCAAATTAGTTAAAGTGGATCAATGCACATGTAGATGCAACGTGGTACTAACTTTAGTGCTGGGTCTGCCCAGCCACTCGGGGCACATGGTAGTGCTGTAGGGACACCTGCCAAAGATCACTTAATGCACATTAGCATAATGCAAATCAGATTTAGTCATGCTTAAATGCATGTGTAGATGCTCCCAGTGTATAGCATTTACACTGAAAAACCTTTCTTAATGAGAACAAGAAGACTTTTTATTTTCCTGCCTCATACCTCTGATAAGGAGAGGGTTTTTTCCCCGTCTGTACCATGAGTCAGTCTGAAAATGTATCACATTTTTAAACTTTTTGGACAACTGAATTCCTAGCATCACAATGTCTCATATACTTGTGAAGAACACACTAATTTCTGTCCTTGTTTCTGTAGGTAAAAATGGAGACCTCCTTCCTACTACAGAGGAGGCAGAGGAACTGGAACGAGCCCTGCAGGCTGTAACTTCTCTTGAGTGCCTAAGTACTATTGGAGTACTTACACAGACAGATGGTGTGCCAGTTCAGGAGCTATCAGATAGAGGGATAGGGGTGTTCTCCACAGGTGCTGGAGCTCCAGGAATCCAGTCCTTGAGCCGAGAGGTTAACACGGACCTGGGGGAGCTGTTGAATGGGCGCATAGTACATGATAATTTCTCCGGTCTGGAGCTGGATGAAAACTTGCTCCGTTCTGCTACCTTGTCCAATCCACCTACGCCCCTGGCAGGGCAGATCCAGGGGCAATTCTCTGCCCCAGCCAACGTCGGCCTTACTTCTGCCACTCTGATAAGCCAGAGTGGACTTGGGGAGAGAGCCTTCCCAGGACAGTTTCATGGACTTCATGATGGCAGCCATGCCTCCCAGAGGCCACACCCTGCCCAGCTGCTGAGCAAGGCAGATGACCTAATCACCTCACGACAGCAATACAGCAGTGACCATTCACACTCCTCACCCCATGGAAGCCATTACGATAGTGAGCATGTGCCGTCTCCCTACAGTGACCATATCACATCCCCCCATACCACATCCTATTCTGGTGATAACTTGGCAGCTACATTCTCAGCAGAGATGCCCATTATAGCACAGCACTTGCTCCCAACGCAGCTGGATGTGCCACTTAGTGGGGTGGTGAACCCCAGAACTCACTGGGGAAATCTCCCTGTCAATCTTGGTGATCCCTCTCCGTTTAGCAACCTTCTTGGTGCAGATGGACACCTTCTTTCCACTTCCCTTTCCACACCACCTACCACCTCGCACTCAGAGACCACACAGCCTGCCTTCGCCACTGTGACCCCCAACAGCTCCAGTGTGCTTCCGGGGTTACCACAGACCAGTTTTAGTGGCATGGGTCCTTCCTCTGCTGAACTAATGGCCTCCACTTCCCCCAAACAGCAACTCCCTCAGTTCAGCGCCGCCTTTGGCCACCAGCTGAGCTCACACAGTGGCATTCCCAAGGACCTGCAGCCCAGCCACAGCTCCATAGCTCCTCCCACAGGCTTCACAGTAACAGGTGCCACAGCTACTAGTACCAATAATGCATCTGCTCCCTTCACCACTTCCAACTGAGCTTGTCTGTCTGTATATTTACAGGCAGATGGGGACCCTGTGTTTTCTATCTTCTTTCCTCTTTCTTGTCCTCCCCTTTTCCTTTTAAAGTTTTTTTTTTTTTTTTTTTTTTTTTTTAAAGACGGTGTTAAAGCTCTGCTTCAGTCCTGACCAGGGTCACCCATCAGTGAACCTTGCTCTAGTGTTCACATGTGCTTTTATGCACTGGTGCTCATTTACTATGGGCAGGTTCACCATTGCCCAATAATTTCCTTAAGGATACAGCACAGTTACTGGATGTAATTGATCTTAGCAGTAAGACCTAGAAATGGGAAGATACCTCAGATAACCATTGCACGTTACTGTTTCCTAGGGTTCAGATCAGTGCTTTCCATCCCATTAGCACATCTAGGAAGTTTTCTGTGGGCAGAACTCACTTTTTTTTTGTTAAGGTAGAACATGGCATGGAAAATTGGCTCTGCACTTTGGTTTGATAATGGTGCACTGAAGCACTACATCAAGACCATGGTTCAATTATTAATATTGACAACTTAAAAATAGTTTTTTGACCTCTTCTGTGTGCGTGTGTGTGTTTGGGGGGAGCAATAGTTCCTTTAAATCTTTGAGGAAGGTAATTTTCTCCTGAAATCAGTCACTGTTCCTACTGCATGCTGATTTCCCCCTTCCCTGTTTAAGTATGTTGAGCAGAGAGGGCATTGACTGACCAGGGCAAATCAGCTTTGCCTTTTTTCCCACAGCACTGAGAATTGTTGCTGTTTACAAAGTTGGCATAGGGAGAGAACAGAGAAAAATAGGATTGAAATAATGATGTAGTCAAGATTCCCATGCAGAAATTCCCTCCATTGCTGAATTACTGTGGCCTTGTAGTGTGGATGGTTTGCCTTTTCAAATGTGACTGTATCCAGGAGTCCTTGCCTGGCAGGTATCTCCTAGCTGAAACTGGAAGAATCCTATGGTATGCTACCTATTCAGACAAGTCTAGGTTAAACCCCATTGATTAAAATTGATGAATTTCTCACACTCTTTTGCTACTGATACTCCTTCTGTAATAGTAGTGGTTTTGTACTGGGAGCCATACAGTTTTTGAGACATTTGTGAGATTGTTCTGTATGGGGAGCCAAATGTATGTAGGTACTGGCTGGTGTGTGTGAATGATGATCACCCCTAACCAAAAGACAACTTAAGCAAAATATGGAGATAATGTGGATAGAAAGAATTTCTTACTATGTTGCTCTTCTTGCCTGTTTGCTAAAGATAGTTTTTAGTCTTGCCTCTAATAACTCGAGCTCTTTATAAAGAGGTGGTAGATTTCTGTTATATCTTTTTTTTCCCTAAAGAATTAAAAAAATAAAAATCATGAGGAGTTTACTTGTATCCGTTAATCAGAAAAAAAAAAGCTTGTGACTTTATAAGGGTCAGACTAGCTACTCTACTCTGTGACTTGGCTGACTGTAAAAACAACTGCTCAATAGGTATAAGTCTCCACTGTTTGGTTTACTTCAAAGATGCATATAAGAGAATATAGAAGAAGCATATCTTCCTCTCCTGTTGAAGACAGGTTTCATTATTTGTTACAATGTAAGATATTTGACTGCATATAGTCTAGCCTAATTTATATGATAAAAAGATACATAGAGAGAACACATCTAATGGAGAGGATTAATATTTTCTTCGATCAGGGGAACATTGAATTGAGCTCATTATTCCCTAGTGATGTTGAATAATGTGTTTTCTCTCCATTTGTTGACTCTATTTTATGTTACCAATCAGGCTCAAACCAAAATCCCCTACCCAAACAGTCTCCCCCAAACTTCCCAAGGACAAGGATTGAAACCTAGCCTACCTCTGGTTTCTATCCCAGTTATTATAGCCATTCCCTTCTTTTTTGACAGCCTTGTCTTTTTTATTATTATTTATAAAGGAATAAGGATGATGTGTACATCTCTTGCTGAAATGCTAGTGGAGGGGAAAACATTTTTTTGCTTTTGACATTATGAAATCCGTATTTCCATATTTAGTAAAACAGGGCATGATAATATATAATACACCCTAATATTCTTAAGTGTGATTTTAAATATGCTTGTAACAGATGTGAATGTTTTAAAATCATGTAAAAGGTTGAAATGAAGCCTAAACAATCCTGCTTGTGATTGTCATGCTGGTTGAGGAATCCCCACTGATATTGTGAAATGAAGCAAAGCTGACCGGATTTTTTTCCTGTATTGTCTTTTTGCATGCTGCCCCCCATGCTACTGAGGAAACGTATTTTGTTTGCAGATGTTTCTCACTGTATCATATACCTTCTTCAATGTTTGGGATTACTGGCTGAAAAAGAAGGGCGAACAAATGTACAAAATGTATAGAGGTCAGTTCTTAAATCTGCCTATTTTACAGCATGTTAAAGTGAACCAATTCAAGTGATTGGTTCAGGACCTGGGCCATGAAATACTGTTTGTATTTCATCAAAATTTGATCTGGAACAGCAGCAGCCCTTCTTACTCCACTTTTTCAAACAGTGAAAAACATGCTTAAAGGCCAGATTCTCTTTCCAATTGATGATGGTAGGCATTGTGGAACATTTTTTAGTCAAAATTAGTTACTGTGGATTTACACCAGTGTAACTTGGAACAGAGCCTGGCCTGTAACTCAATAATTTGTTTAGGCTGGTATTTTCAAAACTGCCTAAAGAAATTAAGATTCATAATTTCTGTTTGAAATTGGCCAGCATTATGTACCCAAATTCCCTTAAGGCAGCTTAAAGATCCCCTCCTTAAATCTCAGTTTCATGCATCCCTTGGTGATTTCTGCCTAAACTTCAACTGCATAACATTTTTCAGTGAGCAGAATAAATTTGCACTTTTTAAAATATAGTTTTTCATTTACATGTATTAGAATAGAGATCTGTGTGCATTTTTCCTGAAATGGTCAAGCTTGTTGTTAGTTGCAGCTTCAGTTCAACTGATTTAAATGTAATCAACTTTAGGATATTACAGTTTAGGAAGCAGTTAGGATTTCAGGTTCTAAATGTGCAGCGAGCTCTGTGCAAGTGAATCTCAACTTCTACAGAGAGCCTGTTGATTTCACTGGAGTTCTGTTCACCTAACAGGATCACCACCCTAGTAATGCTGGAAGCAGTAAGCTCAAGGACTTATCTAGCCAGACACTTCATTCCTGGCCCTCCAGGAATTAAGATTTTTACACCTGAGGTTTCACATGGCCTTTTAATATAGTTCCCTAACAGCTTTCAAGGAAAGTATACCTTCTGTAATACAGCAATTAGCACAACATTCCTCTTTCACCAAAGAGTCCATGTAGCAGTTCTAACCCTTTCACTTTGAACACTTGATATTTATATGCCACTTGTGCAGAAAACAAGTGGAATAAAACTTGTGTAGCCCAAGGGTTAATTTCTTTATGTAAAGTTCAGGTTTTATAGAATGAAAAAGAATTTGGCATGGAACAAAATGACTATAAGCAATAATGTTATTTCTGGTGGTAATGTAATACTAGTTTGTCTTGGCACAGAAGCGTAAGTTTTGGACAATGTGTGGAGGCCAGTGAGGGATAGCACAATGCCAGCCTGGTTTATAAAGTAATATCAGTTAAGATTTGTATGGCTTGCCTTTACCTGTGAATTTATTGAGCAAACATCAGTGTCATGCTCAGGCTTAGCTCCCATTGGCATTAATGGGTGCTGCATTTGTGTATGGATAGAGTCTGGAACTGATTCATTGCCTCTACTAGTTGCTGTATTATTAGAAGCATCTCTAAAAAGTTGCATCATCTCAGCCCTCCCCTTTTGTCATGATGCTGTTTTGTTTCCTCTCTTGTGCTGATTGCCTTATTTCTGTACACATTGGTACAACTTTTGCTAATGTTTAAATGTTAAACATTTGTTCAGAAAAAACAGATTGTTATTCTGCTTAACCCGTTGAGTGATGGCCTGTGCAAAAGATAGGCTTCTTGGTGGCATGCAGCAGGTGAATGAAATGAGGGATTGTTTTCTTTGTAATTCATAGTTCTTATTTCTATGGTCGTTTCCTGAGAAGTTTATACCTACTGTGCAAAATATTGGAGGTGAGATTGGAAGTACAAATGCAAGAGAAATGTCTCTTCTGTTGTGAATGATTGAGAGCAAGGGGAAAATCTTTGTTTTAAAAATAACAGTTTCACTGGAAGCTGCATTGCCAACTGCATGATTTTCTTTTTCTAGCTGTCATTCTCAGCGGCTGCGTCTACATGTGCGGCGGACTGCGTCCCCACAGTTTTTCTCAGACACTACTTACTGCTCAGTAGCAGTGGGTGACTGCTCAGTAGCTCATTACTACTGCGCAGTAGCATTGCATCATGGTTAGTGCCTGCCAGCGCTACTGCATAATAGCTCACTGCTACTGCACAGTAGTGTATCGTGTAGACGCACCCTGAGTGATCCCAATGTTTAGAAATCAAGTCTGATTCTCAGCAGGGGTCAGTGGGTCATCTCTGTTGGCTCTGGTAGTACTGCACCAACTTACCTGAGGATCTCTTCCCTACAATGTACTCAGGAACTCAGAACAGAACTTAGTTTCTAATAGTTTTCTGTGACCCTCTCCCACATCCAATTCGGCTTTGATTTTCTTTGCTGGGAAGAAAGAACTTCATGAAAGAGGATGAAAATGAATTATTCTCAAGGGGCATCTTCACTGCAAAGTTAGTTCAAGCAATGGACATGTAGGTCATCTTAACCCAACTGTCATCAGCCATACTGCAAAGCCCTATCTGAGTTACAGCGTCATCCTGGGTGTTAGGCTCTTCTGGTTGTGTCATCAGAACTTCTGGGCACTTGAGGATATATGGGAAGATATTGAAGGACGGCCAGGCTCTAATCCACCTTAGTCAGTTGGCCAGGGTTAAAAGTCTGAATATTTTCTTTTGTATGCGGATAGGAAGGAGGTTAGGGGCAACACCTAATTAAGAATCCAGACTAAGCTTGCAGTGAAGACATGCTCTTGAGATGGGCAAAGGAGTATCCTTAAGTATGGTTTTCTTCCAAAGGTGTTGCTTGAATCAGAGGGTTTCTTCCATTTTTTTGCTTGCTTTTTTGCCTTTTAACACAGTTTTGTGTTGGAGAGTCATAATAAAAGTTTGGAGCCTAGAGCTATGGTGCAATAGATGAGAATATTGAGTAAAATGATATTTCATGGCATATTGTGAAGTAGCTGCTGAGAATACTGTGTAGGTTTTGCCACCAGGAGGGGAGAGAAAATGTGCATGCTCAAGAAAGTTAAATGAGCATTTTTCTTCCCAGAAGTTTCTTGTATTTTGAAGTAAGTTATTTGTAGAAAATCACCTAGAAAACTTTTGTATCTTTCTTGTTAAAGAAAAAGTGTAATAAATACCCACAGCAGGAGTCCTTCCAAAATTAGGTGTGGATATAATGATGGAAAAGCCTTCCTACTTAACAGAATTAAACCAAATCTTTTAGAGTGGATTCATGAAGGTATTTAGTTCTAGCAAAAAGTTAAAAAAAACAAACAAACAAACCATAGTAAAATGAGGCAGATATATTGTTTACATGATCTAATATTTTGGGGTAGAATGAGGCTTCCCATTGACAAAGGAAAGCAAATTACAGCAACAGAAGATAACAGTTTTTTTAACCATTGGGGGCTGCATTTCTAGGTGGAAGAATAATTGCTGAGTTCAGAGACTTAATAACTAAGCAAACCTATAAAATGTTCCTGTATTTGATTGTCATATTGCAGGTTGGAATTTTTTGCTTTTTTCCCCCCTATTTTATTCTGGTTTCACATGTTCTGCTTTTCTTGCTATCATGTAATGAGGCTATGTAGTGGAAGTGCAGAAGAAGGAAACAGGCTTTGCATTGCAGTATGGAGACAGTGTTTGGAAAAATTACCCTGTCACTCTTTTCCCTTTACTCCCCACTTGTTTAGGTAACCTGAAGTGCACATGTTCATCTTCCCTGGCTCCTAGAATTCAGTTTGAAAATTAATAATATAAAGTCTAGGCTTTGGATTTTATAACTATACATTCAGTATACAGTGGTGCATTCTTTATCCCCCTTCCCCCCATAGCATACACATACCACATACATACACACGCACACAGCATATAGGTATGAATTGAATACACATGTTGAACTTGGTCTAGTAATGGTTATATATTTTGCCCACCTTCAGGTTTTTTTAAGTCAGTGCTCACTGAAATAAACTCCAGCTAGGCAGCATTCCTAAACCTCTCCCCAAAAACTAACTGTGGTGCAGATTGCTTTAATGCAACTCATTGCTACACTATTGCATCTACTTTGAAGTAGACTGATTTACCCTGAAATGACTCTCTAACCTGTATCTTCAAGTATAGTTGGTTCCAGTGGAAATAGATCCATGCCGAAGTGATGGGCAGTTTGGTTCTCATATAAAGAATCTACACCTATTTAGAAGGGGTTGAACCAGTTTCTCTGAACAGTGATTATTTTCACTGTACAGTTTTGGGTATGTCTCAGGGATTCCTTGTGGAAATAAGGGCAGTTAACATAAAAAGTAAATAGTTTTAAAAGTAAATAATAATTTAAGGTAGAGCGTCATCTATGTGAGAGTGCAAAAAAGAGAAATCTTGTTCAGTTTTATAGTCCACAGTGTCTGGCTTAGGGACTTTCTCTTCTCGGGGCTCTCATCTCAAGTTCAACAAACAGAATCTTTTTTCATCACGCTCAGCTTTAAACTTTTATTTAAAGATACCCTTCCCCAATGAGCTTTCAGAATACTTATTGTAGATTTTAAGAGAAATGGTATATTAATTTATGCTATTAACATCACCTCATAAATTATAAGTTTTATACTAAAGCTGTATTGAGTGTAATGAATTATGTTGCATATGTGTTTTTAATAGCTATAAAATTATATACAAGCTTTTTTGGAGAAACAAAAACTAGTGAAGCACCTTTTTACACTGGATCTTTGCCGTGTCAAGGTGTACAGCTATTCTTTGCTACCTTGCAGATTATATATATATATAAATAAATAAAACGGTATCCTGTATCAACAAAACATAGACTCTTTTTAACCCTTATATTACTGCTCCTGTAACTTTTTTTTGAGTGTTACATTCTGCAATAATTTATCTGTGGTTTGTACCTATGATGGTTAGAAGTTTAGTTACAGGGTAAATAGATCAAATTAAAAATCCAACTACTGTAGCTGGAAGTTGTAAGCCAAGTCTGTAAGACTTTTTTTTAATGTATTTATTCCAGTTAGCTCTGTGAGTTGGAATTTGAAAAGACAGAACATTAAATCTAGGAATCCACAGTGTCTTATTCAGGAACTTTTCCCCTCCTTTCCTCACAAAGGAATTCCCACTGTGACTTATATATAGAATTAGACTGCTTGTGTGCATGTATGTATTATATACACACACAAAAAATATGCATTGGGGGGATGTATGTGTGATATGAATGTGTATATTGTATGTAGGTCATAGTTTTTGTAAAGAGAAACGTAGTTGAGAGGTGACGGAATGTATTGTAGAAATGTGAATATTTAGTAGGGGGTTATTATGTCCTCACTATTGTATAAATAACCAAACTCTCTACTACATAGTCTTCTGTTATAAGGCTAACTCTGATATCATGTTGATTTTATTCTTTTTGATTGAATTGCATTGAGCCCTGTTAAAATGTCATGAAAATACCAGGCTCCCAAGACAGCCTTTTTTTAAATGGTTGGGAAGTAGAGGGGGAGATGTGGGAGTGGTATTCTTAAAGAAAATTTGAAATGGAAGATATATATTTGGTGGCATGGGTATATATGGGAATTACTGTACCTTTACGATAATATTCTGATTTAGAAAATGTTGCCAATCCATTGTACTTGTGTCTTCAGATTCAAAAGATTTGTGATAGGTGATGTTTATGAACTGATCTCCATTCTCTTAAAGGGTTTTGTTCTAAAGTAGTCTGCTTTTTTTTCCAAGAGAGGTCCACGTGTCATTTTCACCCTATGACATTGCTATTGGGAGGCTTCAATTTATACAAAACAAATTCTATTTTAAATCCTGGGAGTTTCACTTGTGCTGTAAAATCCTAAAAATAAATTATGGCCATTCTTTTTCATCATTTGAGAGAAATTTTACCTCTACAAGAGTTCTTAGATGAGATGCAGGAAAAACCAGAACATTCCTACTTACTCTCTTTCTCATCCTAGTAGTCATCTTACACTATGCAGACCGGAAAGAATAAAAGCGTAAATGTGTCTTCTGTTGCTATTACTTTGCATCATGAAAACCCTGTAACTTGGAAGCTCTGTTTTAATAACAGGTTTTTAATGTTGCAAAGATCTTTTCATTCGTTTTTCCAAAACTTTTAAAAGAGAAAAGCAGTTGTAAACCAGATCTAATTCTATTGAACTAGTTTTTCTTCATTTTCCAGCCTTTTCCACATGGCTTGTTTTTTCTTCTTCCTGTACATATGCAAGTAAAATGGTAGGGAGGTGGAAATTGTTTGAGGCCTTTTCCTGTCATTACCTAATGGTAATGGGAATTATCAGTGTAAATAGCATAAACATTTTATGAATTTTTGGGAAAGAATAGACCCATTTTGTGTATATCTGTACAGAAAGATGCATATGAATGTGGACTTGCTCTACTATTGTACAACAAATACATATAAAAGCAACAGATCTAATTCTATATATACGTGTGTTGATGTGCATATGCAATATATACTGTACATATATATCACACACGTACACTCTATGTAATATGTATATGTGTGTGAGAGAGATCACAAAATGTGTGTAAAAGATAACAGCCTTGTCTGGCACTGTTGCTTCTAGTTCCTTTGAGGGATTTGGGTGATCTCAGTTGCTGTGATTTGAGTCTTATCATCATCGATCTTCTATCTGAACCCTCAAACTGGAATTTCCTTCAGACATTTTTGCTTACATTTATGCTATGTTAATACTCTGTGAGGCCTCTGCCAATACCCACCTCTTCTGCAGCTCTGTTCCATTACCTTCATCTCAATTACTCTTCTGCCCCAACGTTGCAAAATCTAACTTTCCATCAGTTTCATTGTTTTAGGGTCCGATTCAGCTTTCCTTCAACTCAATAAAAATACTCCTTTTGACTGCAGCAGCAGCAGCTGACTCATACCCTGGTTGGTCACTCTCAGCTGTCCTGATAGTTTGTTTAAATGCAGAACTTTCCACATTTTCAATAGCATGTGATTTATGTCTGTGACCATTTTTTATTCTTCATTCTGAACATAAAAAAAAGATGTACAAGCTGCTATCTGAAAAGTTAACCTATCCACATGGTTAGAATTAACAATATGCATTTATAAGACTAGTTTTGTTTTGTTTTTTTAAATCAATCCCTTTTTTCCTCTTTCCTGATAAGGGAAGATTCATATTTTGTTTCTCATACTGCAGCCTAGTGTTCTTTTCCATGTTAGTGAATACAACAGATGTATCAAAAGAAATACACCTCTCTTCTTTCTACCTTCAACAGATTAAAAAAATAAAAGTAACTTTATGGTTAGCCATTAAAATGGTTAAATCAGTTATCTTGCATCTATTCATATATTTAAATTATTTGACTTGTTCAGGCAGCTCTTGTATTTCTTTTTTATTAAATATTTTAATACATTTCTGGTTAACTAGAGATTCCATAACCTTTTAGAGCATAATAACAGTTACAAGCCAGCTTGGTCACATTGGAAGTGCTGTTGCAACCCATGGCTTACTGTACTTCAGTTTTGATGGAGGAGACTATTCTAATTTTGTCATTGAGTCTAATTACTTCTAATATTAATGTGGCATTATTTTGTCACAATTCATCTCTGGAATGTTGTCTTCCCTGCAGTTCTATAGGGTAATATAACCTATGTAATGTTCTAGCTAAGCTTTCATGCACTCATACATGAAGAGTTTATATTACATATGTTGGGGCCTGTGTATGGGTATGATGTCTGTGTACTGTGTGTGTATTTATGTACACGCATATATATTACACACAGTATTTCAATTTATGTAAATGTGGAGAACCAACACATTGGTTCTCTCCTGATATATACTCATGCATATGTGTATTAAATATGTACATAGAGTGTAGATATCCTGCATATACACATTTATATGTGTGTATCTTGGTTGGCAATTTTTTTACATTTATCAAAATGCTGTCCCTTCTGGAATATTTTCACTGAAATTGCATTATATGTAATAAATGAAAAAAATAGTTCATCAAAATTTTATTTAAAAAAGGAGACTCTTAATTATCTAAAGATATTTGTAATTGTCTTTTATCTGGAAAGGTGAGTGTTACAAAACTGCCATTCATTATATCGCCATAAGAAAGAGATGGAAACACCAGTTTCTACATGCTTATTTCTCTTTGAATTTTCTAAAGTTAAGGCTGTAATGAGGTTTTTTTCATTTTTAACCAATTATAAAGTTTATGTGTTCCTTAAAATGTTTCAATCCATATTTTTCATTGACCAATATTTTTTTTCCTTTCCACATTCAATAATGCTGATTTCACTAAGGAGACTAATATTCTCCTACCTCTGCAAGGAAAATGTCAGCTCATTATTATTGTGTCACACTTAACTTACCTTGTAGAGGGTGAATTTCCATAAACAAGCTTTTAATTTATTTAATATGAAAGACCATCACTAGGACTTTTTTTTTTCTCCAAAGAATTTCTGCAGTCATTTTCTCACCTTTTCATTTTTCCCCCAACCAATACATCTGTATGCAGGTGGGGAGAAATGAATGACAACTAAAAAGCTGTTGCTTTGAACAATTAGTAGTAAATCTCTTTGTTTAGATGTGATAGAAAAGAAGGCAAATGGACAATCTGAAATGTTGGAATGGAACAGTGCACTCTCTTTAAGGCTGTCCAATAGAAGTTGGTGTTTGTGTCATTTTAAAGGTAGCTTGATCACAGCTTGATATCAGAAACAGCCTTGTAACGAAGAGCCTCATAACAAAAGTTGGCCACTAGAGTTAAAAATGTAAACAAGTTGCAGTGGGAAAGCAAAGGTGAGGCAGTGCATATTGAAACCAGTGAATCACGGCTTGCAAACATAACTGATTTTGAAGTAACTGCATGGTAGCAAGGATTAGCAGTCTCTGTACCCCTTTCATTGTTCCCTTTCACCCCAACAAACAGATGTGTTCAACATGCCATACATTGGGAAAATAAACAATTTACATTAAGAAAAATCATTAATGACTGCTTAAAGGGAACATACAAACCTGCACTGCCACATCCTGTATCATGGTATTAGCTATAAGACTAGCTAGTATGTGCAAAAAGCCCAGTCCAGTTTGCTTCTGCACATAGATTGCTTTTAAAGAATGTGGTGAATGGGGAAGAACAGTCATTTCATATTCAGTCCTTAGGATCTGTAGAAATTCACACTAATGCTTTGAGTGCTGAAGCACTTGAGAACTGCATTCCAGGGGTGGGTAGCAAGGTTGGTGTTTGTACTTTCCCTTTAAATAGGAAGAGTTGGCTCACATGTTCCTCATACTTCTCAATGAATGTACTGTATTACCATTTTAAAATCAATGAAATGATAATAGATTGGTCTCCTTTTGTTATCTGGTCCTTGTTTAATTTGTTTAAGGGTTTTTGTATACAAAAGTTTACATTTTTATGTATATTTTTCTTGTGTAAAAACTGATGTAATATGTGTATAAAACACTGTATGTATTATCTGTATATAGTGTGACAAAAATGATTTCTTTCTTTCTTTTGGATGTATTAATAAATCTTGCTGTGAAGTAGTTTTGTTTACTATAGTCAAATCCCTGTCCCAAACTTTTACTGGCTCGTTCAAGACCATTAGTACTATTTTATTTAGCTAAGTATTTTAGTTGGCACAGGTCATAAATATCTAATGTACAAATAATTTCTACATAGCTGAATCTCTGCTTGAAAAGATCTCTGATATAATTCTGCTCACTTGTTTTTATGCTGAATTGTAATCCCATCATCTTCAATGGAGTTGCTTTTAGTTAACAGACAAGAATTAAGATTCCAGCCATAACATTCTTAAACTCCTGTTCAGTGATCCTAGTGACCAGAAACTTTATTTTGGCTAATGATTTTTTTAACTATATGGTATAGGATAGAACTAGATTTTTATATACTCAGAAATTTGTTATTTTTTTAAAAAATGCAGTATGTTATGATAGGCATCATTGCAGAAACTAGTTCCTCGTCATTTGTTGTAAATGGCAGGACAGAACTGCCACTGACATTATTTTGTGGGCACAATTGGTAGGTGAAACTGCAAGGGAGTTTTTTAATTGCTTGAATGGCAAATATACAGATTGTCTTTGTCTTTTTTGCCCTTTTTGAAGTAGAGAGCTCTCTGCACTAGGAAGGAGACTGCAGCATCCCAAATTATTTGACTGGTAGGCCAACAAGCAGCCAACGAGGGGTGTGCAATCCAGAGGTGGTCTGCCACACACAAGTTGCCCTTCTGTGGGTGACTGCTTAGCCACAACTAGCTTTTCTCAGTACAGTGTTCACTTTCTTTCAGGAATATTTTGCTCAGTGTGCACATCTGGGGCTGGTCCTTTTCAGTTTGGCAGAGCCAAGCAGCTGCAGCTGTACAATAGCAACTGTTAACTGCATCTTCTATGCCAGCTGGTAAGTTGCTTGTTTGTTTGTTCCTCCTGTAACATCATTTCATAGTCTTCCTCCTAGTGCCTCATGACATTCTCAAAGCTAGACTACTTTCAATTATGATCAATTTCAACTGAATCTGAAATTGTGACTTGCAAATAAAAAACACTGGTGCCCTAAATGGTTCAATCTTCTACTTCTCATTTTACAGGAAAAAAAAAATCCAGTAAGACAGCACTGCTAATCAGAAGAACAACAACAAACAGAGATTGATGAGTAGGCTGTTAGTAATTTGACTCTTTTTAATGAACTGTGGCTGGCCCATTCTAGACAGCATAATTAAGGCTGCTTTTCTTGCTATCTGATTGTAATGCAAGCAGTCTCAGAGTTAGCTTGATAAGACAGGTAAGTGCTGACAATGAGTGATGTAGTCTGTATATTAACACTTTGTGCTTTGTGTTGTCAGATTTTACAGTTGAGGATGATGCTGGTTCATACTGCAACATCTCGACTTTCTGGAAGACAGGGAACTGTATGATAGAATGTGCAAGCTGTAGTGATCAGAAAGATCTAGTTAGGGTGATGGTGAACAGCAGTTTAAGTGTAAGTTCTGCAATGTGCAAAGCCAGTACAATTTTGGCTACAGATGTGAATGCTCCATCCCAGATCTAGTAGGCCAGTGGGGGTCAACCTTTTTAGCCAGGGGTAGAATAGTAACAAAATGCAATAAACAGTAAACAGAATAGTGGTATTTTAAAGGTTTTTGAAGGCATTTGCTCTTCATTGTGAGATTTGGGGACATGGAAGTCGGAAGGTGGACATCAAGAAAGAGAATGCTTAAGCTGAATTATAGTAAATACATCTTGGCACCAAAACTGAATTTGGAAATGGCAGAAGCCCCATCATTTTCAAGACTTCAGATTCAAAAAAATAAAGGGAAGGTCCCTGAGTGGACTTAGAGCAGAACTAAAGAGATCAGCAAGCCCATTCCCATCTCTGAACATCAAAAAATACATTTGTTTTATTAAGCTTATGGAACATTTTTAGTCTTACAAATTGCTATGTCCCAAACATTACTTTAACCTGAGTTTTTGAAAACCATAGTAATTGTTCTCAGCGGACGTGTCTACAGTTGCAGACTACTGCTCACAAAAAGTGTCACAAAAAGGCTGTTTGTTGGCACTACAGTGCAGTAATGCGGGTTACTGCGCAGTCATTTAGTATTTTTATACAAGTTCTAAATGACTGTGCAGTTGGCATGTCATGTAGACACGGCCAGCAGTAATCATGCAGTAGGCTCTGCTGCCCACTTGCATGCATTGTATTTGTCCTTAGTACCTTCAGTTACAGCCTTTTTATAGCTGGCAATTGTTTTCTTAGACAACTCATTTAATTCCTGACATGAAAAGCAGATGACTCATTTCGTTGCAGTGGGACTACAACAATGGGTGATATTTAAATACAAGGAAATGAGTGGCTGGAGTCTAGCTATCTTTAAATCAATGAGTTGTCCTCGTGCAATAAGGAATCTGAGGCACAGCTAATAACTGGAAAATTATGGCCTGGAAGAAAGAAATCCTTTTCACCAAATATCAGAACCCATAATCCAAGAGAGCACGTGGAACTTTGCAGTTGTGTCTGAATTAAATGGGTATGAGCATTGACCCTGTTTAAAAACACTAACCTGCAACTTGCATTTGTGGACATAAGGTTCATAATGGAAATGTTTGGTTGATTGAGTTAATGTTCTTAAATGTATAGCTTGTGGAAAACACCAAATTCATGACCCTGGGGACTGAAATCCTCTGGGTCTTGAAGGAGGTGGATGTGGCTGTGCAAGTCTCCAACCATCATCCTAATGAACCTCTTTCTGAAAGACCCCCTCAAGCAATGAGAGGACATTCATTCTTCCTTGGCTTCTCATTTGAAGCTGCCAACATGCCTGCTGACTGGTGATGTGCTATAATGTAAGCTTTCTTGTCCACTGCCAAGTGCTTTATTTCTGATCAGCATCTTCCATCACTTGCTTATTTACATTGTCAAATGACAGTCTGCAGGATCTGTCTGCCTGGTGACAAATAAGTCAGCCTTGATTGGCTTACCCAGACTGCCCATGGTCAGCTTGTGTTTCCCAGCAGCACAATGTGGGGATTATGTAGGTAGCCTGTTCTGCTTCCTTCTGGAGCAGCAGAGTCCAGCAAATAACACACTGTCTTTCAGGGGTTGAGGAGTGGGGAAAGGAAGGGGAGAAGGAATGCCAAAAGACTATCATCTTTTATAGACATTCAGTTTCTCCTAAGAGAGTCACTGCTGTCCCAGGAGAAGCCATGAGTGTAGATGTTCAGGCTTTTTCTTCCAAAGTAAAAATGGCCACTCTGGGAAGAACAATAACTTGGGAACAACCAGAGTTGAATCACTTCCAGAAGAGTTTTTCTTGGGAAAGTGAAAGTTTGTTCTGCTGTTATCTGTACATGTGACTCTCTGGGTAAGTTTTTCTACCAGGAGAACAAACTCTGGGAGAATTCTTCCAGATTATTTGAATGCGAGTACATGGCCTGTGTTCTTTTCTGAGAGAAGCCATGGCATGCACAGACATTCACTCTCCGAAGGAGAAACTCTTCTGGAAGTGCTGTAACCCTGGCTGATCCCAGGTTATTTTTCTTCTGGAGTGGCCATTTTTATTGTGGGAGAAAAAGCCTGAACATCTGTATACTCATGGTTTCTCCTGGGAGAGCAGCAGTTCTCCCAAGAGAAACTAAATGTCAGTATGGGGCCAAAGTGAAAGAGTTTGCCTGAAGACTTGGGGCATTTGTACATGTGCTCTGGGAGGGGGCACTTTAATTAGAGTGGCTCTGAGAAATGCTCTAATTAAAGTGCATGGAGCATCACATGCATCAGTGTCCCCATCCTGAAAAACAGTGGCAGAATCACTTTAACACTCATCAAACGAGCTTTAGTTAAAATGCCCCCACCACCATTTTTCAGCACAGGGACACTGATGCACATGATGCTGGAGTCTGCTGGTGTGTGGTAATTATCACGGTCCAGCAGACTCAATCGAGTTTGCTCTGATGTGTTGTAATGACAGTTTGTCGGAGCAGCCTCCCTGCACATGTATAGGCACCCTCAGATCTTAGCCTTAGATCAAGGAGTCTGATTCTTGTCTCATTCATGCTAGTGTCACTTTTGTAGAATTACTCCTGATATAGCCTAATAGGAGTGGGATCAGTATCATGCCGAATACGCATATCCCTGTTTGGCTTGAAATCAGCCCTGAATGACTTTTCTGTTGAAGCCTAGGCATAAGTTGTGCAAGGGTGCAAGCAGACCATTGTGTTGCACATGTATATTTCCACAGACAAGCAGCCCATCCATAGCACACACTGTCCATTCCTCTGTGATGCAGGCCATGTAAACGTGCTAGAAGCCATGTAGCTTTAGTACCAGGGCTGCTGTGAGCAATTTTGGGCAGGTCTACTAAATCTGTTTTCCACTGTTTTCTCCAATAATGTAAACTAGATCTCTTGATCTGTGTTGATCTAAGGAAATTGCAAGACTAGGGTTTCAAGATCAGCCTAGAGCAAAGAAGGTAATTATGTCAGAGTTGTATCTGCAGATCATAGAAAATTAGGGTTGGGAGGGACTTCAGGAGGTCATCTAATCCAACCCCCTGCTCAAAGCAGGACCATCCCCAACTAGATTATTCCAGCCAGGGCTTTGTCAAGGCAGGCCTTAAAGACTTCCAGGGATGGAGAGTACACCACCTCTCTAGGTAACTGTTTCAGTGCTACACCACTCTCCTAGTGAGAGTTTTTCCTAATATCCTACCTAAATTTCCCTTGCCACAAGTTGAGACCATTGCTCATTGTTCTGTCATCTTGCCACCACTGAGAACAGTCTAGCTCCATTCTCTTTGGAGCCACCCTTCAGGTAGTTAAAGGCTCAGTTTTCTCTTCTCCAGATTAAATAAACCCAGTTCCCTCAGACTCTTCTCGGAAGTCATGTGCCCCAGTCCCCTCATCATTTTCGTTGCTCTCCACTGGACTTTCTCTAACTTGTCCACATTCTTTCTGTAGTGGGGCGCCCAAAACTGGACACAGTACTCCAAGTGTGGCCTCACCATTTCAGATACTCCTTTCAGATTCTGCAGGCTTTCCTTTCTGACTGCCTGTGTCTCAACAGCCTCTTGGTGCAGAAGTTCAGATCAACTTAAATCAGTGGAGATACATCTGTTGACAAGAGCAGAGGATCTTGTCCCAGGCACACAATCCTCTGTAACTTTTCTACCAGCAATTTGTGTACATTTGGCATGAGAAGCAAAAATCCTTTTCTATCCAGCTGAGCATTCAGTGACATGAAAGCTACTTGAGTTAAATTTAAGAGAATACTTGGTTTCCCCAAACCAGTGAATTTAATGCAATGCTTAATGCTTTAGACAAAAATGGGTTTTCCTGCTCTCTAACATTGTCTTACTGGAGTAACAATTTAGCTCCCCTTTTGCTCTCCTCTCTACTCTTCTCCCTTTCTGCCCACCTTTTTAATTGTTTAATTGTTAAATACCCTTATTTTTGCAGGTTCCCTTCTACAAGTAACAACTTGTAGAACTTATATTTTAATACCATTCAGCTTGATACTTGTCACTTGAACTAGTTTTACAATGTCATTTACTTAAATTGAATTGTTCATGATTTACACATATCGGAATTAGGCCCAAATCTCCTATTCCAAATTGTATTCTGTCTGGATATGCATATAACCCTTTCAAGAAGAATGAAATTTAGTGCCCTTCAAGCCACCAAGTGAATTTTGCTTTCTGTCCTGCTGTCTGGCAATCAGTGGAATTCCTCCAGATTTATGATGATTTCACTGAGAGCAGACTTTTGGGCAGATACTATTTAACCTAAATGGTACTTCAGCATCTAAGTACAATCCTATTCCAACCTTCCAACTCTCTGGGAAAAGCATTAAGGCAACAGATGGTGTGTGTTTGGGGGGGAATCTTTACCATTTGTTGTAACCTAGTCTTAAGGCTAAGGTGAAGGTGCATTATAAAAGTAGACATTGTAATTGATTTTTCAGGAACTCAAGCTGAGTGTATAGGATTGCACTCACGTAATAGGAAAGGATCTGCTCCCTTTGCCTTTGCCTAGATCTGCAGAATTATTCCATGCAGCAGCTCTGTTTTCAGTTGTTGACAGCAAGAGCCATAATAGATATATATTGAAGCAGATTAGTTAGGGAAAGAATTGTTTTACCCATAAAAATTGTGTCTAATTTCTCCCTGACCTTCAGAGTGAAATCTAAGCAAATCTCTTACAATGTTATGCCTGCTTTGCAAATCTGGCCACCAGCAGCAAATTTCCTGCGATAAAGGTGTAATCTTTTTAGTACTTTATCAAGACTATGCTTCTCATAAGAAATGTTTAAAGAGACAGCCTTCCTGTTAATATCAGTTGTTATATTTCTGTTATGTAGGCTGCTCACTGAGATGAGCAATTTGTTTTATGTAGGCCACGATGCACCAGTTTTGCCTCTGTCCCTTTTTGGGGGCAGACTCTGTGCAGTAGCTCATGGTCCTTGTTCTTTAGTTAGCTGAGATATGCTGTTCCAGATACAGGTGACTGGCTGCGTGGCTTACTGTTGACTTCCCACAGACTTTGATTCCCTCAGGGAACTGATGGGCATGATCCCCAGGAGGCCAGTCTGAGGGGGTAAGAAATCCAGGAGAGATGTTTGTATTTTAAAGAAACCTTACTGAGGACACAGGAACAAACCATCCTGATGTGCAGGAAGAATAGCAAATACAGTAGGTGACCAGCTTGGCTTAGCAGAGAACTCTTCAGTGAGCTTAAACACAAAAAGGATTCTTACAAGAAGTGGAAGCTTGGACGGATGACGAGGGAGGGGGTATAAGAATATTGCTTGTGCATGCAGGGATGAAATCAGGAAGGCCAAAGGGCAATTGGAGTTGCAGCTAGCAAGAGCCGTGAAGGGTAACAAGCAGGGTTTCTACAAATGTGTTAGCAACAAGAGGAAGGTCAGGGAAAGTGTGGGTCCCTTACTGATGTGGGGAGGCAACCTAGTGACAAATGAGGAAAAGGTACTCAATACCTTTTTTACTTCAGTCTGCACAGCCAAGGTCAGCTTTCACACTACTGCACCAGACAGCACAGTTTGGGGAGAGGTAAGCAGTCCTCAGTGGTGAAAGGACAAGTTAAGGACTATTTAGAAAAGCCAGACATGTACAAGTCTATGATGCATTGCATCCAAGGATGCTGAGGGAGTTGGCCAATGTGACTGTAGAGCTGCTGGCCATTATCTTGAAAACTCATGGCAACTGGAGGAGGTCCTAGATGATTGAAAAAGGGCAAATATAGTGTCCATCTTAAAGAAAGAGAAGAAGGAGAATCCAGGGAACTACAGACCAGCTAGCCTCACCTCACTCCCCAGAAAAATAATGGAGCAGGTCCTCCAGGAATCCGTTTCTAAGCACTCTGAGGAGAAGTTGATCAGGAACAGTCAGCATGGATTCATCAAGGACAAGTCATACCTGACCAACCTGATTGCCTTCTATGATGAGATAACTGCTCTTTGGATGTGGGCAAAGCAGTGAACAGGATATACCTTGACTTTAGCAAGGCTTTTGATATAGTCTTCTATAGCATTTTTGCAAGCAAGCTGAGGAAATATGGGTTGGATGAATGGACTGTAAGGTGGATAGAAAGCTGGCTGGATCATCAGGCTCAATGGATAGTGATCAAAGACTCAAGGTCTAGGTGGCAGCCAGTATCAAATGGAGTGCCCTAGGGGTCAGGCCTGGGGCCAGCTTTGTTTAAAATCTTCATTAATGAGCTGGAAGATGGCATAGAATACATCCTCACAAAGTTCACAAACTACACCAAGCTGGGGAAACTAGTAGATATGCTGGATGGTAGAATTAGGATTCAGCGTGACCTAGACAAATTGGAGGATTGGGCCAAAAGAAATCTCATGAGGTTCAACACAGACAAGTGAAAAGTCCTGCATTTAGAATGAAAGAATCTCTCGTACCTTTTCAGGCTTGGGACCAATTGGCTAAGCAGCAGCTCTGCAGAAAAGGACCTGGGGGTTACAGTGGACAGTAAGATAGGTGAGAGTCAACAGTGTGCCCTTGCTGCCAAGAAAGCTAACAGCATACTGGGCTACATTAGAAGGAATTGCCAGCAGATCGAGAGAAGTAATTATTCCCCTCTATTCTACACTGGTGAGGCCACCTGGAGTACTGTATCCAGTTTTGGGTCCCCAACTATAGAAAAGATATGGACAAATAGGAGAGAGTCCAGCAGAGGGCAAGGAAAATAATTAAGGGGCTGGGGCACATGACTTCAGAGGAGAGACTGAGGGAACTGGGCTTATTTAGTCGAGGGAAGAGAAGACTGAAGGGGGATTACCAAAGAGGATGGAGCTAGGCTGTTCACAGTGGTGACAGATGACAGAACAAGGAGCAATGCTTTCAAGTTGTAGCTAGGGAAGTTTAGGTTGGATATTAGGAAAAGTTTCTCACTAGGAGGTGGTGAAGCACTGGAACGAGTTCCCTGAGAGGTGGTTGAATCTCCATCCTTGGAGGTCTTTAAGGCCTGGCTCAAATGATCTAGGGCCTGGCTGGGATGATCTAGTTGGGGATGGTCCTGCTTTGAGTAGGGAGTTGGAGTAGATGACCTCCTGAGGTCCCTTCCAACCCTATTTTTCTATGATTCTAAGTAATCTTCCTCATTTCTGCAACTAAACAAAATTTCTTTCCAAGCTGTTTTCTCAATTCTTTCCTTAACCTCTGTTTTCTCTCATCTTATCATCTCATATTTACCAACAGGCCTTCTCACCTGCCTCCCACTGTTTCTGGATATGATGGCTGCCTGTGTAGCTCTGTTCCAGAAACTGTCTGCACTAAGATGGGTATGTACAGAGCATTGAATCTGCTAGTAAAACAAAATATGATTGAAGCAGCACAGCAAGTAATAAACAATACCAGAAGAAAGGAGAAGTTGTTACTAGACCCGGGCAAGCCAACTTCTCAGGTTCTTACATATGCTAGGCAAAGGTAAGAAGAGACAGCTCTCTATTTCCAGTCATAGTTTCATAGTTGGTAGGGTCAGAAAAGACCTAAGCAGATCGTCTAGTCCGACCCCCTGCCATGGGCAGGAAAGGATGCTGTGGTCAAACGACCCCGGCTAGGTGATTTTTCTAGCCTCCTTTTGAAGACCCCCCCTGTCATGGGCCATTCTGGAAGCTGCTTGCATGGTGCTCTCTCTGTATCTCCATGCATATCACCTTGCTACTGATATCTTGAACTATGCTGATAGCCTCACCAATGCACTGTGAGGCCTTTTCCACCTGTCCTGGTTTTCCCAAAGATGGGGTGTGCTGTTTTTCTTTTTTCGGAGGCATGGGGGGGAGGGGGCGGGACGGATGGGACAGGGCTGTGAAAAGCTTAGGTAACAGACATCTACTTTTTACTATGCATTCATGCAAATAGCAGCTGTGAAAACTGATGGAGTAGTCTGTTTTCTGGCTGCTCATACAGTGGGGTGCCTTGACCAGCTGAGGGCTCTGGGCATTTACAGGGTTTTCATTGCCCTAACACTGTACCTGGATGCTCCTTTTCCTCAGACATGGACTCCCAGCCATCTGCACAGACTGCCTTCCAAAGGCCTCTTTCACCTGAGGTGGGATGGCAGATCTTGCTGACTATCATGAGGCTGAACCCACAGGTAACTGGTGACTATTAATTTTGGGGAGGCACAATTTAAGGGTTCTGGTGGTATGCGGTGTGGTTTGGCCGTGCATCACTGGGGCTGTGCGCTAGGCTCTGGCATGCCCAGATCAGCCCCACACCATCAGGACCGTGCGCCAGGGTCATGAGTGCCGGGACTGACCCTGCACTATCAGGAACAGGCTGGGCACCAACCACTGGGGCTATATACCAAGCTCTGGCATGCCTGAACTGCCACTGTGCCATTGGGGGACCCCCGACGATGCAGGGCTGGTTTGGGCTTGTCATAGCTTGGCCTCCAGCCCCAATGGTGCAGGGACAGTCCCCAAGCCCTGGACCTCCAAACCCTTTCTTCCACACCCCCACCCCTCGCCAGTCCCATAGACTTAACTGCAGAATCAGCTCCTGTGTCGTGCTTGAAGTGGTATAGAAGGTGCAGCTGACCACCACCCTGCCTGTACTGCTGGCTCGTGTGTGCATGTGAACATGCATGTCATGTCTCCTGCCCCATAGCCTTGGAGTTGTTTTCCCCTTTACCTCCCTTCCTACCTTTTTATAAATTTCAATGTTTATTGATAGAATCAATTAACATTAAATCTGGAGGGGCAAGTGCCACCCCCCAACGTCACCAATAGCTGAACCTTACCCCAGTTTGAATAAAAGACCTTACCAAGAGTCCACTGATTTGGTGGCTGGGGCTTGTCCATTAACTATTAAAGCCAATGAGAAGATTGCAATAGGCTTTGGATCAGGCCTTTTCTTGTTACCCCTAGGCTCCTGCTTTGTGCCAGTTATCTTTTGCCTTCCCCATGCTGTTAAATGTTTTGTTTGGACCCTTAAGTTCCAAATGACTGTTCTTTAGATGTTACTATCATATTCATTCAATCAACTTCCCTGTCCCTCAACTCATCCTGCCCATATCACCCAACCACTGATCTTCCCATTATATGTAGCCTCCCAGGCCTAGATTTCATTTTTTGAAGGAACCGTCACTCTTTCAATGTCATTTCACCTTACTGTTACTTTACTTTACAGTCCTGTAATCAGAATAGGATGTGTGGTGCATTATTCTTAAATCAATCAAAACCTATAAAAAGTCTTTATCTTTTAGCTTACGATTAGATTCTCGTAAATCCTTCAGTGCCATAAAAAACTTCAGTATAGTTTCTCCTCTACCTTTTGCTCTTCCCATCAGCTCTTTGGGGATTGATCTGCAGTGCATTATTTGATGTAAGGGATATACATTTCAAAATGGGATCTATCAATCTCCTATGGTTGGAGTATTTAGTTTTATGTCTCCTCTACCACTGGAAAATCAACATATCCTTTTCTTTTTCATTTTGGAGGTTTTTCTTGCATTATTTTTCTTGCTAGCTTTATGCAGAGGTAAATGTATTTGGAGGTTTCAGTTTACTATGGGAAAATTGCTTTAAAAATGTATTACTGTGCAATGCACGCTTTGTAAAATTCTCGTTTTATGCCTGTAAGCTCTTTGGAAGGTACCAGATTTCCAGTAATGGAGGATAGAGATATGTACTTCCAGAACAGCTTGTTGGCCACTAACTTACTTGGGAGTCAGAAGTCCCTCATCATGATAGTCTCTGAGCACTTCAGAATCATTAATGGCTCTTATCCTTACAGTCCCTGTGTGGGGAAAGGACTTATTATCCCACTTTTTACAAATAGAGAAGGCCCAGAACAGATTACATGACTTGTCCAAAAATTTAATATATGCCTCACTGCCCTGGTCTGATGGTCTCTCTGCTCAGTCCTGTTTCATTCCTATTAAATAGGTGAGCTATGCATGCCCCTGAGACATGCCTGTGAGACATTGACCTCACTGGTGAGCCTTCCAGTTGTGCATGGCATGGGGCTAACAACTTGTTCCATTCACATGACCAAACATGAATGGTGTTTACCACATCCTAGGGCTGGATTTGAACCAACACTGAAGAGATGAAATATTCCATATCACATCACCAAGTACTTTAGCTCAATTAATTTTCCATTTGGTGGAACAATAAATATATTTTTAAAAATGAAAAATGAAATGTCAACAATAATCACAAACATAATGAATACTCCTGACATTCACTCAGATAGAAATCTAGCTCCAGCCACTTACCCACACATGTGAAATCTTGCAGGAGTGGGGGCTGGCAGGGAGGTGTTAAATCAACATTTGCTGTAGAGTATTTGGGGCCAGATCCTCTGCTGATATAAATCAGTATAGTTCCTTTTCCCCAACTGGTGTAAACCAATGCAGTGACAGTAATTTCAATAGAAAAGTGCTGCTTTTCATCAGCTGAGGATCCACAAAGAATGCTTGCAGGGATGCAAAGGGTACATGAATTACTCTAAAAATAAAGCTATAAGTCTAAGTGCACACATATCACATGTAGAATGATGGGATACCGCCCCAGACACAGATTCAAATACAGTCTGGGTAGGAATGTCAGACATACTTGTCTGAGATAAATACTCCATTTGCTACAACCCAAGATCAAGATCTAAGATATATATTTTTAATCATTTTAACTTTCCAACTCCACTTTTACTTGAGAGTTTCAGACCGCATCACGGCACAATGACCATCTATCAAACTCTCTAATAATGAGAGCTGTCTATCAGGATCTGAAAGCTTCAGATTAAATGGCTTAGACTCTGGGTTGTTTTTTTTTTACCCTTCCATTGATGAAGCTTCCTGGGACCATAACAAGCCTGTTGTAGGTTGTCTGTCTGGTCCCTCATGTTTGAACTAAAAATGAATCAAGCTGTGAAATTAAGACTTGCATCCAGATTCTGAATACTTCTCCCTCTCCCCTCCCTAGCACCCAGCTTTCAGGTGATGTCACCCAAGACATTTTGAAAGAAGCTTCCTCAGAAGTGCAGTCACTCAGCAATTATGCAGTAAGTGGTAAACATGTCACCAGTCCTAGTGAAGATCTCAACTTTGGCTGAAAGGAAAACGAGGGAAGGGACAAATGGCCAAGGTCTCTGTTGATGTAAACTGACCCAGCTTTATTGGCTGCAGTGCAAGCTGCAGTTTGTGTCTGCAGTATTTAAGATGCCACTGGATGCATCTATCCACTGTGATTGTGATCCCCCTTTTTACATCTCAACCCCACCTCTATCATGGTCTCCAAGAATCTGCAGGTATGTTCTTTTAAACACAAGGTAGTAAAAAAAATATTAAAACACTATTTATTCCAAAAAGTACCAGTTTTACACTGGTGCATTTCTATCAGTTCAGTGGAGTTGCTTCTTTTTTTACACCTGAAGTAAATAAGAGAAGGATCAAGAACAATGAGTCCAGAGCTTCAGCCTGCGACTACAATGGAGCTACACTGCTATCCTTCAGCTTGAGAAGATGGCCCATATATTTAGTTCTCATTATTCTTTTCAGAAACATAAATTACATTTTGTTATATTTGATACAGCATGTGTATAGTCTTACATATACAGAGCTGATGGTACCCAGACACAATGAGATAAGGGAAAGTGTTTGGAAGTGGAATATCTTTATTACTTTTTCAAGGGGAGATTCTCATTCACTTTTCATTTCCTTTTGTGTTTCCTTTCTGTATTTGTGCTTTAACATTAGGTTTGATTCTTTTCTGATATCATTCAAGTGAAGGCTTACATATTTCATCACAATTGTCTATTTTGTTTTCAAGGCTGAAAGTCCCAAACAATATGAAGCAGACACATTCATGCACATCTGTATTCCTTTCATCCTCCTCAAACAAGCATTTCTCTTTATTCCTATTCACCCTCATTACTTAATTTCCTAAAGAGGCTGCTGTTCTTTAATGCCTGAGTGACGTATGTCAAAATGTCTCACTAGGCTCTCCCAATATGTGATAATTCAGTATATCCTGTTTCCAGAGCTGAGGAAATACATTTCCTTCACTTTAGCTCATTACTCTTTAGGAAATTGCTTTTCTTCAATTATCCTGACAAGTTGGATTTTGACAGCTCCAGACTTGCTGTGTAAAGCTCCTTCTAGCAGTCTCTGCATGTTTCTCAGGACTTCTATATCATTCTTTTATGTCCTTTCCACGTGTTGTGGACATTTCCAAGCCTTTATGTATGGGTTTTTTACTTAAGACAACAAACTTTTTCTACCAGTAAGGCATACTCTGACACTGGGACGGACATCCCCTGCTCAAAAAGAACAGCTTGTAAATAATATTTGGGCTTGTAATGTTGATTGTCATTAATTTTGTCTAAAGTCTGCTTTTAAAATATTTTTTATGGACAAAACTTATATACGTTCCATCACTTAAGTTGTTTCTAGTGTCTTGCCCAGTCTTCTTCTATGTTTTACTTCATGGAGCAAACCTGCTATAGAACCAAATGAGCATGTTCTCAGCTAGCTCCTCAATACATTATGCTAACTTACATCTGCTGAAAAACCGGCCTGCACGCTCCACTTTGCATGATGATACAATATTATCTTTAGGAAGAAAAATGGTCTAGTGATTAAAGACCTGGGATCCATTTACTCCTTCACCATAGACCCTTCCCTGTGTGACCTTGGCAAGTTTCTTCATGCCTAGCTCCCAAATAAAGCTTCCTCGTCCCACTTGAGTTTTCTGAGGATAAACACATTGAAGACTACAAGCAGCTCAAACACTGTTGGTAGCTAGGTAAGTGCCTTCTATAGATAGACGGGAAGCTAGACTGGTTTACAAGGACAGAATGTTCTAATATTCAGTCAAGTGGTAGGACAATTTTTTTCTTGGTATGTTTTATATTTTTGATCACTTCCATTTGATAACTTGATAAATCACTATTTTATTCCAAGCAACTTTGACCCCAGAGAAGTTGGAATGATCCAACCTCTACAAACTTCTGCTTTAGCCCTCACCTACCTAAAATGCTAACTTGCCTTTCACTTTTGTAATCATTATAGACATTTCAATTTCCAACATAATGAGCTTCTGTTCTTTCAGTTTTGAACAACTTTAAATGATAGCATGAACCCGTGTCCCACTCTCACTTTAAGAAATAAAGCCTGAATCTCATTTATTTTTTATCTCCTCACATCTAACTGGAAGTTATTTCAGGTTTTGTGACAAAGTTTAAGACCACCCCTTCCCTCTCCCTCAACCTGTCCTCAACAGCAGAAGCTTGGCAAGGGTCATTTGTATGGTTGAGGCCTCCAAACATCTGTTGATGATACTATCTTGCTATCTTGTGTTCTGATCATATATCTCATTTTCAGGTGTAATGAACCTCTCTAAGCTGCTGCTTGTCTCATTTTCAGCTTTGAACATTTTTTGGCAGTTTCAAATGACACTGTGATGGAAAAGGAAGCTTTGCTAGATGAGTCTACTGTTTTCAGGCTCTTTTTTATCTTGTCATCAGAAATCTCTATTTTATATTCAGATCTGGGGTTTACATTTAGGTGGGGGAAAGAATTTTGTAGAGGAGACTTACAAATTTCATCATAAAAGATTCTTAAATGAGAGGGTCCAACTCTCCCCTCACACCAACTCTGCTGATTTTCTATGGAGCTGAGCCAGATTTATACAGAGTTATAGGAGATCAGAATCAAGCCCCATTGCAATTATCACTCTGAGCTTTTGTTATTCCATTAGCAGTGTTATTTTGGTCCTAATTTTTTAGCTGCATCTCAAACCAGGCTCCAGAACTGCAGGTGCACTTTCATGTCAACAAATGTTTTGCCTGCAGTTAAATGTAGACACTAAATTGGGGGGTAAAATTAATTGCACCTGCAGATTATGCACACTTAAATACCTAGCTACTTCATTTGCAAGTACAATCAGGTAGTTTGGCATCTAAGGGCCTGGTTCTGCAAAAACATATGAATGTGCATTACTTTAAGCATGTAAACAATCTTAATGCATTCAGTGGGACTACTTAGTGCTTAAGGTTAGGTAAACACATTTGTCTTTTCAGGGGGAGGTTCTAGGTGGTTCCAGCTGGAGGCATAAAGTTGTACATGTACCTTTGGGAGCCAGAGGCATAGCTGGCCACTTATAAACACTAGGCAGTGACAATGCATGGTGCTGGAGCAGTAATAGAAGATTTGCTGCTGCTGGGCAGGAGTTATCACCTACTTTTTTTTTTTCTGCTGCTGTGTTAAGTGGCCATTTAAACATCTTCAGAAAAAGGACAAGATATCTCCCGCTGCAGCAGCTAACCTCTGGCAATTCCTGCACTGTGCACTGCTCTACTGTGCACTGCTCTGCTAAGCCTGCTGCTGGAGCTAGAGCCACTGCGGGAGAGATGCAGGGTTTGAGGGGTGGTGGGATGGGCAACAGGAGGGTGAGCCTCCCCCTCACTCCACCACAGTCCCCATGCCTTTTGGGCAGCACTCAGGGCTCATGCCCTGTTTCTCCACCCATTGCTACACTACTGCTGGGGGCAATCTATAAGAACTTAGATCTTTGTGTGTTACACTCCTGTGGTTATTTCAGAGAGATTTTTCTGTACAACCTGTGAACTGCTTTATTTACAAGAAAGCACAAAGTATAGTTAAGTTATTATGGCTTGGTTCTGATCTCGCACCATATTGACATGAGTACAAACTCAGTTATCTTCAGCATACTTAATTCTGGTGTGAGGTCAGAATTAAAGCCTGAGAACAAAACTTGCCCAGTGCATAGTTGAACTTACCCAGTGTCAGCCAACTTCAGTGGGGCCTGCATCATCTCATGCCAGAACTATACTTGGTCCTTGTTGGCTAACTTATAGGTGCGTCTCACAGTGGTCTGTCTTTCTGTATGATGTTCCAGCCTTCCAGGTGGAGGAGTTCTTCATCTCTAATCTTGAGATGACATATCTGCCTCTTCTTTCACAAACAGATAATGAAAGGAAGTTTCCTCTCAATACAAGAGTAACATATTAGAGATAGAAGAATCTTTCTTTTATCTCAGTCTATTCTTGTTCATGCTACTGGACCCTCCTAGTAGGGCTTCTGGTAAATGGTAGGAAAGCAGCCAAACAGCTAGGAAAGGAGAAAAATGGCACCACTTACTGAAACTCACACTGAGGTTGGCAGACTTCAGATAAAATGTGAGCAATAACAGAAGGCCTAATCCTCACATGATTTTGATGGAACTACATCTGCTAGTGAAGACTACAAATGCAAATAATGGTTATGGGATCAGGTCCATAGGTAGAGAGGGTACCATGGAGTCTTTACACCTGGCAGTTAATTACTCTGATACTCAGTTTAAATCCTATCTTGCTTTCATTCTGGTTAATATTAAAAATCCAACCTAAGGAGTTTCCACATGGCTCTGATCAATGTTTCTTCTAAACAGGCCTTAGGAAGATTGTGATTGGCACTTTAGTCTTAAAGCATAAAAACAATATGTACAAGTCAATTTTTATGCATTTTTAGTACAAGATGGCACAGGGTGGCTGCCAAATCAAATTGCCCAGTTAGCTAAGACCAGTTAGATATCTCTCATTGCTGCATGATTTAAAAACTGCACCCCAAGTCCAGAAGTGTATGATTGAGACTCTAATGCCTGCCAGGGTATAAGGAAAGATTGGCCCTTTGAGACAAGTTTGTCCTTTGGTTCATATTTAAAATAGGAAAATTCAGTTTCAGAATTACCCTATAGAAATATTCATGTTGTTACTACAGCCTGTTAGATTTTAAAGATAAACTAATTTTCTCCCTCATTACAGGTTATTGTAGTGATTTGACTATGATGTTGGTTTTCTCTGTATTGCAGCTTTTAAGAGCATTTTGACTCTCCAAAGGTAACTCCAGGCAGTAGCATAAATAGGGTGGGATGAGTGGGACACTAGGTCCAGCTGCTGATTTAGAAGGAATACCAGAATGGCAGCCCCCAGGGAGTCCCTATCATAGCAACAGCACCGAGGTCTTTGTGGTTAGGTGAGGTGCTCTGACACTCAGCAGCTTCCTCGTCAGGCTGTCCAGTATCTTTTTGTCCTGGGCACCAAAATCACTGCTTGTACCTTTGACTGCAGAAAATACTCCTGCTTGGTTGGCCCAAGATGCTCCAAAGTGAGACTTTGCTTTCTTTTATTGGATGTTTTATATTCATTTGCTTTTTGTTTGGAAAGGAAGTCATGTCTGGTGATTTATTGAATTGATATAGCACTTTAAAGTTCATTTGGTTCATAGCTCTGCCTCTAGACCTACTGCATGCCCTTGGACAAGTCACTACAACTCTCTATGCCTCTGTATTATTCAGATAATGGGAATAATAATACTTCCTTTCTCCCGCTTGTTGTTTGCTTTATCTATTTAGATTGTAAGCTCTTAAGGGCAAGGACTGTCTTTTACTATATGCAAAAAGTTTAGCACAATGAGGTCCTGATAGTTCAGACCTGCCATAGTACAAAGAATTAATAATTATTGAAATTATCTCACTCTTCTGTGTTGTTTTCCTTAATCTAATCTAAAATCATCTAGAAAGTACATGAGGGCATATAGCAGTTTCTGCTTGCTATCCTGGAAGTACATGGGAGTCTGGAATGCCCCGCTTCTTTGTGGTCAAAGTACATGCCTTTAGGATGGTCCTTTGCCTGGGACTCAAAGTACTACTAGAATATATTTGGAGCTAAAGCTGTTTTCACAGGCTAAGGTTGTCTCAAAATCTCTTTCAAGCCCGGCCAGTGAGAGATCACATGAGAGAAGTCACAGGGAAATCTACAAATAAAGAATGCCATTTCCTCTATTCCCTCATTGCTTTTAAGATTCAGTGCCTGGAGTGGCACTGAAGAGGGAAGTAAAATGGCAGCTGTGCTCATTTAATTTCTATGTGCAGGGCCAAGGAACTACTTTGTCTGGGAGCAGTGCAACCAGGACAGCGTGGCCTTAGCATTGGGTAAATACTCGGCAGCTTATTTTTGTGCCACTGAAGCTGAACTAACGTTAGTATTCGAGCTAGCTAGATCTAAGCTTGCTTGGCCATGTGTATGTGAACTGCAGTCAAACAGTTGTACTACAGCTTACATGTATGTACCCAATGTTTCAGTTCAAATGTCATTCAGGTTGCAAACCTACCTTGGATTATGAGCAAAAAAAGCTCTTCAGGTGGTACCAGCTTTCAGTCATGACTTGGGCTGGAACAAAACCAGCTTTTGAAATGTCAATGTTTTCCACAAACCAGAAATCTCAAGTTCTAGCCAGCTCTAGGGACAAGCGCCAGTGATAGCTGGCATTATGCTTAGCAATCTGCAGATGAGACTGAATGGGGATAAAAACTCAACTATTGTCTTCCACATATGGAGATATGTCCATGGTGGGCTTGATCCCTGGTGGCAGGCACCTGAGAAACAGTTGAAACAGATATATATAGTAAGAAACAATATCATTTCTTTGTCCACACCTTTCCACATTTTTCCTCAGGGGTAAATTGGAGTGTGGAGCCTTATTTTCATAAGTGCTAAATAACCACCACCCAGCTAGCTTCAGTGGGAGACCTTCAAAGTAATGTTGTGAAGACTGAGCTATAAATGTTTGCTCAACATTCTGGACATGTGAAGCATGAGGTACCATAACTGTAAGCAATAATAATAAAAAAATGTCATTAATAAGGCTACGGTGTCATAGCAGGGTGCTCCACTAACATTTCACCCTTGGATATTTGACTTGAAATCTTGCTTGTGGTTTCCAGTGAAACTGAGGTTGGGTCTCCTACTCAGCTCTTCTAAGAAGGCAGTGTGGCCTTCTAGATAGTGCACAGGATTGGGATTCAGGGAACTGCTGGGGTTCTATTCTTGACTGTACCACTGCTGTGTGGTCTCAGGAAAATAACTCTCCTCCTTGTGCCTGTTTCCCCACCTGTAAAATGGAGATCATGATATTTATTTTCATATAAAGCACTTTGAAATTGATGAGGAAATCCATATGCAAGAACTAGGTATTAATTACTAGTCTGTATGGGGTATCAGATGACTCTAGGGCACCTGGCCTGTTTGGTAACCACTGTTTGTAGAAGCCCAAAACTGGAAGAAAAGAGAGAAATCTGTTTGCAAACCTATGAAAAGAAACAGGCGCAGTGTCTACCTGTTCCAGACAGTGGTACTAGTCTCACTCTCAAAAACCAAAAGTGCCTATCCGACCTCCCCTGGAAATCTTTTTGCTGGCTTCTGTGAGGTTTGGCTTTAAGAATGTAATTTCATTAAACCAGTGTAGCTTCAGTAAAAAACTGAGTTACCCAGAACTGAGAAACAGTGTCACTACATCCAGAATCTGACCCGATACACCTTTCCAGACAGCTGACCAGGCAGGTGTCCCAGTGCTGCAGCTGAATGTGGGGAGGGCTGCCATTAGGACAATGTTTGAAGAAACAAGTAGGACAGAAAGATGATCAGAAAGTTCAGGTGATTAAATCTTTCCCACATTTGGACTTTGTTCATTCTCTTTCCTTTCTTCACAGAAGGTACCTCTGGCAAAATTGTGGATAAGACACTAGCCTGGGCTAAGTACAGACTGTCAAAAAGCCTGAGGCTGAATCAATTCAATCTGCAGGTTAGTCAAAGCTGCAGAGATTAAACAGAACCACGTGAATATGGATTCACTTTTGATTTAGAAAATGCAGCCACATGCCTGCAGTGGCTCTGGCCAGAAGCTGGGGGCCACTAGAGCATGCCTACCAGCCACTGCCAAAGGGAAAGGACTAAAGCTCCAAGGCTTTTCCCCCCTCCCTGCTCAAGTGGGCAGCAGGATGCGGGGGGTGGAGAGGCAACAGCCTGGGTGGGACTGCTCCACCCCTCAGTAAACGCTGGCTGGGGTCTGGGGGGTGAGGAGGGGCTTTAAGCCCCCTTCCCCAGCTCAGTGCACTGGCCCCGGACCCCAGCTGGTTCAGTTTGGCTCAGCCTGGTTTGGCTCAAAGCAACAGTGGCAGCGGGAGCAACTGGGCTGTGATTCGTCTGCAGACCCCGCTTGCCACTGAATTCATTGCTGGTTGAATTGCAAACCAGGGTTGGGCCCTGCTGTAGGGAGAGCTCTGGTGGCTGCTTCAGGCAATGCGGGCTGGAGGTCTGAGCCCAGGTCCCTCCTCCAAGAGTGCTGCAGCAGGGCATAAGGAAGGGACCATGGTGTGGAGCTGAGACAGGGAATTAGCCATGTCTGTGCCCGCTTGGTTTCTGCCCTATGGCTGTGGAGTATGCGGGCAGAGAGAGCCCTGTTTTGGCAGTCCCCGGGCTGCAGCTGGGCTATGCCAGTGGAGGGTGGTGCTGGATGGAGTGGGCCACACCCACAAGACAAACCACCACAATGCTTCGCGAGCTCTGGGAGCCACCGACAGCCTCAGCTCAGCTTTAAGATCTGGGGTCTAGGCTCCCCATGGGTCAGGGATCTCCCTCCTGATTCAGCCCAGCCCTGGTGACAGGAAACATGCTGATTCTCCCAGGGATGCGGCCTGTCTTGCTGCCCCAGTGCTGTGGGGGAGCTGGGGTCCAGTAGGCTGCAAGGTGGTGGTCTCAGCCTGGGCTGGCCCACACTTTCCCTTGGGGCTCTGCGCCAAGCATGCCAAGCTGGAGCTTGTGCCGGGGTTGGGGCCACCCCCTTCCATACTGGGGCCTGGGGTGGGGGGATGTCTCCTTCCCCCAGGAGGGAAGTCAGCATGGTCCATGGTCCCCTGCTGAGCCTGGGCCAGGCCACTTCTCACAGACACTGCCTGTGGCCAAGCCAGGCGCCTGGACCAGCATCAGCCCCTGGGGGCACAGGAGTGCCAGGCCAGTCTGGGCTCTCCAGGCTGTTTGATCCCGTTTGCCTGGCCCCTCCTTCCCCAGCTCCATATGGAGCCTCCCCTGAGCCAGGCCGGACTGGGCCCCATGTGCCTCTAGACTGAGAAAGGAACAGTCTGCATGTGAGGGTGTGACTGTAGGTGTGCGTGAGCATGTGTGCAACTGTGTGTGCATGTGAGTGTGTGTGTGAGTGTGTGCTTGAGTGTGACTGCCTGTATGCACAAGTGTGTGAGTGTGTGCATGAGTGTTTGTGTTGCTTTCCCACCCTGTGCCCCGCTCCTCGCTCGAGTGGAGAGCAGGGGGTGTGGCCATGCCCTGGTTTGAGGTTGCCACATGGAGGCAGAGAAGGGCAAGGTTTAAACCCCCTCCCTGGCCCCCAGGTCCCAGCTGGGGTTTATCTGGAGGGGCAGTCCCTCCCAGGCTTTCACTACCAACCCCATGCCCCCTATCCCCTCTGCTCCAGCAGTGAGCAGGGAATAGTCTGGCAAGGGCTGCCCCCTCCCCCAGGCAGATTTGTCTGTGGTCCCCAGCCAGGTTTCCCACCCCTACCCCCTTGTCAGCCAGCCCTCACTGCTCCAACTAGAGAGCAGAGGGGCAGGGCCAACCCTGCTCTCTGGAGCAAACAGCACAGCCAAACCCAGGGCTGCAAAGCATCCTGTGATTCTGGGGGGACTGAGATTTAACTTGAACCAGGAAGGGGTCTGGAACAGAAGTTTCATAAACTAGTTTGACCTAAATCAGTTAAGTCTGATACTACATTCAACCAGGTTTATCTTAAACCAGTTGCAGTCACTTTGAAACTGGTTTAAGTGTACTGAACTTCTGTTCTGTTATAGGTTTAAACCAGTTTCTGATCACTTAAACCAGTTTACATGTAAATTCTATTCTCAGCCTAGGCCTGGCATCTGGAAGCCTGTAGGTGGGCTCGGTGAGGTGAGGTGAGGTGCTGCAGAAGCTTGTTGCCTAACCCAAAAAAATAGATTACATGAAATCATTAGACAGTGAGGGCTGATCAAAAAGAGCAGAATTACCTGCAAATGTGAAAAATCAAAGAGTATCGGGGAACGTGGGAACACAGGAGAGATAAGGAGCTCAACGTTAGCCTTCTCTTGGGAAGAAGCAGTAGGACATTAATAACTTACTTGAGCTTTTGATTTTTCACAAATGTCTATGAAATGAATGATTTGTTCACTGTTGGAGGAGGATTTTGCGGGGGAGGGGAAGGGTAGCAGTCTGAGTTCATCAGCTTACCTTAGATAAGCAACTGTTTGATGTTGTGATATCTCTGCTGCTAGAATGGGCTGCTAACAACAGAGATATTCTATGGGTACATTTTACTAGATTTAGCTGCATACGGGGGTTTTGTTAGGAAAGAGCTACTTCAGTCTAGGCAGAGATTATGTTTCTGGTCTCTCTGGAGACTTCATGCAGCAAGCAACTCGGTAAACAAGTGCATTTCCTCTCAGCCTTTGGATCAAAGGCACTTGGATAGAGGTGCTCTAAAATATGAAACAGAAAAGTGAAAAAGGAAAAAGACTCCGTGTGGTGATGATTTGCATTAAACTGAGGCAGCTGGGAATTTCTAATCAAGAAAAGCACTTGAGAGAGCTTCTGGGACAAGTGGGGATGGGGATTCCAGGTTTTCCATGCATTTCATCCAGGCACGGCTCTGGGGGTGGCAGTGGCAGCATTTGTTCTGATAACAGAGGGGCTGGCTAGTGCAACTCTATATTAATTTAGCTATAGGGATATCAAAGCCAATAGAGTGAGGCCAGGAATGATTTTTGTCAGGTACGACCATGAGTGTATAAATATGTTTACAAAATATGTCTTTAAAGTATGTATGGCAAAAAATGTGTCATCATCCTCCTCCTCCTCCATATCCGGACTTTTCCATACCCTGAATATCCAAAATCACGTCCTAACACAATGACCAGCTTTTCTTCACATAAGTTTTGCATCTTAAGCAAAGGAAAGATTCCTACTAACCTCATTTGGCACTAGATCAAGCCCCAAACAAAGTCAATTTATAGGTGGAAGGATGCATAATACAGTCCCAGTTAAAAAAATGAAAAAACAGTGGCTTTGCTGCAATGTGTGTAGGCTATGTAGAATGCATGTGGTATTATGGTGGTGCAAAAGGCTTTATTGTCACTCTGGGAGGACACTTGTCTCATTTCTCATAGACTATACAAGTGTATGGGGTCTCTTGGAAATAGCAGGAGAGACCAATTAAACTGATTTGACTTGTAGCAAGCTGGAATCAGTGTGATGGCTGACTTCTGTGTTTGAATGGGCGGTATCGGACTAGCCACACAGCAATGCCATTCGATTAGGTGAAACTTCAGCTCTTCCTGTGTTTGTTTCATGAGCAGCCACCGAGTGTAGCAATCAGCACTGAAATGCTCTTCGTTGTGCAGATGTACAGCAGTTGGGAATGGTTGGAAGCTCTCAGCTGTTGTTGATGATGTTTTGAAATGAGCCCCCTCTCAGTGCAGAATCCTTTAATGTTTAGTTCCTTACCGGCTGCATTTGGCTTGATATCAGCCCTGCTGGATAAATGCCAGCGACAGAATGTAATCCGATAGTGAAGGATCCATCTACCCCTTTGTGCAGAGAAGAACAAGGAAGGGTAAGGTGTTGTACCTCATCTCAGCTGGTGTAGGGGCAGGTGTGGCCTGCACAACAATGTTTTAGTGCCATAGCTATGTCAGCTAGACATGTATATTCTCTTTGGTATGACTCTTGATCTGGACACAACTATCCCAGGACAAAAGGGCTTTCTGTCAGCTTAGCCAATGTCATTTAGGGAAGTAGGGTCACAGGTATGGCAGCAGACCCCTGTTCACATGCACTTGGGGGCTCTGCTGCCATACCTGTGCTGGTATAACTAGCAGCCACAGTTCTACCGCACTTGCACTACCCTTGCACACTTACACATTACACATAACCCTTGCAGTAGGTGGGTTTCTTCTTAAATGGCCAGCTGATGGAATCATGTTGTTACCTGAGAAACTCAGCTTTTGTTTTCAAAAGCTTTCATTTTGATCTTGTTGTGGAGAAAAGACTGAAAAAGGACTTATATGCTCTTTTGTTTGATATCCTGATTTTTAAACTAATCTCATGATTTTCTGGGATTTGCCTCATGATTCTTGAATGCTTAAGACGGGCAGTCCTGCAGATGTACCTGAATTAGGTGGATCTGACATCTGAGTTTAATGGTTGGACTCTGGTTCTAGATTTTTGGGGCTGGTTGCTGTATTTGAATTTAGTTGAATCAAAACCCTGGACTCAAGATCCTTCCCCTGAACAGGCTCTTTAGAAAAAAATGCTCATCTCCAGCCCAGAGAGAGAAGCTAGAGAGCTGTGTTGCCTAGGCAGTGGACATTCCCATAGGTAGCTAGTTATCAAGGTTTCTGGGGGTAGGGATATGTCTCTTTAATTCCATATGGGGATTAAGCTACAGACCAAAAACCTTGTAATGTCCAGGGAAGAATACTGTTTGATAAAATCCCCTGATCCCAGAACAGCCATCCATGTACTGCTATTCTCCTAGCAAACAGAGAAAATAAAATCTAAGGGCATTCAGAGAACCGCACCTGCACAGACAGATGATAAGTAAGCTATAAACACATGAAAAGCAACCTCCAATGTCTCAGTGTCTTACTGAGAGGAACCTTTGAGAGGCTGTGTGGAGGAGGGGAAAGACTAGTTTCCAAGGGCTAGAATATAAATCCATCAATAATGACCTCGGCTGAAAGCAGTGGGATTTAGAAAGAAGGGGGAAAGCCATTCCATATACTCCCCTCCCTCTCCCCGTAGATGCCACGTTCACATTCTAGGATTCATGCCTCTACCTGCTTATCCATGATCCATCTTGGATTGATTGCTCCTGCACTGAATGCTTTTCAACACACTCACGCTTTCTCATTTCAGTACTTGCGTCTGCTCTGCTCAGTGAGGCCTCTTTGGGACACTTTGCATGAAAGATGCCATGTAAGATAATGTTTTGTTTGTTCAGTAGTAATTTCATCTTTCAATTTGATACATACGAAAATTGCATCATTTCCCACTCAAGTAGTTTTTTCCTTTTACTTTGTGCTGTTTTAAAGTTATATTTTTAAAAGCTAAAACCAGAAACTCCTGGCCTGATCCTGAGCTCATACTTGCTAGTATGACACCAGCCCAATTAACCACACTTGCTCATGGTTTACACTGGTGTCAGGAAGATCTGAATCGGGTCTGATGGCTTTTGCTGCTAGAACTTTTCTAGCACTGCCACAGAGGTTCTTGTCCACACACCTAGAGAAAATGGGAACTGTGGACCTGATTTTTTCTCTAGCTTTGGTCATGTTTTCTAAACATTGATAGCATTCTGTGTACTGAGACACATTTGGTAAAGTATCTTAAGCTTTGAGCAAAATATTTGGGATTTGGGAGTTGTAATAATCTGCAGCTCCGTTCTCTGTCATGGCCCATTTTCCTAATGGAAAGCCACAAAACAGCGGAGCCTTTCTGACCAATGTACCAGTAATGTTCTTGGAAATGCTCCAGCTTGGACTGAGTGGTTCAAAGGGGACCTTGACAGGGCTCAGAAGCATCTGGCAGAACTGAACATAGAAAGATGCAGCTAACTTTTTAACCTGATGACAAGTGGCACTTGAAAAAAACCTAATAAAATACATTCCTAATAAAAACATTAACATTCATATTTCTGTTTTTCTCTGTAAGTTCCACTAGATGGAGCTCTGGGTTTGTGAACTGGTGAAGACTGGGTTGACCGGCAATCTTCAGATACACTTGCCTTGTTTCCTTGGTCATTGAGGTGAAGAGAAACAGTTTCTAAACTGCAGCCACCAGCAGTTGTGCTCCCCTGACCAGCAAGTCCCCCCCAGTGGTGCTCAGGCCTGAGATGCCTGGAAGGTTCAAGAGAAAACTGTCTCCATTGTTTTTCAATGACTGTCAACTAATTCCAATGGCCACAAGTGAATGATCGATCACCAAAGATTGTTGGAGTAGAGCATTTCACCAGGTATTAGTGTTAATTTGGAGTGAAAGAGAAGGAGCAGTATCCTTATTGCATCATTAGGCAGGAGATTTAAGACTGAACAAGTGACACATCCTAATAGCTTTTACAGTAGCCAATCTGCATCCAGAAGCAAATGCATACCTAGGAGACTTATAGAGCAAAGCAGTACTTCTCTGCAAAGGCAAGACCTAAATGTTTTTTACCCACCCATGCTTTTGCTGGGTGGGGGGCGGGGAGCAGAGCTCCAGAGCTCACCTTCTCTTTACAGCAGACAGGTGCTGAAAAACCACGTTAATGGGGGAGTAGCTTTGAAGATTTCAAGGGTGAGAGTATCTTTGTAACTCCTCTATTTTTGCAGGCTGCTTTATGCAGTGTGTACACCAGCTTATGTCTGCAGCCACAGAGCAAGGGATAGTAGTGCTGACAGTGTATTGATGCAGTCACCCATCATGATGACATTTTTCCTAGGACCAAAAGATGAGATAAAACTTCAGGAGCTCTTCAGCAAGCAAGCTGTATAAGCCTTTTTTTCTTTCTACTTCTGACATCTTTCCTCAGTCAGTGTGTAAGAGCTGGTTGTTGTCATTTATAATATAGTTCACAGAGACAAGGGCTCCATTTTGTTAGGTGCTGTTCAAATATGGAACAAAGAAGTAGTCCCTGCCCTGAAAAGCTTACAGCCTAGGACTATATATAATGGGTGTGTGGGTGGCACAAGCAATGAACCAACCCTGATTAATATGACAACATCATGCCAGTTGCCTAATCACTATGTAGTCATCCCACCAGAGGAGACTTTTAAGGAGGGATTTGAAGGAGGACAATGAGACAGCTTTTTCAGATGCTTGCCATTCATTAGAGATGACACGATAGCAATGTAAAGGTTTTTTACTGGAAGTTTACACTGGGAGTTTTTTTCAAATGGACTCTAAATCACCTGTTTTAGGTTCCAGAGGTTATTGGATACCAGCTATTTACTTATTTTATTTAAATACATCATATTATTGCCATACAAGCACAACTGATGTTCAGAATTTTGTTTTCATATGTGGATCACCAATCCGTGAGCTCCCCTGCTGTTAACTAATGAATATTTTTGTTTGATCTGTGGACTTTCTTCTTGGCATCATTGATGGTGATAGCAGTGCTTTTGTCATTCTGATGTCTGGAGCTTTAGACACAGAGGAAAATGCAGTGTTTAAGTGGAGAAGGTCTGACATTTCATTTTCAAACATCTAAGCAAAATACTACAGAATCATAGAGATTCTGGCAGTTCCCCTTTCAGATGAGGAGTTCAGTATCAGTCATCAAGGTTGGGATGCCGAATATAATATTTTATATGCCAAGTGAATGTAAGAAGTTGGGTGCAGATCCACAAAGGTATTTAACAATCAATAGGAGTTAGGTACATAGATAATTTTGTGGATCTCAGTCTTCCTTACTTAACTAACAGAGTTTGGGTGAGCATAGTCTCAACTTCCTGTTTAATCACAATTTCTTTATAGTGCTGGTACCATTGTATATGCCATTAGTGAGACCAGTACAGGAACACAGTGTCCAGTTCTGGTGTCCATGTTTTTAAACAGATGTTGTCAGATTGGAAAGGCTTCAAGAAAAAGAGCTAGAAGAATGATTTGAGCTCTGGAAAACTTGCCTTTCAGGGAGGCACTAAGGAAACTCAAGATAATTTAGCATAACAAAGAGAAGGTTAAGAGGTGACTTGTCTTTAAGTACTTATATAGGAAGAAGGTTTTTGAAGGTGGTTTAACCTAGCAGCCAAAAGGCTAATAAGATCTAGTGTTTGAAAGCAGCAGCTAGACAAATTCAAACCAGAAATACGGCACAAATTTAAACTTTTAGGGTAATTAATCACTGGGGATATAGAGAAATCATAGATTTTCCATAATGTGAATATTTAAGTCAGGATTGGATGTCTTCCTAAAAGATATACCCAGGCTACACCAGAAGTAGCTCAAAATTATGGGCTCAAAATTCTGAGGTATGTCATACTAAATAACTGTAATTGTCCCTCTAGCCTTAAAATTTACTAATTAACTTTTCATTTATTCTTGCCAGTTAACTATTGCTGCAGATCTGCCCAGCTTCTGGATGAATCAGCTTCACAGATCTTATTTGTTCACCACTCTCTGAAACTTTATTTTTCTAGAAACAAGTTATCTATGTCCTTTAATATTTCATATTGCTTCTGAACCATTTTCATTATAACCCATGGTAATTTTCAGTGACATACTTTCTCATACAGATTTCTTAAGAGTAGAAATTTCCCTTTTTGCTTTCTTTCCAAGGGTGAATTTTTAACCTGTGTGGAAATTTGAGTAATAGAGTTTGATCAGACCACATGGAGTAGGAAGGGAAGGGGTGCACTGGTATATTGGTTGGCTATTGGATCAGAATCGATAAACGGAGAAATGACATTATCATCTATTAGCTTTTTTTGGTCAGTGTAGCCAATAATTATGACTGTGCCTGCAGCACCCTGGCGAGCATAGTCCTATGCCCTGCTGCTAGCCCCAGCCCACAGCAGATTACAGGTCATGGCGAGCAGTGGAAGCAGGAGGGGGTGCCAGGGAGTGGTCACAGGGCACCATGCTCAGCAACAAAGGGGCCGCTTTCCCAAATGTATTGAGTTGCTTCTGCCACTGTCATGCCTGAGCACGAGAGCTGCTGCAGTGTTACTGGGCTGTTCATGGGCAGGGTAAGGTACTGTGCAAGGGACATTCTGTTCCCTGGGGCATCAGGTGACTTTGCAAAAGTGACTTCTCCCCGGTGGCTGCAAGAACTCGACTGTACAGAGCCCATCGGCGCTGAGGCAGCAGCAAGCTCTGGGGCTTCAAAATCACCCAGTGCCACTGTGTATGCGAGGATCCACCCCACCCACCTGGGATGGCAGCATGAGCTGTGCAGGGAGTGGGGCTGCAGGTAGAAGCCATGGGTGAGGGGGCAACATGCGTGGGAATAAGGCAGTCACCGCCTTCCTCATCAAGGGCTGGAGCAGCCAGGAGGCATGTGTCTGTGCGTTATAAATGCAAAACAAAGAAAAAGAAGGTTTATTTAGGACAGTAGTTTTAAAGCCTTGCACTATTACTAAGTACTGGTTATTGGATCAGCATCGGCTGATATGGTTGGTTAATCATCAGCTATTGGTATCAGTCAAGAATATTTTATCAGTGCATCCCTAATGAAGGATGCATCAGCTATGGGTCAGACTACTAATTAACCACATACTTGTAGTTAAACAGGTTAAACAATATTGCTTGAGTTAATATTTCATGTAGGGCTAGCCAGAAATTATTACTGAAATGTTTTTTATGAAGAATCAGGCTCTAAGTTAAATGAATATGTTCATGGCAAGTATCTGCTTTAGGTTTTTTAGCTGCTCAAATCCCAAATTTCGATTTTGTTTTACAAACTTTTCTGCAGACAAATTCCTTGGTTCTGATGTCCTTGAGAAACATTAGAAAACCTCAAAAAAATTTTGAACTTTCTCTCTTAACAGACTTTGATTATCCAACCATAATGTTACATTAATACTAGTTTTTGCACTTGGTATTACTTATGAGAGCTTCTTTACATCATGGGTAAATTCACCTGAAATAGATCCACTTAGGTCTATTGTTTTCTCTATCCCAAGAGATTATTCGGGATCAAACTTCCTACATGGGATCATCACCACCTTTGGAGAGATACCAAGCATGGACACATTTTTGACTGCAGGAGCAGAAAGTGAATTTTGGAGATAGTCATCAGAAGAATTATATAAGTTTACCCCATCTGAGGATCCAACTCTCTATTACTATCATATGTATCAAGTAGCAATTCTTTGTTCCATTTTGCTATTCTGGACTCCTACCTTCTCTTCTGAATTTCTGCCTAAACCATTGATCTTTCCCAAATGTATTGAGTTCTCTTATTAGCAATACTTTTATTTGGACTCCAGCACACAGCACATCAAGCTGCAGCCACAAAGTGTAAAGTCTAAGGACCAGATTGTGACTGCCTTCCTGACAATGAATAATTCTTCAGTTGGGGCAGATTGCTCCACTGAGTTCATTAGCACTGCTTGCTTGTATCATAAAGTACCTGTTAGCATAGGTCAGGGTATTGCACTGTGGCTTTATGAATACAAGTAACTTACATTGCCAGCCAGTAGGCCTGTGCGAAGTGGTTAGTATTTGCTTCAGATTCAGCCAATTCAGGGGACAGTGATTCGATTAGGTGATTTGAATCTGTCCTGAACTGATTCGGCTGCTGCCAAATCTCCAAATCAGCCACGCCCCATTCCCCCCAGCCCAACAATGGCTACCCCGCCTGCCCCAGCTCCAGGCTCTTTGGGTGCTGCTGGGTGGTGGTGGGGGGAATCCCTGCTGCACCCCACTGCCCCATGCTGTGTGGGGGCTCTGAGCCCCCAACCCCCCCCCTCATTCCCCCACCTACCCACGGGTGCCCTGCCTAGGCCAGCTCCAGCTGTTTAAGAAAAAAAAAAGAGAAAACCCCCGGCCTCACCGCTCCTGCCAGCAGGGGGCGATCCTTACTGCCCACCGCTGCCCTGCATTGCATGGGGGGCTCTGCATGAGCCCTCTAAGTCCCAAGGCTGCTGCAGAAGCCGTGAAGTACCATAACTCCTAATAACTTGTAGAGCCTGCCTATCAAAGAGTCTGGCAGCAGCACACCCAGCTGTGTATTGCCCCAAACCTCTGCCCCACTCGAACTGGCCCCCACTTTCCATCAAGTGAATAGGTCTGGCTAGTAAGAAGCATACTTCACTATCAGCCCATCTCTTCTGCAGCTCCACAGCCATAGGACTTCCATGCAGCTTAATAATACTTCATTCCTAAAAGTATGATCTGCCTTTCATTCAAACCCAGGACACCTGAATCAGGCCCATGTAGCTCCTCAACACAGAGGGCAATGGAGAGAAGTATCAACGTTCCCATTTTTTCCACATAAGCAGCAGACTGAATTGAATTGCAGGCTGCCCTTGGTGGTGAAGTAGGGTGCTTGGGCCAGGGCTTGCCACCTGCCTGTAGGTGAATCCTTGCCTAAGTTCCCTGTATCTGGAGTCAGCAGAGGGTGGAAACTGAGATGCAAGTTTTACAAGAGGGCTGGCACAGCCCTTTGGCTGCTACAGAATCCCCTGGCTTTTGTTTCACAAAGATAACATCAACTTTCTGCTTAATAGCTAAGTCATGTCTTATCCCATGACTTTATTGTCTCATGATTACAGGGGTGTTGGTTGTCTCATGATTAACTTTTAATATGCTGGCTTTTTTTTAGACTGCCAATTAAATTGACTATACTTAAGACTATGATTTCCAAAATGTTTCTTCCTGGGATGCTTTCTTAAACAGGTTTTGAAAACCTTAGTTGTAATCACATCCACAGATGACTTTATCTACAGCTGGAAGTCAGAATGATCCTGGAGGCCATGTTACTCTTCTGTTTTGGAACTGTTCTCCTAAAGGTGGAGACCAGCTGTAATGGGGCTCATAATGCTTTGCTACTGAGCAAAAGGAGCAGTCTAAAAGCCAACAGACTGTTATCCTAAATCAACTGTGGATTCTCTTTATACACATCATCCAGCTGTGTTGATACATTATCAGGCTGACCCGTTAAGTAGATCTATAGCCCTGGTAAGTGTTTTTACTTACACACTACTCTCTTTCTATTAGTGCTTCCTAGGCTGCAGTATCAATCTATCACTATTTCCTATTGCAGTTTGCAGTGAAGGAAGTAACACAGTTTTCTACCAGGGAAGAAGAAAACAGCAAATGTAAAGAACACAGCTGGAACCTTCTTTTGTGCTTCTCCATATAAAATGATGGGCAAGATTCTCAGCTGGTGAAAATCAATAGTATTCCAATGACTTTGGTGAGTCTACACCAATTTACTTGAGCTGAGCATCTGATCCCATCATGTCTAGGAAAACTAGATTAGGTCCAGTGGATTGCTGACTTTCTTTTATGAAGAAGCTGTAAAAAGTTCTTTTCTTCTGCTACTGCTTCTCCCCAGGGACCTGTTGGCAGAGAGAGTGGAGTCTCTCAGCAATAATACATTTCAGAGTTATTATGCCAGCAGAAAAGAAACACAAGGATTTTGAACTCAGTAATTTTTTTTTATGACAGGCCAGAACGCACATAGAAAAAGCCCTTTGCACAAGTCTCCAGGCACACACTGCTTCCCTAGCCCATTGAAATTTGAATGGTTGTAGACTGATGTGATTGCTTGTTTTTCACCATGTGATAAAGGCAATAAATGATACCTTTTGTCATCTCAGGGTTAGGATCCTGCACATATCCACATACTTTGCATTTCCACTGGGGGAGGCTCAGTGGACAGAGCACTGGATTTTGGACCCATGAGACCTGAATTTGAATTCTGGCCCCATCTTGCCTCCAGGCCACGGGCAAATCACTCTTCCTTTGTAATTCTTTCTCCCCCTCCCACCCCCTGTTTCTGTATCTCCCATCCTCCATCCTTGCCTTGACTATTTCAACTGTGAACTCTTCAGGCCAGTGAATGTTAGTCCCAGTGTATAGCACAACAGGGCCCCAGTCTTTGAGGGTGCTAATGTATAGTAATGCTAATAATAATGCTAATGGCTCCTTGTAAGAAATTACTGAATTGTCAGCAGAGGCTTATTCTCTTTATAAAGGTTAATCTTCTAACTTAATGATTTGCTATATTATTGGGAGATGCTGAGTACTGCAATACTGGTGTTTAATGTGGTCCAAAACAAAGGCACAGGAAGCAATAAAGATTTACTGTGGCTAATGTGCAAGAGAGATGAATTTTATCAGTTGTTGTGAGACTTGATGGGCTGAAGGATTTGCCATGGTGTGGCAGCCTCACCTAAGGGAAGCCAAGCTGACAGCTAGTAATTGTTCATTGTATTTCCAGTTCATAGGATTCCAGATTCCCCACCCCACCTCCCTCCCCCACCCTCATCCCAAGATTATTCTTGCTGTGATTTTTCAGACTCCATGAAGCACAAGGAGCTGTTTGTTTAAATGGTGTTGTGAAATCTGAAAGAGGTAGTGGGAATGTACAGCACCACGACCCCTCCCTCCTTTTAACCTAAACCATTAGCAATAAGTTCAATGTTTTCCTTTAGCAAAGCCAGCTCAGTTGGTAGGTAGAGACAAGCAGAACCAACTGTTTGTTTTAGCTTAGTAAGACCTTCTTCATGGCATTTTGGTTTTGGAAAGGAGGTGGGATGTTGTGTAATGAGGAGTGAGACACCTACTTAAACAGGTAAGAGAAGCTGGCATTATTTATTATATAGTACAGCTGAGTTAAAAGCAGCTGAGAATGACTTCTAAGTAAATTGGTTTAGGAAGGAAAATGTGGAAAGAGATATTAAATGCAATATTGATACACCTGGCTGGTTACCGTTCTGCTGCCTGTGATGGGATTTCATTTAGCAACATGACGTTTGACGTTTAGTACAGATCTTGTCCATGGCTGCTTCCCTTGTGCCAAGAAAATTATTTTGACTTAATGAATGGGAATAAGAATATTTCAACCACCTCCCAGGAAGATAATGTCAGAGTCATCAAGTGTACTGCAGGGTGAATGCAAATGAGCAAGATCTCCACTTACCTCATGATTACTATAGATATTGTTTAAATTCCTTGCATCTAACTTGGGATAGTTTTCTTTCTGAATCAGATTAAATTTGCTGCGTCCATTGGCTCTGAAATCTGCATACCCACTCTCCCCTCTACTTTATCTATGACCCAGATGGAAATACTTCAATCAATCTTATTTCCCACTGTATTTCCCTCCAGTTCATTAAAATCAAGTAAAGAGGCTCATCTTTAGATAAGTTATAGCCCTCAACATTACTATGCAAAAGACTTGGGGCCTATTTCACTTAGTAGGCATCTAAGCAGATGCTACATTGCCATAGCAACAAGCTATGATGTAGCTTGTCACTACAATGATGTAGTATTGGTGGACACAAACTGTGAAGCTGCTGCTACTGCACAGTAGGGTCAGAAACAACTTGTGCGACATCAGGACTGTGCAGCATCGGCAGTTACCACACAGTCATTTAGTATGTGCTCTAAGTGTATATAGTTGTCTAATTCTATTCCATGTCCCCCTGTAAACCAATTAAATGTGCCTTTCTTCTTACGTGGAGGCCTGATTGCAAAAAGTAGTGTGAAGGAGAACTTGCCTTGTACGTTAAAAGTTTTTCAGGGCCTCAAGCATCTGGCCTGTGGATTCTCTGCTCTGTTACTTTGCTTTTAAGCTCATGAAACTTCATTGATTTAAATGGAATTGTATCAGTATAAAACTGGCAGGATACTGTGGAAAATCTGGGTCTTTTTGGTTTTTTGATCTTCAGCACCAGTCTCCCAGCTCCCACATGGAAGTGGCTGCTGTGACTTGAGTGCACTCCACCTTTGAGCAAAACAGCTACTCCTGCAGCTGTTTTAGAAGGAGAAGCAATGGTGGCAAGGTTATTCGGTTGCCACTCTGCCAATCAACTATGCAAACATCAACTTTCGTACAGTTGAAAGCCAGAAAAATAGACATACCTATTTAGTCAGAGCCCATAAAACAGCAGCCTCCTTCACCCGCTGCCAGTAAGTCAACACCCAGTCCTCTCTCCTGAACCAACTCGATGTATAAAGCCAACAATATCGTAACACAAGGAAAAGGAGGGTTTCAGCAGGCAGTGGATTTACTGTTTTCCTGGTTTTATGAGCTCTCTCTTTGAAGGGTGTGCGTACTTTCTAGGCTGCCAGCCAGATGAAAATCCGTGTTTCCAATTGTCCCAGTGTTGCCTTGTTGGGCTGTAAAGGGATCCCTGTTTACCCCTCTCTTTTGTTACAAGAAAAGACGTCACAGTGCTGATCTTGATAGAGAGAGTTTGAAAGTGGAGAAAGTGGGATGATTAGGGTTCCTCTGGATCTCTGGAGAGAATATAAAAAATCAATTAAGAGTCAAAATGAAACTAAAGAATGGATAGGACTGTCCATTATGCCCTTTGCCAATATATTGGCCTTTATTTTATGATTCCATGTCTAAGCATAGTGGAGCAAATTAAGAAAAACCTGAACTCTAAATGCCACTCTCAGCCAGTATAAATCAAAGCATTTCCCTTATACCAGATGAATCTGGTGAGCGTCTGGTTTGTCCCTCGGCTTCAGAATGCAGAACAAAGGACTGCTTCCTCCTGTTGAAGTTGGTAACAAAACTCCCTTTGAATTTGCTGTGACCAGGATCAATGCAAAAATGCAGTTTGCTACATGTATTAACAGAGACTATAGAGAAAAGATGCCAAGGGGCACGGAATGTATTACTGGAGAGTGATATGCCCGGATGTTAACAAAATATTCCTGGGTGGCAAAAGATCAAGAAAGGCCATATCTTCGTCTGATACAAATGGGCATAGCTTCCTTCCTTTTTTAGAAGTCAGTGAAGGTACACCAGTATAGAACAGCTGAGAATCTAGTCCAGAATTTCAAAGTGAGGAAGGCTATGTATAGAGACCAAAACAGAAGAGTGCAAATGACCAGAGAAATGTGGAGTTGGAAGAGGATGGAATTTTTACAGCATTGGTGGCTTAATTTATTGTTATGTGCATACAGGCTTACTGAAAGTCTTCTAACACAGATTGTGGCTCACTATATCTCACAAACTGGATCAGTGTGATGCAAAATATTTACCATCATGAGCAAATACTTTCAGAAGTGGACTCAGTGCTTCACTTTATTGAGACATAATGATTTGTAGCAATAGCACTTAAAAAAAAGACCAAAGAAAAAGCAAAGGAAAGCAGATGGTCCTCAAAATAAATGGTAAAATCTCAACTCTGTATTGCAGTTACCTGTGAACTAAATTTCTGGGGAAGTGGAACTATGACTGTTCGGAAGAACCTACAGCAGAGTTAAAAAAATATCTGTTTAAAGGGTCCTTTTTTGGACATCAGGGTATTCTTCTAGTTAATTCTTTATTCAACAGGAAAAACACTTAAACTGGAAGAATTAGGTTTCTGCCTCATTTGCTGTTAGCAATGTTATTTGTTTTCTACATAGATATGTATAATTATGTGTGTGTTTGTAAGAGAGGATAACCGCAAATAGCAAAAAGTATTAGCTATTTTTTCCAAATATCTAACAAAGCATTCACTAAATAGAGCAGGAACTGGCTGTGTACCTTCAGACACCACCCGGGTGGATCCAGGAGGCTTGTCCACCCAAAATTTAAAACCAACTGTCTGGCAGTGACAGCAGCATTTCTCAGCAGGCAGCAGTGAGGGAGCCACTGACTCATAATTATCTGCCTGCTTCCTTCTAAACTCTTCATTCCACAGGTATTAAACAGCCTCTCTCCTTTTTAATGGTTGTGATGTTATGCTAATCAAGCTATCCTTTCTCTTTTAATTCTGCTGTCTCTTAGCTGCTCCTAGTAAATTAGCTCCTATTTCACATGCCTACAGACTGTTTTTAATTCTAACTAAAACATTAATTCAGGCATGGAAATGTTCACTCAGGTGCATATTAACTCAGGTACAGAAATAACTTCCAGTGAAACATTGGATGTGCTATCAAGATGTTCAGGAAGGCTAGATTTTGTTTCATGAATCTGAAAAAGAGATGTACATTTAATTTTAATGACTGTAGGACTAATGAAACAACAGCTTTTGATTTTGTTTTTACCTGGTTTGTTGTGTCTTGTATACACAATATATGATACAGCAAATTAATGCACATTCCAATTATGTTATTTTTGTTTTTGCTTGAGTCCTAAACTGAATAATATAGCTCTGGGTTCCTAGCTTATCAGTAAAGTTTCTAATTTCTTTTAAACTGGAGAAAAATATTTGTTGTGTTATATTCAGCGAGGCACCACATGATCTGCACCCTTGTTTTCAAAATCCTAGATACACCAATGGATGCCGCATATATAGCATAAATATAAAATATACTCTGCCTTCTGCATGTGACTTCAGACACCACAGTCTCAGGCACAAAATCAGTGGTCCACTGAAGCCAATAGAAAAATTTCCACTGACTATGTTGGCGCCAGGATTTAAGGTGTCTGTACTTTTAGCTGAAGGCAAACTCCATGCAATGGAATTTAATGGGCTGTGAGTGCATGTGTAAGTATTTTGCTGAATGGGGATGGCCTAGTGCTATGAAGGTAAGGGAGCACTATAACCTCCATATGTTTTAAGTCAGGGGGTGAGCTGTTATTTGGACTAGAGGGCCACTTAGTTAGTTTTGGTGAGCTGGTGAGGGGCACACACACATCCACTAATGCATGTGCATGCATGCACATACACAGATGTGTGCATGCACACATGCCCTCCCCTGCCCTGGCCTGTCCACCCAGAGCCTGAAGCCTGGAGCCAGCACCTGCTGGCTGCATCCACAGCTGTGGGGGCAGGGGATGGAGCCTGTTTGTGGGCATCTGTGCTATCCCACCCCAACATCAGTGCTCTTGGTGAATGTGCACATCTCCCCTCCCACCACCCTGTGGCTCACAGGAGTCCTGATGGTGGGGCAGGATGGGACAGCATGGAGGCCTGTGGCCAGGCTCCATCTCCCATGGGTAGGGGCTAGACAAGGGCAGGGGAAGCACTGTGACCATGTAGGTGGGCTACCCAGGGTAATGCTGGGGTGATGGAGGAAACAGAGAGGAGATGAGCGACTGGAGTGCTGGAGGAGGTGGTGAGAAGGCGAGTTTTTATCCAGGAACATTATAGAGGGTCGAACAAATCATCAGAAGTCTTGAGAGCATCTGCGATGAGGACAACTGTGGGTGAGCCTATAGAGGGCATGGCTGAGGAGGTCAGGGATTGGTCAATGGTTGGCTGGCAGGGCAAGGTGGTGGCATCGGAGAGTAAGAAGCAGAGTGAGGCAGAGCTGAGACAAGGTTCCAGAGATGGGGAGCAGCAGCAGGAGCAGCGGCGGAGCTGGGGTGAGAGCAGTGAAAATGCGGGGAAGGTTTCAGAAGCTTCCTATTGTTTGTGGGGAAAGGGAGACCCACGAAGAACAGTGAAACTGCACGTGCAAGCCACCCTGAGCCCTGAGGGGGTGAAGGGGAAAACAACTATGTTGACAGCAGACTTTGATGACTTGTAAGTCAATTCTAAAGACCTGACCTGTGTGGTGGTGTCTGACAATTTCTGCCACTGGACTATAACTTTCGGAGGCAAAAGGCATACTCTGCCTTCTGGGTCTGGTATGCTGAAGTGTTAGGCAATGAGGACTTGTGGGGTCTATGTTTTGAAACTGGCCAGAAAGCCCAGGAAATAGTGCTGTACTTTAAAATGTACATGGATGACTTGGAGCCCAAAGATTGAGGAGGTGGCTGGAGGGGCAGGTCTAAAAGATCCTGGACATTGAGTGCATCCTGGACCAGTGGCAAATCTGGACCAGGGCATGGAGGGCCAGGGTGGTCTTAGAGGAAGACCTTAGATGCCAGGGGAGGGGGGAGGGTAAGGCACCTGCTCTCCATGGTGTCAATAGGGCCCCACTGGCAGTACGTAACTACCATGGCCAGCCTAAACTCTGCAGCAGGTGCAACTTGGAAGGGCATTTAGTTGCCTTCTGTAGCCTGACTTTGCTACAGGTGTGGCAGCATGGGGCACTGGGCCAAAGCCTGTAAAGAGCAACAGAAATGTACTGGCAGTGCCAGTGACCCCATTCACGTGCAAACAAGGTACACGAGCAATTCCAACACGGACACCTTCATAATCAATGAAACACCGCAAGACGATGTGATTGAGGCAGCAAATCTGCTCACAGAATCAGAAGAAGAGGTGCAGATGGAAGAGGACTAGAGTGAGGGAGCAAGGGAGGGGGGACAAGAGTTGGAGCCAGCAGGCATGGACCTGGAACTGCCTCGGGGTAAAGGGAAAGAGCCTCCTCTCCTGGGCCAGTAAAAAGAAAGAACAAATGTAGTGGGAAGCTGAAGAAAAAGAGGCTGGAGGAGAGAGTGGGGAAGGACTACGAGACAGAAGAGGGGGAGATTGGAAAAGAGCGGGGGGAGAGCTGGGACCTGCCTGTGGATAGACAAGATGTTGAGTAAGGTGGAAGGGAGGAAGGAGCTGGGTTCCTAAGCCTGACTGCAATCAAACACCTTGCAAGGGCCACAGAAATGCAAAAAGTGTGTGTGGGGGGGGGGGCAGACACCTCAGAGTTAAATAGTGGGACAGACGAGACATGATGCAGGGTTCTCACTGGATAATAGCCATAATGGTCTTGACCTTGGCATCAGTAAATGTGAGAAGTCTATACAGGAGGCGGAGATGGGAAATAATGCAGAGAACCTTACAAGCCCTAGACATGCAAGTGATGGGCTTGCAGGAGTGCGGGATACCAAATTTATAAATACTTGGAGAAGCCATGGAGGGTGGGACCATCGTGGTAGAGGGGGTTCTAACAAGAATAAAGCCATGGGGATGGGGATCCTGGGGAGGGAGGTAGGCTTGAAATTCAAAGAGCTGCAGGTCTTAGAAGTGGGCGACTGCAGAGAGCAATGGTGAAGGTTAAGAGAGTGGACATGACACTATACAATGTATATGAACCAGCTGAGACAATGGAGAGGGTGTCCTTCTTTAAAAAAATGGGGATGCGTGTGGGGGAGGGGCAGGGCTGTGGATCATGATGAGGGATTTTAACTGCATTTTTGAAGAGGGTGGATGAATTGGAATGGGGCGGGGAGTCAGGATGGATAGCACTGGGAAATGGTTGGGGGTGGATTAAAGACGAGAGTCTTCAGGATGTTTGGGAAAGGATGGGGGTGTTTACTAGGGTGGACCCAGGTGGGAGGGGGCAATCAAGGATTGACTTTGTGTTGATTTTGGAGGGTTTGGAGATCTGCAACAAGCGGTTGATTGATGTAAACGTCTCGGATCATCGTGTCTTGTGGGTGGAGGTGGGCTTTGGGGAGGGGCTTAAACAGGAGAAAGGGGTATGGAAATTGACTGTTTCCTTACTGGATGATGTCCAAGAATGCAACGCCTTTCAAAGGACGTACAGCCAGTGGCAAACTTTGCAGCCATTTTTCCCAATGTGGTGGGACTGGTCGGTGAAAATTAAGGGGCGTGTGCAGGAGTAGTTCAATCGAGCAAGGAGGAGGCAGGCACAAGGGAAAAAGGAGTTAGTGCATTTGCAAGGAGAAGTTCAAGGAGTGTGGGAAGAGGTGAAGAGAGAATGGGAAAGGGTGAGACAGAAGGTGAAAAATTGGTTCCAGAGCAGGATTAAAGAGCGGATGTTCCTGGCAAAGGCCGAGTGGGTGGACAAGGGGGAGGAATGGGGGAGGTATTTTGCCTTGTGAGTGAGAAGGAAGAAGTGGGTGAGGGGGGTGGTTTGCATGGCAGACGGAGGGAGGGTGGAGGATGCCAAAGGGGTGGAGGTGGCCAAGTGTTACAGGGGCTTGTTTCACAGGAAAGCAGTGGGGTGGGAACAACTGGAGGGTCTGGTGAGGGAGTGGGGGTTGGAAGCAGAGGTGGGGGTGCAAGGACGGGATGGGTTGATAATGAATTGACATAAAGCGGGATCCTGGGCATGCTAAAAACAATGTTGCTAAAGAAGACACTGAGAGGTGACAGGATCCCGGTGGAATTTTACTTGAAATTTTGGGACTTAGTTAAGGTGGATCTCTTGGCCTTGTTTAGAGAAATTATGGATCTTTTCCAATTATGAAATTGGGTAGGGGAGGGTTTCGCACAGGGTGTTGTCGTTCTGATCTATAAGAAAGGGGGATGGGAGCACATAAAAAACTGGAGGCTTATCACCTTGTTGAATTCGGATTATAAACTGTTCTCCAAGATCCTAGCGGCAAGGTTGGGGGAGGTGCTACCGCAGGTGCTGGGTGGGGAATAAATGTGCGTGGTAGTGGGGGCAGCGGATGACACAAGTGCATTGGGTACTTTGGAATACACTGTCATACATTGCTAACCAGAAGTGGAACACTATAGTCATGAGCCTTGATTTGGAAAAGTTGTACAACAGCACTGGGTATGGATTTTTGTTTTGGGTTCTGGAAGGGATGGGGATGCCAGGGAAATTTGTGGGGTGGGCGTGGGCACTTTATGGGAGAGCAACGAGCAGGGTTCTGGTGAGGGGCTTCCTGGGGGAGGCATCTGGAATGGACTCTGGGGTGAGACAAGGGTGTCTGCTGTCGCCGGGGCTCTTTGTTTGTGCCATTGAGCCTCTGGCGCAGTGGATCAGGAGGGATAGAGTGATCAGCGGAGTTAGGGTGCTGAGGGGAGGGGAATTAAAAATCCTCTTATACATGGAAGATATGATGAGGTGTCCTTGGAGAAGGTGATGAAGCACACAAATGAGTTTGGGGAGGTATTTGGGGTGAGGGTGAATGTGGAGAAGAGTGTTGTCTTGGCGGTAGGGAATTGGGGGGATTTGGGGAAATTCAGACTGAAGGTGGAGAGGGAGGAACTTAATGTACTGGGCATATGGATAGATACCCAGGGAAAAAGGAAAGGTGCATGGTACTAGAGGGGAGGGTGAAACAGGCGGTGGGGTTGTGGGGAACACGGGAGTTAGCATCTAGGAAGGAGGTGAAGGTTATCAAACAGTGCCTGTTGCCGATGATTTTGTACATGGGGATGGTGTACCCACCATCCTGGCTACAGACCCAGCGGATCCAGCGGGCCTTGTGCCTCTTCTTTTGGTGGGGGAAGACAGAGAAGGTGGCCCGGACAGCATTATATAAGGAGGAAGGGTTGTGGGGATGGGGTTTTCCCAACATAGAGGTTTTTGTTTATGTGCACTTTTTGAAGATGGTGGTGAGGGAAGTGAGAGGGGCTCCGGGAATGGTTTCCAACTTCTGCAGGTTCTGGGAGGGAAGGCTATTATGAAGGTTGGGGGTTGGACTGCATCTCCCAGGCACTGCAGGGGATGCTGGACAGCAGCAGCTTTGCCTACCTATTTGCCCAATATCACACAGGCCAGACTCAATATCCCAGACTGCCACATAGTGCCAGGCAGGCAGGTGGGCAGGGCTGCTTCTGTCCAGCATCCCCCTCAGCGCCAGCAGAGGCTGGAGCCACTTCCCACAGTGCCCACCAGCAGAGGCAGAGGCCAGAGCACGGCTCGCCTAAGGCATGCCTTGTAGTGCCACCATCCATACTGCCCACCCAGAGGCAGGATAAAATCAATTGGTGGGCTGTACTTTGCCCACCCCTGCTCTAAGTGTTAAAAGCCCACATCCACTCTAACTAAACTGTGGTTTGGTTTATCCCAGATATACTATTACATCAACCACAGACACAAATTTGGAACTCCATAATGAAATAGCAGCAGAAAACCAATCTCTGTAATTGGTCGACATTAGTACTACTAATATTGTTATGCGTAATGGATCCACATCTCCCTTGGGGTAGTGCTACTTTCTAGCTAGGACAAAGTGTCTCTGAAATGACGGCTGACCATAAGAGAAGTAGCCCCAGGAAGGGGCACTGTCTGGCCATATAAGACTGGCTCAGTGACTCTTGTGCCCTCCTGCCTACCTGCAGGAGTAACGCAGGGAATAGCCAGAGAAAAGGTGTGTGGCCTGGCTTTCCTTATAATTTCTGACTGCTGTAGTTGTTCCCTGAGGCTGAATTCTACTTACCCACTGTAATTTGGGGCCACCTGCAGGCTGCTTTAAATTATGCTGAGGGACTGGCTAGGTGAATAGAAGGTACAGATCTTGGGAGAGTACAAAGATGGATTTGTCAATCTTCCCTGAGACCATTTACATTGCACTTCCCATTTATGTGTTTATTATTTATTTTACTGTGGATTTTAAGAGATTGTATCATGGAGAAGGACTCCTTTGCACCAGGTGCTGGACAAGCAGAGAACAAAAAGATAGGTTGAACTCGAAAGAGCTGACAATAGCTTTACTCCTGCTTTATCTTGCAGGAATTTTGGCTGCAGTTGGATTCTGGGCCAACACTTTCATAGAAGTGTTTGCTATTTAGTATTGTTATTATTATTAACATTATTACATCAGCTACTACTATTACTACTTCCCCAGTGCAGACGTGACTTTGCAATTGCTTAATATTTCCACTTTTTTTTTACTTTTAATTTTAAGCTTGGCTTGGATCCATCAGGGCTATCTCAAGCAGGCTTGGAATTCTGCACAAACAACAACAACCTTTTGCAACCTTTTCCTAGTAGGAGAAAGGCTTGTTTGTTTTTTTTAACTTTACTCAGCTCAGAAATGAATTCTGCTCAGGCTTTAAAAAAACCCCTCACTTTCAGGCTTGAAATGTATTTCTTCCATGAGGAATTCTTCAGAAAGTTATGAGCATGTGAAAAGAGGTAGTCATGGAATTCTCATTGCAGACTTACTTGGAGCCTTACCTACAAGCTAAAGCTCTAAGGAGCTTGGTTTGCAATATAGCTACCCCATTTAGTCCTAGCACCACATGACATATGTGCGGATGTGGATAGGATTATCAGGCAAAGAGAGCCGAGTCAGTCTTTGAGAAGACGGCCTCTGCATGGTTGCTATGTACTATAATGCTTTCAGTGCACAAAGAGTGCTAGTAAGTGAAAAAATGCAGGCAGGCAAATTCACCTGAACATTCATTTTTAGCAGGGAGGAGGAGCAGCAGTCCTTTCACCAGCAAAACCATCTGTCTGTAATGACACCAAGGTCATTATTTTGTATTTTTTTGTATTTCAGGAGTGCCCTCTGCAGAGTCACAGCCCTGCTGTACTGAGAGCTGTACAAACACAAACTAAGAGATAATTCCTTCCTCACAGATTTGGCCATCTAGGTGAAGACCAGATGCAACAGGTGGGTGTCACAAACTAACAGAGGTGTAATGGCAGAGAGAGAAGGAGGGAAAGAATAGTAAAAATGTGTGTTCATGTGCACTACTATGGGCTCAGTCATGAGCTTATCTATATGGGGGATAAAAGGGCATAAGGAACCCTCATATTCCCTTTAATTAGGTGCTTGCCAGCTGCTGCACAGTTAGGCAAGACGTGGGGCAGGTGATGGATGATTATCATTCCCATTGGTTCTACTTACTGCCCACTCCCAGTGCTGGTGAAAGTGGCTGAGCTACCAGAGTTGGAAGAAGGCTGTGACAGCATGGGTGGATCTAGGGACTGACAGCACAGGGATGGCTGAAGCCCTTTCCTCCTCTCCCCTTCCTCAGGTAGATGGCATGAGTCAGCAGCTGCCAGGGACTTTCTGAGTCCTGGAAGCAAGTAAGACTCCATCCCCTGCCCCTGCCTCTGCCTCTGCCCCCCCCACTCCCATCCAGTCTTGGCACCCTTTCCCCTCCAGTGTAGGCACCTTCCCTCCCCTCTTTCCATCTCATCCCTCCAGCCCCCTCCAACAGGGTTTGCCTTCTGGTGTAGGGGAGGGGGACCTACTGCTGTCCTCAGCTGACCTGGGTTTTTTGTAACTGGTTGTGTGGGGTTCTGGGCTTGACCAGGGACAGCAGCAGTGGTTGGGTCCCTGATTCCAGGCACTCCTGATCCCTACCCAATCTTCCTGGCTGTTCTCTGTTGGCTGGGAGCAAGTGCTGAAAGGTGGGAGGGAGGCACTGCCCACTACCACTACTTTCCCACACCCAACCTGGAACTACATGAAGCTGCTTTCTGCAGCTGGAGCCCTAGGCTGGTGGGGAAACGCAGTCAAGGGCAAGGGAGCAGGGACCTGTCCACTGCCACTGAGCTGGGCCTAGTGGGGGCCAAGCTGAAGTGGGGCATGAGCATCCTAGAGCCTTCCTCTTTCCTGGTCAGTGAAGGAGAGTGGTGGCAGGGTGTGTGTCTGCCCCCCCACCCGCCCACTTCCTTACCTGCTCCCTGCTTGTTCACCCCCACTCTCCCTCCAGTATCCCACTTCAGCCCACGATGCCAGCCATACTTCTGACTCCACAGGGGCCCCAGGCATTGGGGCCAAGGGGAACTGGAGTCATGGGCATATTATCTACGTTATGAAAGAGGGTGCAACTGTGTCACTGCACCTCCTGCCCCTGCATGTCATCAAAGATGTTGACTCAAGCTTCCTTTTCTCAAGGGAAAAAGGGAAAACAAGGACCAATTTAGACTCTCTAAGTCCTGATTTTTTTCTTTGTCTTGCACCTAGAGTGACACAACTCTGTGTGGTCCTGAGCTGAGATTATCCACATAGGTCTGAGTCAGTTAAGCTTCCCTTTTTGAACAATTGCATCCTTTGTAAGTGATTTGATATTTCTCTTCTTCTTTTTTTTTTTAAATTCATATCTCAGGCCTGGAGTGGCCTTCGATAGTGTCATTATTAGCTAGTTAGAGTAGAGAGTGCCAAAGAGGCATTTGTTAGGGGCAATGAGAGAAGTTAAATAGCTATTTAACCATTTGTAAACAAACCGTAAAATCATATTGACAAAAGGCCTATGAAACACTCTTCAGTAGGGAACAACTGTTGGAAAATATATTTCCCAAGTGAAGGCTTTGGCGTAAAGGATCACTTATTAAAGTCATCAAAGAACATGGCAAGCATATGATCTGTAAACATGACATGTGAGACTGGATCTTGTTAATATGCTTATTTAACCCCTTTTGACACTAGCAGCCAGAAGCTTCAGCCACTAAGCACTCAGGCATTTAACATTAGGGCTTCAAGTCCTGAAAACCCAAATCCCAACAGCCGAGGGTAAATGGTAGCTCCCCTGAGAAGGATGACCCCAGATGTTTGGCAAGCAATATTTTGAGGCATAGGAACAGGGTGAGCAACTATCCTTTGCTGTTCTTGGCAGAAGGGAAATTTGTAACAGAAGATCAGCTGCATAAGACTCTGCTATTAACTGTCTGTGAGAATTACAGCACTTGTTCATCTCTAGAAGCATGGGGAATTTTACCCCTATGTGAAGGTAAGGGCACTGGCCAATTCTAAAGGAGATGGTGGAGCAATCATCAGATCCAGTGCAATAGTTGTGTTCAGTGGATTTTCATATAAATACTCCAATACTAACAGGAGCACACCTGCTGCTATTCAATAGATAACGGTACCTAGTCACCCCTGTTGGAATGCCATCCCCTGCTTGGGATTTTCAGTAGAAACTAAGTATATTTGATGCATTGAAATTCCAGGAAAGTTGGGTGCCTGCCTATCTTAAGTTCCTTTAAAAACCGTAGGCCCTTTGTCTTGACCTTGGCTATGAAACATATTTTCTGAGGCATGAAGCATATGGTCTCTTAACGTAACTTCTATTACTAGGACTGAGGTGGATTTAATGTCAAACAACTTTTTAAAAAAGCAAATAGCAGAAAAGTCCATCTCCTTTGAACAGCTCACCTTCCTAAAAAGGGGATTATCACTATCCTAAATTGGCTAAGACTGTTGCCTGAAAATGTACTAGATGATGTGAGGAGAACTTCATACAATGAGGATTTTCAAAGATTTTTATTTGGAAGTGAACAGAGCCAACTATCCTCAGAAAATCCCAGCTCCAGAGAAAAAGGCAAAAAACGTACAACTTGGTAAAGAACTTGAAATGGGTAAATAGATGTAAGGGTTGAGTGGAAGTGACACTGGGAGATAGGCTTTACATAATAAAAGTAAGCTGAAACCCATAAGATGCCTATCCATCATGTGGGAAAAATACATTTACTGCACTGAGCAATGCTGTATTGTATCAACCTGGTTTTCCACTGCCAAAGAGTATGTTGCTTGGAGTAAATACAAGACATGCTGAGTGACAATTACAATTTGTCTTAATGACAAATAGAAATACCACCCATGAGTATGAAGCAGTGGGGTGGGAGGGAGAGGGGTGTTATTGTGTTGAGTGGTTCCTACTTGAAAAATCCCAACTGATAAGTCCTTCTTGGCTGGAGCCTGGGGTAGGGCTAATGCAGCTGTCACCAGAACCAATTGTAAGCGTGCACAGGAGGGAGAAGGGACTGATGGGGAAACGTGGGAGGTAGGGGGAGCCAAGGGGTCTGGGCATGATGAGAGAGACCAAGCGAGAAGAATCTGCAGGGGAGAGCTGGAAGTATTTAACAGGAGGGGGTCATAGAGTGCCATTCGTTGTCTAGTATTGTTCACCTCCAACATTCAAAGTTCATAAGTCAAGGCACACCAACCATGACATTTCATAAAAAATAATAAAACTGTGAATGTTTTTATTTGCTATCTTTTTTTTTAAGCAAATAAAAAATTTGCTTAAAAAAATAAAGTTCTTAACTTTCCAGATATTTCTGTGCAACCATGAGGGCTGCCCATTTGATCCTTAAAAATAATTGGCACTGAAATTATCACATAATCTCACAATGCCACATCCTTGGGCCTTAAGAAAACGTGACATTTCACAAGACTGGAAATGGAATCATGAATTTACCAGACTGGTTTATCTCTCTTGCATCTCTCATTTCCACATCCTCATTGTCATTTTCCTTCTCTGGGTCCTACGTCCATTTGAGTATCCTTCTTTCACACCACCTTGTTGCTCCCCTGCTGTTTTCTGTCCATTCTGTTACCCTGTCTGCCTTCAGAGATCACAGCTGGCTCCAGGCTGAGGGCCAATGCAAGGCCTGTCCACCCCCTAAGTCCCATTTTGAGAGTTTGAGACTTAATCAGTGAACTCTTTGAGACTTTCCCTCCCCATGAATGAATTTCACCTCATAGTAGCAGCCATGTCCACATAACTGACTAGAATCCTAATTCCTTCATCTTTGAAAACACACATTCGATGATATATTGCTTGTCTGGGGCTACTGTAGTCAGCAGCAAGACTTCCACTGCTTTCAGTAATCCAGTGATTCTTAACTAGGGTGCAGCAGCATCCTGGGATGTTATGAGAGCCTTTTAAGGGGGACATTCAATATTAGGTGTACAAGCATCTACACAAAGAAGCTCCTGAGATTGCAAATAGGAATCCATAGCATCAAAAACATTCTGACTTCTTGTGGGTTTCTGATTTTTTTGCAACAGAAGAATTCTTTATTCTTTTTCCATAGTCAAAAAATTAGTGAAGACAAAGAGCAAGCATCTTCCAAAGGGTGCCTTGAGGCTAAAAATGTGAGAACCACTGCAGTAGTCCTTGGAGTAGGCTTAATGGACAAGGTAGGGAAGTAAGCAGAGAGGTATGATACTAAGACATACTGGTCACATCTACACATTATACTGCATCGCTGTAGCAACACACTCACAGTATGGGATGGTACTGCGCCCAGAGCAGGGGTCAAACTCAATGATTTAATAGGTCCCTTCTGACCCTAGAAATCTATTAAATCTGTGAATCATTCAGTGATGGCACAGTAACAACAGTGCCATACGGACACATGTAGACCTTGCCCATTGCCTTGTACATTTTATGCCACTAACTCTCCATGAACCTCACCTCTTCTTAGGTAATTAGAATACAAAAGTTTCAGCCTGATGGTAAATAACAGTGCCATACGGACAAAAGTAGACCTTGCCCATTGCCCTGTACATTTTATGCCACCTAACTCCCCATGAACCTCACCTCTTCTTAGGTAATTAGAATACAAAAATTTCAGCCTGATGGTGAGAAATGCTAGCCTGCTGCTCCAACAGGGCAAATGTTTTCCTAAACATATGAATCCAGGGAATGAGCTTAGGTTTCTCTAAAGCAGCTATGCTGTCTCATTGTTTGGGAGTTACTCTGCACAGAATAGAAGTCGATGGGGAGTGTTTTGTGGCAGCAATCCCAAGTGTAGTATAGAGGCAGCATAAGCAGACCCTTAGAAGAAGGCCCATTGACTTCTCTGAGATTTGTATTAGGTCCTTAGCTAGGACACTCTTTTGACAGTGCATTTTCTGCTAGTGAGCGCAAGAAAGTAAAAAAATAACTTAGCGCAGCACAACTTGTCCCTGTACTCAAACCCAGTAATTATTGGATCATTTCAAAGGAGGAGCATATTAAGGTTGTCAGCAGTTCAGGATCTGGTGATTATCATGGTTGCAGGATGGGAAACATTATTCAATACTGTTGGGCCCTCTGATACAGTATCATATTGTGGGAGCATGTTGCAGTGCCATCGTGACATTTGCATGATGTAGTGATGGTTTTTCTATGATGTTACAATGCAAACGGCTCATAGACAAGGGTCTCCCAGGGAAGAAGGTTTAAAAAGTTTCCCATCCTTAATGCAACTGCACAAAGGAAAGAAGGTTTTTAAGAAAAGCCAATGAACTGCTTCTTGAAGTGGCCTCCTATTTAAGAGTGTGCAGACACCTCATCCTCAATAAAAGGATCCAAAGGAAATCCAGAAAACAGTGAGCTGTAAATAGAAAAAACAGATGACATCTTAATACTGTGATCATCTAGGAACCTTCACTTAACTTTGGCTTTGTGACTGCCAAAAAACAGTACTTGGGAAATGTGGCGCCAGGAATCTTAAAGTCACTTTCTTAAGCTTGGAAAATGCAGCTGCTTTGGGAATCTAGCCCAAGATGGTTATTATCCACTGTGCAGAAAATAGCTTCTGCTGTGAACTTTCCTGAATGCCATATTCTTCGCATCTACTGGTCATCTATATCATCTGGCAATAATGGTACTCTCTGGGAGTGTACCATAATATAAAAGACACCAAACTGGAAATTGGGAAGCTAGTACAAAGCCTGATGCCCTCTGTGAAAAAATGTTCATGACTTTCTGCCAGGCTTGTTACCATTGTTAAAATAGGCACTGTCCATATAATTAAAAACTTCTGACAGATGTGAAATCCTGGAAATTTATCCGAATCATTTGTTGCTAAGCAGAATAACATATATCACTGCTGAAATGCATGCCATGAGACAGTTCTAATGTACCATTTGTCTTTTCTGTAATTCATTCTCATGCAGGACAAATGCTCTATGGAAAGTTAGTCATAATGGACTCTGAACTTTCCCAACTAGATTAACATCTTTATTTGTCAGACAGTCCTTCTGAAGCCCAACTGTTGCTGTACGGTTGCCTGTTTGTAAAATTTAATTGCTCAAAATACACCTGCCCCACAAATCTACTTGTGGTAGGATTGTAGTGAGCAAACTCTGCCTCCAGGTTTTAAACTCTGCATTTCCTCTCTGCATTAGCAAACCGTATCCATGTTATAATTCAGAACAAAACTGTATGGGAAACCCTATCACAAATGACTTCTTTTGCCAATGGAAAGGATGTAATAATGCACACATATTGACTTTCATCTTTGATCAATGCTAAGATTTATTGTCTCTCCAGGTAAATATTGAGTGAGATGAGGCCTTGGTCAATTAAGTTTGTCTCAGTCAATAAATCTAGACGTTGACTCCAGGAGAACTCAGTGTCTGCTTATTGGTTAGTGACTAGCATTAACTGGTATCATCCTCCCAGAAAGGGCTGGTTGGACAAAATGACATCCTTTAAAATGACAAAGAATTTTTCAGGCTGCCTCATGGATTTTAGAAACTGGCTCAATCTTCATTTCAGCCACAAGCTTCCTGTGTGACCTCAGGCCAGTGACTTAGCCTGTATTACACAGGTAATCAGGCTAGATGAACATAATGATTCCTTCTGGCTTTTCAATCTCTGGCTCTGCCTTGGGTCTCAGTTCTCCATTTGTAAACTGGTGATAAAAGCATTTCCCTATCTCCTGGGATGTTGTGAGGGATAAACATATTCATGAGTCTCTGAGGTACTCAGATACTCTACTAATGAAGGACAGATTGTGACACTTTATGAGAAAATGTGCAAAATCCTTCAGGAAACGGAGGGTTGGTGTTAGGGTGCCTGGATTCCTAATGTTAGGAGTGGGTGGCATAGGAAGGATGCTGTGTAATTTAATTGACCACGAACTGTTTCTTCATCAATCTTAGCTCTACCTTTCATGCACAGACCAATCAATAATCTTGTTCCTTGAAAAAATGGCATACTGTGGGAGACTGAAGGAACTCACTCTATTTAGATAAAAAAAAAGGAGATCAAGAGAAGACTTGATTATGGTGTATTAAGTACCATCATGGGGAGAAAATGCTAGGTACTAAAGAGCTCTCTTTTAACTTGGAAAAGAAAGGCAGAACAAGAATGGATGGCTAGAAGTCAAAGCCAGGGCAATCCACATTAGAAATAAAGCACTTTTTAAAAAGTGAAGCTGATTAACCATTGGAATAAACTACCAAAGGCAGCCGTGGCTTCTATGTCTCTTGATATCAAGACTGTATGTGTTTAGTCAAAGACAATTATTGGGCTCAACGCGGGAGGAAATGGATATAACTGTGCTATGCAAGAGGTCAGGTTAGGTGATCTAATGGTCCCTTCTGATTTTAAAAGTGGAGGCTCCATGAATCTGTGATGTGTGTGGAAGTTTCTTGTTAACTGGCAACATTGCAAAAAGAAAAAAAAATGGAACAAAAATTCAGGATACCTGGTACTACACACACCAGGATAACAGTATAGTGGCTGCTTGAAGGCCTATATCTGCTCAGAATATTTCTCCTGGAAAGTTTTTGAGCTGAACAATGTTTTTCTTTCCCCTTTGTTTACTTGTGCAAAAAAATTGTTGAAATTACCGAAAGTTTTCATTTTTTAAAAAAATGTCACACAACAGTCTTAATGATGTCTCTTTCTTTTTTAAATGTTTAGGAAAGGTTTCTGTTTAACAAAAATTCAGGTTTTCAGTAAACAATGATTTCAATGTAAGTTAGGAGTAAAAAAAAGATTTAAAAACATTTAGCGAAAACCAGAAATTGGGCAGAAAATGGAAACGACTTGGAAATGTTGCAATATCTTGGGCAGTTGTATCTCCCATTTTCTGAGCAGTTCCAGATTTATGGGGAATATAGGTTGCTATGATATTGTGATGCCTTCTATTTTCTGCGTAACACACTTTACACGTGTAATTTTTTCCATTCAGCATTATTTAGCAGCCATTTTGTCCCTACGGTTATAGAGATGTGCACACAGCGCTCTGTTATTGAAACTTAACTTTGTTGTTCTTGTTGAACTTAGTCTGGACAAAGGCTCACTGTAGATGGAAAGTAAACGTTTGCACTTGCACCTGGAAACGTAGCAGGACAGGCTCCCTTTTCACCTTCCCCGGTCACGAGAGGTGTGAGGAAATATAGGCTCTGTGTAAGTTCTAGTGGGTGGAGTGGAGTGTCTTTTTCCTGGCATCAACATGAAACCCAGGATAAAGTAGATGGATCAGATCCACAGGGCAATGTAAATCTGCACAGCTCCTTTGACTTCAATGGAGCTAGGCCAGTTCATACTAGGTGAGGATGTATCTAAAGTAACGAATGAGCTAACTGATCAGAAATCCAGGTGCTCTTCAATATTTGGCAAGAGACACCCTAGGAAAGGAAGCAAGGGAACAATGGGCAGATTGCCGGCTAAATGCCATGAACTGGAGCACATGCAAACTGTCCTAGCAATGGTGCTGCAATTCAAATCCAGCACTAAAGCACTTTAGCAGAGGGTCTCTAATAGAGCATTTTCAGTGAGACTGATTTGACTAAGTGCTGCTTTCCCTTTCCTGACTTTTGGATTTCCTGTGCGCCCACTTCCTGGAATCCTCTGCACCTGGATAGTTGGGAGTCTTCTAGCAGACTTCCCTGATTAACCAGACATGACTTTTCTGAAACCCCCTGTTCTGTGTGGAAGAAGGCTTACACCCTCAGCTCAAGTTGGGTGGCAGCCTATAAGTATATTGGGGCATACATCAGGACCTGGGGGAGCATCTATTCACCAAGGCCCCCCAGGGGAGGACAAGAAATACTGGGCACAAACTAATTGAAGATCACTTCAGACTAGGCATAAAGAAAAACTTCTTTATGAGTTGAGTGCCGAGGGTTTGGAACAGGGTCCCCCCAGAGGTGGTCAGTCACCAACCCTGGTGATCTCCAAAAAGCATCTTGATGCCCACCTTGCTGGGGTCATCTGATCCCAGCTGTCTTTCCTGAACATGTGCAGGGGGGCTGGACCCGATGATCTGTAAGGTCCCTTCCAGCCCCTAACAACTATGAAACGTAAGCCAGGTTTGAATAGCAGGGTGGAAGAAGAGGCTCTGAATTGGGTGTTCCAGAGAAACAGAGCTATACAGCACCAGGCAAAATGATGGGCATAAGCTTAGTCTCTATGTCCAGGATATATTATTAACCTGGAGGCTGATTCTGTGGCTCTTGCCCACTCGTCCTTAGCAGTATTCTCCGGTTTGGTTGCTCTCTGGGTAAAGTTCCCTGTGTTAGTCTGGAAGGGAGGAGAATGTGGGTTGCCTGCATATTTCATTTGGAGCACAGCGCTTGCTAGAGTGCACTTGGGTTGCTATGGTGACAGAGGGACGATGCTCCTCAGTGTTTGGTACATAATACTTCAGAAGGAGGATTTAGAGATGCAGAACAAAACGTAGTAGGGAAGCATCAAACCTAATAAGTCCCTTGACTGAAAGAAAGCCAGACTTATGTTTAGACACCATGGTGTTCATTCGTTTTGGGTCTGGGAAATGTTCCAAGTCTGAACTAGGCATGTTCATTATGCCTCCTGTGCCGCATTCAAAGAGGACTCTACTTTCAAATGGCAGCACTTTCTCACCTGGTTGGAAAGTGAGCCCACTGCGTTTAGAACAAGTAGATAAAGGAGAAGGTTTTTCTCATTTAAACAACATCCTTTTGTACCTGGTTTGGGAAGCAAACAGCTTGAATATTGAGCAAGTTGCCAAAATGAACCTAAAACTATCCCATGGTGTTTTTATCAAGCCATGTGAATAGCAGGCTTAGATATGGTCTTGTTAATCAAAGCAACAAGTGTTCAGAGGGTTATTATTGAAAAGATGTTGTTCAAGACATTTTTCATAATATTTAAAAAATATTTCTGCTTCCTCTTGCTATTGTTTAAACCCTCATTGGATGTCTGCAGCTGAAATCTGCTTCCCTTCCTTTCTTTTAAAGCTTTCTTTTTTTAAATGAGACTAGAGAATACATTTGTAGCCCAAGAACAAAGTGCAACCGGACTATTAACACAGAGCTGAACAAAACCTAAACTAATCAGTCTCTTGCAAGAGATTTAAACTGAAATATTATCATATCTCACAGCAAAGAGATTTAAAAAGGGTGGAAATATTATTATCTGTATTACACAAGAACCTATGGAACCCAGGCAATATGGGGGTCCTATTTTGCTAGGTGCATGTAGTGAGAGAGACTTTATTATCCAGAAGGGCTTACGGCCTAAAAGAAACAAGATGGATAGTGGGTGTGGAGCAGAAACAGAGACACAGGTGGGATGTGACTTTTCCCAAAATTACTGAGGAACTCAGTGGCAGATCTAAAGCCACTGTACCATGCTGCTCCATGCACACTGGTACTACCCTTTAGATAATATTAATAGATGTTATAAAGGACAGTCCTCATAAGAAAGTAAAGGTTTTCTATTTTATTTACCTTAACACTGATCTTCAGTCAAACAGAAGGGCATCAGTCACATTTAAAAATGTAGATCTGTGCATTATTTCCACCCCTAAACAAAGAGCTTTGGACATGCCAAAAGGATACGCTCTATATACCTGGGCCTGGCCAAAGATGACATTAGTATATCAGATAATTTGCAAGAAATGTCCTTCCAGCTCGTGTGATTGCAGGAGGAGGAGTTAAAAAGTCATGAGCCTGAAGCAATAGCTCTGAGAGGGAGGAAAGTGTCCCATGCATTTCAGGCAACTGTTAATTCTGTGCCCTGCTGCTCTGGGAATGTCCTACAGAGGAGACAGTTCTGTCACAGAAGCCTCTCAAATCGGAGTTTGCTGGGGTGGCAGTGGTGGGGGCCCTCATATGTACAGTCCTATGCTTGATGACTAGAGTTGTGTGGGATGGGAATAGGCCCCGGAGACAGGAAGAAGGGGTCTGAGAAGTGTGGAAGTCCCAGTCAACCCAAAGGCGAGGAATGATAAATTACCTACATGTGGGTGGCCCTTCCATTACCTCCCATTGCAGGGGCAAGGCCATGCCACAAGGCAGGTGGCCTGGGGCCCCAGATTGCATGACCTAGCCTTGCATGCGAACTGCAGATGATTTCCCAGAAACCCTGGGATGCTTATTCAGTGATCAGAGTGCAAGAATGTGTGGGGTGGGCAATGTGGCAAGAATATCCCACCATGCATGCTTTTCCAGAGTGCTCCTGTTATCATTACTGTAGACTCTGCTATCCAAAGAAAATGCCAGGCTTTACATTATCCCCATGAAGTGCTCTGACAGGCTGACAAGGAGCTTTCTGTGTTCTCCCTGTGGAGACTCTCTCTTTGCTGTTAACCCTTTTCATTCCACTTGCCAGGGCGTTTCTAGAAATGAAGCTAATTAGGACTTGGTTTGGTGCAGGAATGAGGATATTTGAATGACAGACTTCAAGCTCATGTGGAAGAAAAATGTGCAGAGTCCCCTTGCTTCAGTCAGGGGATGCAGTAGTTAGGGTCATGGTGGATCCTAGCCCAAGCTTCCTGTATCAGTTGCAATCCCCTTGGTGGGTGAAATACATTTTCAGTGTTAAAAAAGACAGTGAAAGGAGTGATGGAAGGGGGCATAGCTATGAGGAGGGGGACAGTGCTCCGAACCACTCTCCAGTGAGAACATTAAATGCTCAAATGCTTTTGGGGCAGGGTCATTGTTGGGTACTATGCTTGTTTGTACAGCACCTAGCACAGTGGGATCTTGGCCCATGACTAAAGCTGCTAATAATGCAGACAATAATAGTAACAGAATCCAAGGTACCAGGCTACAAGTAGCTATCAAAGGTGCTTTTCCCGAAAATGATTAGCCTTACCCTGAGATGGTGCTCCTCTTAGCATCAGCTCTCTCTTTCTGTATAGTTAGCAACCCACTTCTTATCCTTTGGTCAGTTCATGGTCTCATTTATGCCATTAAATGTGTCTTATGCTTGACTAGGGTCGAACTGAGTTACACCATGGTTTGGTGCAGGCTGTGTGGCATATGGTTGCCACTGTCAACACTAAAGCCTCCCATGAATGCAGCTTCGTGAGTGCTATTAGTGAAGTTATTTGTGTAGGTCAGAGGCAGCCTCAAGGGCTGGCTTGTATTGGCAGCAGTGTGGATAAGCTTGTTTCTAACCCAGCTGGGCCACAGTCTAATTTAACAGCCCTGTTAAACCCTGTTGCTTTGGGGTGTGGAGAGGTGTGTTCATGCATCTGTGTGCATGTGTATGGAATAGGCAGAAATGTCTCTCATTTCCAGGTCTCCTAGCTGAGTCCCCACCCCCAGACCCTCTCCCTTTTCTCCTTCCCTCCTCATTACCAGTCCATGTGCATGCAGTGGTGGTGGGAGTGTGCACAACACTTTAAGTGCTCTTACCAAATAGAATGAAGCAAATCATCCTGCAGTGCATTAACACTGTTGCTGCTAACTTGCCCGTGGGTGGGAAGCAGACTGGTTCAGGACATAGAAGGACATCAATGGTGCTGCCAGCTGGCAAGCACTTGAAAACATACACTTTGCAATTGCAGGAATAATGACCCACGTCCTCAGTTGGTGTGAATTGGTGTTGCTTCGCTGGCTTCAGTAGATCTATGCCAATTCACAGAAGCTGAGGCTCTGGCCCACTGTATTTAAATAATGCAAGCTGGGGGCAGACTGAAGTCTGGAAGGACTGATCAGTCAGTGATGATGTCCCTTCTCTAGTGGTCTGTTGGAAAGCTGACTGGAGTTGTAGCTGAATTGCTGGTTTAAATGGATTGTAGCAATTTTGTAAACAGGCCATGTTCTTTTATTTTCCCTGAAGCTGGAAGGTGTTGGAGGGAAAGAGCAGGAGGAGACAGAGAGGGGAAAACTCAGCGGGGTGATATATGCATGACCTTTTCAAGATTGCAAAGCTGCTTTCACAAGGAGCAACAAGGAAAGAGTTAAAGGAGTATAATGAGGATTAGTCAGGACCTGCAATCCCTGTTCCACAGGAAACTCTGCAATTGTAACTTTCTAATTTCATTCTCAATTGGAATGGAGATTCAGATTTCCAAACAGAAATGACATTTTGTTTCAGCGTAGTGACTCCCCTTTATAGTGCAGCCTGTAATAAGTCAAAGCAATAGTCCACAGAGGACATTTTACTAGAGCCGAAGCCAAAAGACCTTATTGAAACTCATCCTGTTGATACTGAATTAATTGAAATTTTGAAGGACAAATGATGTTCCCTCAGAACCTTGTGGTGTGTCCAAAGTAGCATTGGCTGATGGGAAAGCATTCAGCTGACAAATTATTGACCTGCTCTACTGTATAAATCAAAGGTATAAATATTTATTTGTGCATATAACCTGCATAAAGAAATAAATTCATAACAAATAGTGAAATACAAAGTGAGACTGTTTAACCCCCCAGGCTGACCATGTGAGGTGCCTCTTGCTGCTAGTAAAGATTTGGCCCTGTTGAAGTAGAAGTGCCATACCTAGGACCAGAGGCAGATGTGTTGCACCTCCCTTTAGCTGTGCTGTGCACACACAGGGAGCTTTGAGCTCACTACCTACTCAGTGCAGGTTTCTGCTGGAGCTCCACCTATTGCAGTGAGCTCTATGAGCCACTAACTAATGAGCTTGGAGCTCTAGCTGGAGCCACTTCTTTCACATGGCTGCAGAGTCCGGTAGGTGGGTGCTGCTGCTGTTTGGCATCCCTCTTGCACCTCCCCCATCCCCATGCTGAATTAAGTCACAGGGGAAAAGAGAGGATGCGTTTTTGGGGGGGGGGGCACGGGGGGACAGGACTCACACCCTGGGCTCTGAAGCTACATGAAAGTGGTAGTTCCAGCCACAGCTTGCACTGATGACCTGATGAGTTCAGAGAGCTCACTGAGCATAAAAACTCTTCCAGGAGCTCACACTGGCCAGTCACTGAGCTCAAAACTCACTGCAAAGGCATGCTACAGCCAAAGCTTTACCCCCTTCTCCTCTCCTGATTCCACTACAACCAAGGACTCATCCAACTTCAGCTGTAATAGGAGATGCTTGAATCACACTGCAAGTACTGTGGCCCTCTCTGATCAGCTGGTATATGAACTATGGTGTGCCTACTGCAGAATTGCTACTTCCACTATTGCCTCGTGAGTTAATTCTGCCATGTTTGCTTCATTACATAGCTCCCAATGCTTGCTCCAAGTGATGGAGTTATTGCTGGTGCAACAATCATGTGTTACAATTGCAAGTAAAGGGCATCACAGGGGCTGAGTCAACCCCATACCATAGAACAGTGGTCATCAACCAGTGGATCTCAATCCACCGGTGGATCTTGGAGCCTCTTGGAGTCCATCTGAAGCTGGGGTGAGGGGCTGAGTGACCGCATGCATGTATGCATGCGTCCCAGCCCAGCAGGTCAGTCCGTGGAGGAGGGAAAGGGCGGGAACTAGATTGAGGCCCCCCACAATGAGGGACAGCGCCACAGAGGCAGGAGCAGGGGTAAGTTGAGTGGGGCCGTGCCAGGTCAGACTTATCTATTGGGGAAGCGTGCCCCCAAATAATTTTTTCTCCCTCCGCCTTCATCTGCCTCCCCCTTCCCTTCCCACAGACTTACCTGCTGGGCAGGGTGGCGGTGGTGCACAGTAGATCTTGGGTTGCTTTTAAATGTCAAAGGTGATTTCTTACTTAAAAGGTTGGAGACCACTGCTATAGAAGGTGGTAGGAATGGATACTAGGCCATGAATAAAAGATCCATTTTCCTTTATGGGAGCTTTCTCCCTTTTAGGAGAGAAATGACATTATCTCAGGATATGTCAGGGGACAACAGGGCAGGCCCTATGAGGAGAGGCTACGGGACCTGAACCTGTTCAGCCTCCACAAGAGAAGGCTGAGGGGTTATCTTGTGGCCTGTTATAAACTAGTCAGGGGGACCAGCAGGCATTGGGGGAGTCACTGTTCCCCTGAGCACTGCCAGGAGTGAGCTGGCAGAGGGTAGGTTTAGGTTAGATATCAGGAGGCGCTACTTCATGGTCAGGGCGGCTAGGGTCTGGAACCAGCTTCCAGGAGAAGTGGTGCAGGCTCCTACCCTGGGGGTGTTTAAGAGGAGGCTAGATGAACACCTTGCTGGGGTCGTTTGACCCCAGTATTCTTTCCTGCCATGGCAGGGGGTCGGGCTAGATGATCTGCTCAGGTCCCTTCCGACCCTAGAAACTATGAAACTATGATATTACAACAGCTGTTTGAAAACACTGAAAATCCAAAACAAGTGTGGAAAAAATCATTTGCTAAGCTCTGGCCTGCTGAATTGTCTTCAAACATGTCAGAGATACATCAACGCTTCTGCTGCTGATTTTTAATTGCGTCCAGCACTGAGGTCCAAGCAAAGAGACCTCTAGGCATTCTGTGTTCCTTATGCATAATGTGCCTGACAACATTCATTAGGCCTCAGACCCCCTAAGAGCAAAAACACAACAAACAGGCTTCTGTGGGCCTTCTGGGAATAGCGAGCATTCAGGTCAGAATCGGCATGCTGCCACTCAAAGCACTTGGTGACATCATCACTTGCTTCTTGGTCTGTTCTTAGAGCTCTAGGGATGAAAAAAGTAACTGGATGGTATCAGCCACTTCATAGCTGCTATTTGGACCAGAACCAGTGCACATCATGAATGCACTCTCCTCCATCTGGAGGAACTTAGTAGCTAAGAGCATGGAAAAATAGCCTGGATGGCAGGATGAACAGAGACAGATAGACACTCAGAGCAAAAGCAATGAAGATATGAAACATATGTTCAACCGCTCAGAGGTATATTTGGGATGGGATGCAAACCTGCCAATGCTTTCAGCCCAGGGAACTGGTGCACAAAAGAATGTCTCGGAGCAAGGTTTGGATTACTTGTAAGCCGGGAAGCAAGTGGGTCTCTACCTTTCCCCTATCTCAGCCTCACCTTGCCAAGAAAGAAAGCTTGACATGTACCTGTAAAGGCAAGAAGGTGGTTGCCACACACTGCAGTCTGCTGCCAGCCCTGCTCCATCCAAGAGAGTGAAAGAAGATGGGTGCTAGAGGAAGATGAAGCTGAATTGCTATCCAGTCCATTTCGTTTCTACCACCCCATCACACCTACAATCCTGTCCACAAATGGGTATTTGTTTTCATTGGTCTAGAAAGTTCACGTGTGTTACAGAGCACTTGGCTTGTCTCAGACCTGCTTGTTTAACATTAGCATCACTTTTCTACTCCTCTTCCTTGAGTGCTCAGCAGCCCGTGGTATCTAACACAGGGTAGGATTGTAACCTTGTCCACTCACATACAAAGCAGTTAGCATCTGCCTTGGGAAGAGAGGAACAGGGCAACACAGCAGTTGGGCCAGTGTTTGCTGGGAAGAAGTTTGAAAGCAGCTCTCGGAGCTCTGTGTTTATTAGCAATTCTGGTTAAAAGTCATCAGAGATACCAGCCTAAGTAAGAGGGCACTGCAAGAGAATAGTTTTCAACCAGAGTCCTGATCTTTTTCCAGTCATACAAAACTCAGGTCACATTGTCCCACAGATCAATATGAGACAGAAGACAGAGTGCCTCTTTCTTTGTTGGGATGCAAAATTATCCATGTTGAGCCAAAAGGACTGTGATCCTGAATCAAGGTGAGGAAAAGGAAGAACAATATGGAGGATGTGTCGCCTACTGATGAACAACCAAAAACCACATGGGACCAACTTTGCAAATTGAGTACAAAGGGTGCCTGTAGACATGTGGGGAGGCTGCTTTGACATGCTGTAATTACAGCACTTTGGAGCAGATTCAATTAATCAAGTCTGCTGGAGTGTGCTAATTAGCATGCTAACTAAAGTGCCCACAGCATCTTATGTCTCAGTGTCCCTGAGCTTCAAAATGGCGGCAGGAGCCCCCGCCACCATTTTGAAGCATGGGGATGCTGACACAAGATGCTGTGAGCGCTTTAATTAGAGCGGCTCTTTGAGGAACTGCTGTAATTAAATTATCTCCCCCACCACCACCACCGCTACAGCATGTGTAAAAATACCCCTACAGTTGAACTCATTAATTCAGAGATTGCGCCAAGACACTCAATGTTAGTCAGACTCTGCTGCCAAGGAAGTTTATCAGGAACAGTTTTTGCTAAACAACCAAAAAGGTAAAACTGAGCAGTCAGGAAAATCATACCCTGAGATTCCTCCCACCAGTGTCTCTAACACTGATTCACTGGGTGACCTTGGCCATGTAGCTCAGTAGCTGGGTTTCCTTTCTCCAGAAAAGGGATTGTGGTCCTGGCCTCCTCGTCCAATGCTAAATGGATATCAAGACGCATGATGTTAAGAGATTGAGATGCATAATGAACATTTAAGATGAGTTTCTGTGGATAAAAATCTGCATCTCATGGAGAATGGTGGCATAGGTGTTCCTGAGTCACTTTTGTGTCCCCCCACAGGCTCAAGAGGTCCTTGCCATCATAAGGTAGCCATTAGAGACCTGTCGAAGCTCAGGTGACATGCCTAAGGCTTCTCTATTGGCCCAAAGCACTGCCATTTTCACTGCCCATCCCAGGTCTTGCTGAGGGGATCCTTGGAAAACAGCCTTACTGCCTTCTTTCTAGTGCCTGACTCCATCCTTCCCTGTACAGACCAGGATTTTTAGGCCTCTTTATGCCATGCCAAGTCATTTATTCAGTGTAAGAGGACTGAAGAATGGATGAGGATTTCAGGCTTAGGCTGTGGTTCCATAACTATATGCAGATTATTTTGGACAGCTACAGCTACAGGAATAGACAGTTAACAGCAAGTTTCTCTTTGTAACAGTTGATAGTCAAAACAGCTTGAAAAATATTCATAATGAGAGCTTTGAGAGCAACCATTGCTACACACACACACAGTGAATACTGTCATTAAGAACTCTTTGGATGACAGTCTCAGCAGTTCATTATCCTGGATCACTGCTGTTGGGGAAAAATAGGTGTGCAGGGTTGGGTTTTTTTTGTGATAACGCTTTTTCAAATTAATTTTCACTGTAAAGCAGAACAACAAAAGAACAACATGAGGATAAAGTTGTATGGTGCTACTACCATCCATGGAGATAGCATGGGAATCTCACACCGAGCAAGTGTAGAGCAGCAGCCCACTCCCTTTTGCAAAGACAGGAGCATAGTAGGGCTAGCAGAATTATAGCACATGAGCTAGCAGTGTATGCAGGACAGATTATCCAACCCAACACCCTCTTGTGTGCAGAAATCTGCCAAAAAAGGTAGCCATGGTATATCCTGGGAGAGGAAAATCCTTTAGAAAGTTGGTGTCTTCATGTAGGGGATATATCAGGAGTGGCAGGGCAGGGGGCAGCTTGCCATGCACTAAAGAAGGGGGTGGGGAAGAGCGTGTGATACTCCACCTGGTACCTAGCTCACCCAGTGGACGCTCTGGGACTAGAGGAATGTGTAATTTAAAGCAGCCTCCAGCAGTCTTGAAATCCAGCCAAGGTCAGGGAATCAGAAAAGTAGTTTAGACTACTAATGTTCTGTCATGCACACGTGCTCACTTCAGCTGCATCGAGGATGTATTTGGCACAGCTAAGAATCTAGCCCATAAAGTTAATCAATTTGGGTTCCATAAAATTCTAGAAAACATGGAGCTGGATTCTGCTTATCGTAAAGACATCCTGCGCCAAGTATTTAAAAGCAGGTCCCCATTTTTGTGCCAGCAAATAGGCTGTGTGTAATTGTCTACAAGCCTGGTTTGCAAGGAGAATCAAATAAGAGGACAAAGAAACTGTAAGAGCAGTGTGACTGTGAGGGCACAGCCATGCCCACAACATCCACAATACCTCTCTGTTTTGTGGGATGTGGAAGAAAGGTTCTAACATGATGCCAAGAGGGATGTTAAAGAACAATTTTGACACCTCTCATGAGGACAAGCATGAGAGCTGCTGTTGCTCCAAAACAAGAACGTAAGAGTGAACAAAAGCATCAGGTACCTCACAGCCAGCTCACACAGTGATAAAAACAAGATGTTGTGCTTCTCTCTTCCCATCTAGGAATGGCTTTGGAAAATGTAGCCATTAAATTATTTTGCCTAAAAATGCTGTGGCCCTCAGACCCATCCAATCCCATCTTCATGTGGCCCTCTCTCCCACCGACACTTGCACATTCGAACACTCGCACTGGCCTCTTGGGGTCATGCATGCACTATTCTCGTTCCTCATCCATGGAAGGAAGTAGCTCATTGTAAATGCACTGTGTGTAAGAAGGCAATTAACATGAACTTGAAATCTGTTCTCTTGTGGACAAAGAACAATGTGCTGCCCTGGTGCTTGCCGACAACCACTGCTTTCCTGTATGCACACATGCTGCTGTTAGCAAGTAATTAGCTTTACAGCAGCCAGCAGCTGTAGCTATTGTGTGCTGCCCAACATGCACTCTTTTTCCCTCATTCTTAGCTTCAAGTGCTGCTGCTTTGAGTGTTTGGGGGCAGACTGTCTGCCCTTCTCTGCTCAGCTAGCATAATGGGAAAAGGCTCTTTCTGGGGTCTTTCCAGGTGTGAGGACTCCCCAGGAGGCAAACCAAGGCTGATCCCCCACTAGCTGTTAGGGGCTGCCAAGACCTAGGATGAGGAGAATGGCTGGAGCACGTTGCCCATCCTTAGCTACAGAATGGCCTCCATGGGGACTGATGCATATTTAGAGCAAGTGGCTCTAAACTATACTTAGGAACAGGTGAAAAACAGACCAGGGTTGTCACTGGCCTTTTGACAGTCACCCACTCCTCTGGATGCAGCTGGCATTTTGGCCCTGCCTGTGTATGCTAAATCGACCCTCACCCTTCCTCATAGTTTGCCTTAAGATCTGTGTTGTTTGTCAGGCTCAGACAATTCCCTCTGCTTCTCTTTACTTCTCTTAGCTAACACAGTGAGAAGCTAGGATTTCTTAGGGTGATAGGTTTTATTGGACCAACTATGGAGTTGGTCACCCTAAGAAATCTTTGCCTCTCACATAATTTCTGGACCATTACAGCTACAACATCACTCTCTTAGCTAGCACGGAAATAGCAGGACCGTCCACAATGTTCTTTTCTCTAATGGGAAATAAACTCCATTCATTGCCTTCAAGAAGTCTGAAGATGTACCTGACAAGTACGGAATAGGTGATTGCAGGCACTAAGAATTTCAGAAGTGGGTCACCTGAGAAATTAGTTTCCATTGAGTCTATCCTTTTAAAATGTGAAGAGTGGATGGTATTCCTTCTGAGCAAAATAATGGATTCAGGGTGATTTTGAAAGGCACAAAATAGGTATCTCAGCTGCCCCTTAAATCTGCTTTGTGCCTTTCAAACTCTTCTTTAGTGCCTTTGAAAATTGGGCCTTGTTACTGTTGGTAACTAACTTTGGGCATCCAAATTTGAAAATATCACCTAAACTCTCTGACCTCTGTTGTAGTTTAGATAAGTAAGGGTTGCGCAATGCCTGAGCATGGATTTCAGAGCTTGGCCCTTCCAGCTGGAGCTAGAATGCTATCGATGGTGCTGAGATTACTTGGGAAAGGTAGTCAGTGAGTACTGAAGTAAGGTAGTGGTGTCCCAATAGTAGGTTTTCCTGGCAGTCATGTGCTGTTCATGCATATTGAGCGTGACAAATCAGCCAGGACATTCCAATACAAGCGAACAAAGAAACCAAGCAAACCCCCAAACTCTGGATGGTGCATCCTGCTTGTTTCATGATTCATCCACTTGGATTGAATGGCACAACCCACTGGCAGAGTGCAGGAGACTTCTGATGCTCACTGAACGTGGTTCTATGATGCATTATGCTGTGGGCACATTCCAGTTGGTTTGCACAGCAGGCTGGCGGAGCCTAGAATTTTGTGTAATGTCACATCTGTTTCATGATAAGTTCGGCTCAGTCTGAGTGGAACATACAGAACACTGGCAGCATCCAGCATCTCATATCATGTCACAGAATACGCTTCACGATTTGTTGGACACACCATCATCACCTGACCTGTTGGGAGGGTGAAAGTGCCCAGAGGTTTGACCATAACACAGGATATAGTTTTCTGATTGGCTCTGACTGGCTGGCACAGCAGGGTAAGGAATCCTTTGCAACACCTGCAGGGGTGTTTCATGATTCCCTTATGTGCATTCCAACTGGTCTTTGCAACAGCCTGGCAGGGTCTCGGAGTCTGCATAACATAACAGAACACAGCCGGGATGACTCACACCCAGTCTGATGGTTTTGTACAGCCCATTGGCAAAGCCCAGGATTTGGTATGGTGTTACAGCCGCTTGACATATGGCACCTGGGAAGAGGCCAGGAATCTTCCTGCATGGGGCCGTGTGTGCGCGTGTGTGCATGTGCATGTGTGCATGCACGCGCGTTTCCATGATCAATTATGCAGATACTCAGCAGCAGAGCTGGCAGGGTTCTGAAAGTTTCTTTACATACTGTGCAAAGGAAGAGCCCTTGGCATAGCTCCTTGGCTTAACTCTTTGTGTATGGATGCTTTCCTTCTCCAAGGCTCCAGAATTTCTTACTGATTCTGTTAGCAAATCCTGAAGTCCTTCCTTCAGGCAAACTTCCACTGACTTTTGCCTGTGTACGATGAAGCCTAACCCATAGATAAAGCTTTGCATCTATGGATCACAGAACAATTTGTAAGGGAGGGTACAAAATGTTATTAGATCCATTACACAGACAGCAGGATATGTCCCAATGATAGTAAAGGCAATATGACTCAGAAGAGCATATGTATCATGACTCAACCATTGCACTTCTTTACTTTACTTAAAAACCATGGATTAATGTATTTATTTCCTAATATTTTTTATCTGTGGGAGTATTTTCTTCTTCTAGAAATAACAGTTTGAATATAACCAAGTAAAAGGCTCATTATATTGTTAGGCTCCTTCATTGTCTTCATTGGCTCAGAGCCTAAAAGCTCATCTTCTCTCATTAAGTCTGTAAAGTGCTTGTCCTATGCACATTGCTCAGAAACCAATGGAGCGTACAGTGGGTGAACATCATCTACCCATTTTGGACAAAACTACTTAAAGGCTGAATGGGTATTTAGTTCTCATGACTTGCATACCTAGATGATGGCAGCTATTGTCTCCATGGTTCTTTACTGATGTGCCTTCAGTAATGTTTTCTTTGCAGCTCAATATATAGATAAGACTTCCCGGCTCATTTACAGTTGGATTGTTTTTACTCCCTATCCAGGTGTGCAAGGGGAGAGATAAAAGGAGAATTATCTTTGGGCTCGCCTTTTTACCTCCCTAGGACCCTAACTTTTGTGCCCTATCCTTATGCCCTTCTTGCCTATCTAGCACCATGATCCTTTTATTTCCCCTTCCCCACCACCTCCCAACAGGAATACAATTGCAGCCTTGAGATCAGGTCTAACTATTTGGTGGTACCAGCTCCCTGGCTAGCATTCTCCTTGAGTTGGAAACCCACTGTCTTCCACAGAACTGAAAGGCAAGATTCTTGGAGCTCCCATTAGGACAATGTGTCTCAGTACTCTTCCCAGTGTCAGATTATGCTGCCTCCAATGAGCCACTCCTCTTTTACCTAATGTGTCTGGAAACAAGCCTCTCCATAAATATATTGGTATATTCCTCCTGTGTTGTAAGCCAGATTTCTCCTTCAGTCATCTTAGTGCCACTGAAAATAGGCAGAGTTTGGCCAATTTGTACCCTGAAGATGTAGTCTAGTATGCCTTATCCTAACTAAGTGTACATTTAATTCATTTTTGTATGTTTCTTGGTATAGTTTCCTACTGACTAGCATAATACCATTGGTCTAAGCCAGTGGTGCTCAGTCTCTGGGCTGCAGATTAGATCCAGCCCATGGGGCTCCCCTCCGCTACGGACAGACATTCAAAAAGCCTGAGCCTTAATTGATTCAATCTTTGCAGGTTCGTCTAAATCTGCAAAGTTTGAACCAATTTGAAGGTGGATGGGCATTCTCTTTTCATGCTAGAAATGCAGGCACATGCCTGCAGTGGATCACGCCAGAAGCTGGGGGATACTAGAGCAGCCCCAGCTGCCCTTCCACAGAGCTGAGCTGAGGGGGTGTGCGGCCAGGTCTTGGCAGGACACTCTGATTAGGGAGGGGTATAAATCCCTGTCCTGCCTGCACCCTCTCAGGTTTTTCCCTGCTTGCAGCTCAAGGGATGGAATTGTTGCCAGATCCTGCGTATGTTGATACTGAGCTTTTCAATCTCCATCTCCCTGCTTCTTCAGACTGTCTGTAAACCAGGTGATTTCTAACACCTTTCTGTCCCTTCTTGAAGACTGACAGATTGCAGCCAGTTTATCAGCCCATCAAGTCCTCATTAGTTTCAAGTTCTTCTTATTTGCAGGGTGTATTTGCAATTGCAAGCCACTAGCTGTATCCCCTTTGTTCTAGTGAAATTGGATACCCACAGAGACTCAGCATTAGCTAGAATGGGCAGGGGGCATGGCCAGATGCTGGGTCCCTGCCCTGGAAGTGGGGCAGGAAGGGGGATCTCGCTTGAGCAGCCAGTGGAGAGAGGGGTGACAGGGAGGGAGAAGCCTGGCAGCTGCTGCAATCCCTCAGCCAGCTGGAGCAGTGATAGTGCTCTGGCTAGGAAAGACACAGGTAGGGCCAACCCTGCTCTGCTCCAGTAGAGAGCCCTACCGAACCCAGAGAGCATGCTAGGAAGCTGGGGGAGTCTGGTTTAACTTAAACCAGAAACGGGTCTGGGACAGACATTGCATAAACTGGTTTGACCCAAATCATTTAAGTCTGGTTTATCTAAAACTGGTTTCAGCCATTTTAAAACTGGTTTATGTGCACTGAACATATGTTCTCTTACAGGTTTAAACCAGTTTCTGATCACCTAAACTGATTTATGTGTAATGTCTGTCCCTAACCCTCAGGTCTGGAAATTTGGCAGCAGGGGAGCAGTGGCAGCATTAATCGCTACTCCCCTATGCAAAATTTCGGGGCCTGTGGGAAATCTTGTGGGCCAAATAAGGTAGCCACAGGGGTAGAAGGCTGAACACCACTAGTCTAAGCTGTCAGAGTCCTAAGTTATCAACTATCTAAACCCTTTTTCATCAGCACATCTTGAAAAGGCCCCAAATAATTCAGTCTAAACAGGGGAGGGGTATTCTAGATTACCCTTTAAAAGAAAATTTAAAAAAACCCCACTTCACCATCCTTTTGTATGGAGCTTCACGTTCAGTGACATCCCTGTTAGTCTGTTTCTTCTCGGCTGATTGTAGATGCTTTTCAAAGATCAAACTCTTGTTACAGTCTCTCCTAGCAGATCAGTCTGCCAAACTTTCCCAGCACTAGAGCTCAGAGCCAAGTGAGCAATTCACGGCGAATAATTTATCAAATGAATTTAGCCTCTTAGTCTGCTCACAGGAAGTCCATGAGCAGATTGCCCTTTCCTCATATATACTCAGCATCCAAAACAAAGCCACATTAGAGAAAGTTGCACCAACATAATTACACCTAGTGCAGAATCCTGGTATGGATGTGATGTACCATATATGGCCCAATCCAATAATTTGTTGGTGTAAAACTACATTTTGCACCAGTCCAGCATAACATTCAGGATTTATACTGATGTCATTGTAGCGATACATCAGTGCGGATTTCCCTGGTTTGAATGTGCACCGAGTACCACATTTTTAACTCTGTCAGTGTTGAATTTGTTCAAGTAGATGTGGTTAGTTATGATTGGAGAGATGTAGCTAGCTGTATTAGTCTAAAGTAAAGTAGAAGGCAGGGTAGATTTGCACTTTATAGACTAACCAAAGTTGATATAGCACAAGCTTTTGTGGGCTGAAGCTCAGCATCTGATAACTTAACCTTTAGCCCAGGAAAGCATTTGCTTGCTTGCTCTCTCTCTCTTTATATGCACATATACATACAAATATAGATATATATTGATAGATAATTATTTTTATATATAGCTATATCTACCTATAGCTATATCTATTCTAATATTATAAAAACCTAAGTCTGTCTGTCTGTCTGTAGTGCTTTATTAACACTCTGATTGGCTGATGTAAACAGCCAGTTGGAGTGCTCCAAGTGTGGGAGAGTGGTTTGTGACTGTTAGACCTTGTCTTCCCTTGGGGTGTCCTGGTGAACAGACATTCTCTCAGTTCCTGGTGCACAATCTTAATATATTTATAGGCCACCACCAAGGCCCCCTGAGCCTTCATGTTCAGAGGCTGAAGAGTCCCATGTCTCTCAGCCTTTCCTCATAAGACCTGTTCTCTTGTCCTCTAATCATGCATGTGGCTCTCCTCTGGACTCTCTCAAGCTTCTCCGTATCCTTCCTAAAGTGCAGAGCCCAGAACTGGATGCAGTACTCCAACTGCAGCCTCACCAAGGCTGAGTACAGTGGGAGGATAACTTCCTGGGACTTGCTTGAGATGCATTGATAGATGCAAACCAGGGTTTTGTTTGCTTTGTTGGCTGCGGCATTTCATTGGCGGCTCATGTTCATCTGCTGGTAAGTCATGACCCCCAAGTCCCTTTCAGTTGTGGTGCTAGCAAGTGTAGCACTGCCAAGCCTATAGGCGTGATGTGAATATTTTTCCCCCAACGTGGAGCACCTTACATTTCTCAGTGTTGAATGCCATCAGGTTTTGGTCCACCCACCTTGCAAGCCTGTCCAGGTCAGCCTGAATCACCAGCCTATCTTCTAGTGTGACCACACTTCCTCATAGTTTGGTGTCATTGGTGAATTTAGTAAGTCCGTTTCTGATACCTGAGTCTAGTTCATTTACAAATATGTTAAAAAGTACTGGTTTGAGTACAGAGCCCTGGGGTATGCCGCTGGTCACCCTGCACCACGTTGACACGATTCCATCGACTTCCGCTCTCTGGGTCCAACCATGGAGCCAGTTCCCAAGCCATCAGACTGTGAGGTTGTTGAGGCTCCAATTCCCCAGTTTAACCATGAGGACTTCATAGGAGACCAAGTCAAGGGCTTTTTTGAAGTCCAAACAGATGATGTCAACCTCCGCTCCTTTGTTTAGGTGGTGTGTCACCTAGCCGTAGAGGTAAATGAGGTTCATCAGGAAAGACCTACCCATAATAGCCACGTTAGCTATTCTTCAGGATATTGCATTCCATTATCCTGTTGTTAATGGTTTCTTTGATTTTTTTTTCCAATATCTTTCCAGGGATTGAGGTCAAATTGACTGGCCTGTAGTTCCCTGGATCTTCCTTCCTCCCTTTCTTGAAGATGGGCACCATATTGGCCCTCTTCCAATCCTCAAGAACCTCACCTGAGTCCCATGAGGTCTCAAATATCCTTGCCAATGGCCATGCAATGATGTCCATCAGTTCTTTTAGTACTCCTGGGTGCATTCCATCCAGACCAGCTGATTTCTGGGTGTCCAGCCTCTCAAGGTGTCCCTTAATGAGGTCGTCGCCAATCATGAGTGTGTGTTTGCCCATATCCTGGCAATCCTGCATGTTGTTGGGTAGGGTGATTCTCTTGGGCTTGTGGAAGACCAACATAAAGTAGTCATTAAGAACATTAGCTTTTGGGTGTCGGTTGTCAGTTGCCTCATTTGATTTAGCAAGGGTCCAATGTTGTCCCTATTATTCTTTGGACTAACCATATATCTGAAGGACTTTTTGTTGTCCTTGATGCCCATAGCCAATGTGAGTTCAGTTTTGACCTTGGCTTTCCCAGTTTGCTCCCTACAGGTGTGAGCCAGTGCTAAATAATCCTCCTTGGTGATGTTACCTGACTTCCAACCCTTGTAGGCTTCTCTTTTCAGAGATAGGATGTCCATGAGTCCCCTATTTAGCTACAGGGGTTGACCACCTTTTTGCTGCCTTTCCTTCAGGCTGGGATGGACTTCTCTTGTGCTTCACAGATCACATCCTTAAGGAGCGGCTACTCTATGTGGACTCACCCTTTTCTGTAAGATTCTGGTTTCTCAGGGCCTTGGCAATCAGCCTCCTGAGCTTATGAAAGTTGGCTTTCCTAAAATCAAGGATTTGCACATTGCTGACTGATTTGCCAGCTTTGCAATGGATAGAGAAAGTGATCAACTCATGATCACTGTCTCCCAGCTTTCCTTTGATTCTCAGGTTGCTCACTAGATTATCCCGACTGGTCAGTACCAGATCTAGGAGTACCCCACCTCTTGTTGGCCAGTAGACCTCCTGGGCTAAGTAGAGTTCATCAGTGCAAGTAATAAAGCTGCACAACCATTCAGATTTGGCAGAGTGCTCCTCCCTTGTGATGTCAGGGTAGTTGAGTCACCCATGACAACCATGCACCAAGAGTGAGCAGCCTTTGCCAGTTACCCTTTTGGTTAGGTCTGTAGTAGACTTCTACACCATACTCCCCCCATATTTTGACCCAGAGGGTCTCAAGTTGCCCTTCTTGAGTCCTAAACTCCACTTGTAGGGAAGTGTACTGCTCCTTCACATAGAGAGCTACACCCCCACACTTTCTAGCAACATGATCCTTCCTGTGCAAGGTATAACCATCTATACCTGTGGTCCAGTCATAGGTGGAGTCCCACCAGGTCTCCATTATTCCTATGAGATCATATTGATTGTTATTTAGCAGGAGGGCAATTCCTCCTGTTTATTCCCCAGGCTCCTGGCATTTGGGTACAGGCAAGTAAGCCTGCCATTGGAGGTCCTAGGTTTCCCAGCACTCCTACAAGAGCCTCATCCCTGTGCTAGGATAGGAGTGAGTTCTGTTGGGGGTTCACTTGTGTCCCATGTGCTGGATGATTTAATAATTCTGCAGTTGTCACTTGGTGGGCTTGCATTGGTGGTTGTCCACCCATCCCCCGTCGAGCTTAGTTTAAAGCCCTGTGGAGCAGGTCAGCCATTGTGGCTGAGAAGAGCTTCTTCCCCATCGGAGTGAGGTGGAGGCAATCCGTTCCCAGCAGGGGTGTGTGTGTGTGTGTGTGTGTAGACTAACCTGCAAATCAATTCAGGCTCAGGCTTGTTGAATATCTGTCCCTAGCTCTGAAGGCAGAGACATCTGACAGGTAGCACTTCTTGGTCCTCAAGCTATTTTAGAGCTGGAGGGTATGTCCCAGTTTGGGATACTTTTCATATTCACTGAGCAGGTATGTTCCATATTTGAAGTGGTCTGGTTTGGTGGATTGAGCACAGATCTAGCTGATAGTCCTTCAGTCTGACATGCTCTGAATTAGCAGGCCATGATCCATATGATTGATTCTGTTCTCCTCATTAATAGTAGATAAACATAATATAATTTGTTATTTCAAATAACTTATTGTCAAATATGGGTTTTGCTTTGGTTGTATAAAAATGTAATGGTAACTTTAACTTTATCAGTGAAAACACATTAATAACTTCAATTTCATATCCACTGATCTTTGCTGATGTGATGACAAACACACACAGAGTTGGAGTAAATGGAAGATGTTTCCTTTGTATGCCTGTTGCATAAATACAGGTACTGAGATAATAAAGTCTCTTCATTGTACATACGTGAAAATCTTTCTTTATTCTGTAATGGATCTGGAAACATAAGGCTGTATTCTTAGGGAAAAAGTAATTCATTCAGGATGACAATCGAGTGACGAGCCCAGGGCCAGCTATGTTGTTTTCATTTGCAGGCTGAAATGGAGTGAGTCCAACACTAGGTGTAGTAGTCCAAGGATGACAGTTTATATTTAGGAGCTTCCTTTTTTTAAGTAGTATCTGATCATTCTGATTTTGAAAAGGAGATGAAATAACTCAGTCTGACAGAAGGAATCAGGTTGTATTAGCATGGCTAGATCTGTAGTGTTACAATTAGCCATAATGCATAGTGATCTCAGTTCACAACCCTCATTTCTATGACCAGTAGTCACTTACCAAAACTCTTCTTGAGTTTTTGTAAGCTCCAAGGGTTTTTCTTCTAGTTAGATTTTGAGCACGCCCTCCCATTCATACCACCTGGCAGTAGCCTCATTTTTTTTTTTTTTTTTGCTAGTTAAGACTTTTTAACTGAAAGCCTTTTGGTCTCTTCAGTGTTGTAAGGACTGTAAAATTATTTTTTTTAATTGTGTCCCAAAGTCAGGAATAGATTCCTGACCTGGAGGACAGGATTTGGGAGAAAAGTTGACTCTGTTGGACAAGACCTCAGGAGGTGTCAATAAATGTTTCCTGACTGAAGTCCCTGATGTTGCTTTATGCTTTCTGAAGGTCTGGTCCAGCAGCAGGGCAAACTAAAACAAAGTAAGCTTTTGGATTCAGTATGTTTCTGGCCATAGTGACCTCTTCATGGAGAAACTTTCACAGTAGTGGGTTGGTCTCCAGCTCCCACAAGCCTTTTTTAAAAAACACAAATAGCCTAGTTGTTTTATTCCTGAGAAGTACAGTTGTCACAGAAGGAGAGACAGTTACATAGGTAGCTTTGTTGCAGGATGTTGGTGATTAAATGCTGATTAGAGATGCTGGTGCCTCCATGTTGTCCATGTGGAGGGAGATGTATTTCATAGTAAGTGCTGTCATAGTTTGGCTGGAAATGCTTTTGTGGAAGGCTAGGTAAATAGATGCACATGCCTTGGTTTGCAATGGGAGTGTCTCTTGTTCATGTTTGGAAAGGGCAAACAGTAATATGAGTTATTATTTGTCGTGCAGCAAGACCTGGAGGTCTCAACTGAGCATGGCATCCCCAAATGCTAGGCACTGTACAGACACATAATAAGAAATGAGCACTTTGGGATGGAGACACCATCTAACAGCAAACAGCAGCCAAAAAGGAAGTGGGGAGGGAGGAAATACCATGATTAGTCCTAAGTGAGAGATTCATCTAATTTGTGATAAAATGACTTGACTGAAGCCCCACTGGAGGAGTTGTGACAGCACTGGGAATTGAATCCAGATCTCCTGGGTCCAAATCCAGTCACTTCTTGTGTCTATAATTTTTTGAATGCTGCAAACCAAACAATGAACAACCCTAGTTCCCCCTTTCAGTTCCCCTTCCTCCCCCCATCCCGGCCCCAGTTTTGTAGTGCCCCTATCCAAATCAGAACAGTCCTTTTCCAGTATCCTTCAGGCATCAGGAAAACACGGAGGATGGCTTCTTTAAATTTGTTAAAATAATTTTTGTAGGCTGCCAAATCACCCAGGCAGCTGCAGTGAGTCACTGCCTTCACGCTGCTCATTCCATGCCATGCATTTTATCAGCATTATCTCTACTTCAGCCCGAGTATCTGGGGGAATCATCATAACTTATTCCAGAGTCAGAATACTGAATCTGTTCAATTTCAGCAACATTGCTGCATTCATAACCTTGTCATTATCCAGGGGCTGATAACCCAAGGCAGAGTTGTTCATTTTTTAAGTCATTGAGCAATGTCCCGTTTATCATACTCTGCACATCCCAAAATATCATGTGCACATACTCACACACATAAGTCTTTTCCTCCTCCAGAATCACCTGCAGGATCCTCTGTTCTTTGGACAGCAATCTCATCCATGCTTTGCCTTGAAACAGACCACAGTTTATACTGGCTCTGTTGCATGTTGCTTGATATCCATTTCATCACGTGCTGTGCTTCACCATCTACACAAGTTAGCATCTTTTCTAACTCACAGCTCACAGTTTTAATGTTTTTATCAGGATACCCAAAGCTTTAAACCAGTTTTTTTTTCCTGGGTATGACATTGGTATGTTTTAATGGGCTTTGTAGATTACATCAGAGTTGGGTATTTGAAAGCGGTCAGTGAGGCTAATTAATCTGCTGTGTGCACAGAGCATATTGGTCGTTTGGAGCCCTCCTGGATTAGCTCTGATAGCACTACTTGGCTAATGCTGTTTCTAATCTCAAAGTTGACTGGGCCTGGCTTTTAAAAAGATTATTTCTGAAACAATGTTACAAGCTAGACTGGCCCGTAGCAAGGCGCTGCAAATCATTTTATAACATTGAGACAGGAAACTGTGTTAGTACCTGTTTAACCAGGGCCCTCTAGCTAGGTGCTAACACATTTTCAAATCTTAGTATATAATGGGCCCAAGTCAATAACAAATGGCATTCATTTTCCTTCTTGATGTGTCCTGTTTGCTGTATTCTAGGTGTTTCTTTATGCAAAGCAGTACAAATTAACAGTCTGTAAATGTGCCTGGCAGCAGTAAAACAGTAGAAAGCTTGGTGGTATTATTAGCAGCAGCACTGTAGTAAGCCTACCTCCCTGAAGGTATTCAGGCATCTCATGCCAATCAATTTATATAGGAGTTAGACACCTAGATACTTTTCAGACTCAGAGCCCTAGTACTTGGGGGTCTCAGCTGTAATTGTGGTGCCCTCCTGCATGCTAGGACCTATGGGCTAGATTCACAAGAGGGATTTTATTACCTCACTGCTGTGCTAGGTGACTAAAGTAGAGACTCACAACCCCCTCACCACTTTTTTCCTGTATCCCTGGAGACACCTAAATCCCCTGGGTGCCTCTATTTCTTCCAGTAAGGTTCCCTAGGCACCTATATATCCCTTGCTGAACATATGCAAATTGGCTTAAGTCTTGAAAATATTCAGCTGCATGATGACAATCTGAGGCCTAAGCCCTTTGCAAACTAAGGACCAGATTCTGTTTCATCTAAAAGATGATTGAGTGTACTTAGGTGCCACAGAGGTGAAAATCTACCTCCACAAAACACGCAGTGACCTGATGTGCTTTTAGGCACTCATGTGGAATGTGAGTGTGTCAGGCTCAAGTCCCTGGCGGCATGAAATGTATTTGTGCCAAGTGGAACAGCTTCTGAGATTGAGATGGAGGGAGACGTACCCCAAACCACTCTATAACCCAGTGCTTGAAGTACAATCCTGTGAGTCAGAAGATCAGGGTTCAAAATCAGGATCCAAACCAAGCAGAAGATGAACTTGAACCTGGGTCTCTCCTCCCAGGCAAGTGCTCCAGCCACAGTGAGCAAGGTCTGACCTCCTTAGGCACCAAACTCCAGGAGTGGGTTCACAGCTAAGAGCCCCAAGGGGAAATGGGTGATTCCCTCCAGTCTGCTATTAGGTGCCCAAGTACCTGAGAAGGCAAGCCTTGAACTCCATACCATCTGCTATTACACAGGGAGACAATGCACCTAATTTAGAGTTGTGCATTCCCCAAGGGTGTGTGGAAGTTAACCCAGTCAACTCGAAGGTTTCATCACTGCCTGACACAGCTATTTGCTCTGGCTTTTTAGGCCAGCAGGAAGAAAAGGCAAGAAATAAAAACAAGAAGGTGTGGACTCAGCTGTCTATTTGGGATGGGTCACAGTCTGGAGGTTTGGGCCAGTACAGGGACAAAAGATACCTTTTCCATGCTTTTCCATGTTTGGGGGGTGTGGGGAGTTCAGCTTCGGGAACAGGCAAGGGCAGCCCTTCTTGTGCTTTTGCTGCAATGGCACAGGCCTCCTAGGAATACCCTCTAGACAGGGCTGGGGAACATAAACCTGGCATACACAGAGCTGCAGATGTTTAGCTAAAGGTGTGTTCTTTAAAATGATGTAAGGTTCAGCCAGTTCTTGTACTGATCTAATTGAATCTGTGTTCTGATGAAGTGAGCTTCAGCCCAGGAAAGCTTGTGCTTTGGTTAATTTACAAGGCACAAATCTATCCTGTCTTCTACTTGACTTCAGACTGACATGGCTAACTACATCCCTCTATGTGATCCCCATAATGTCCCTCTCTGTTGTAGGGGTCCAGTTGGATTTAAACTGAAACTGGTATAACTTTCTCATGTAAATTAGCTCATTGAGTCACTGCTCACTATGTGAGGCCAGGGTGTTGCAGCCAGGGTGTTTTCCAGGGGCATCGAAATGACTGCCTGCACAACATAAGAAATGCCATCTACTGGGTCCGACCATTAGTCTATCAAACCCAAAATCCCATCCCACAGAGTAGCAGAGAGCAGAGGCTGAGGGGAAGAGTAAATAGGGGATGCCCAGAATTTTCCACACCCGGCTCCTTTCCCTTTGCAGCATCCTGCGTTCAGAGGTGTAGAAAGTACTAATTCAGGGCTGCACTCCCATCTACCATATTTAATACCTACTGATGGACTTTTCCTCCAAAAATTGGTTCAGTTGTGAGCTACCAGCCTCTACAACTTCTTGTGACAATGAGTTCCACACATTTATTCCTCACTATATAAAAAAACTAACTTTCTCATGTTCTTTTTTATATCACTACCTATTACTGCCTCTTTGTAGCCTCTTGGAGCTAGACAACACACTGGTGAATTGGGGACAATGTAGCTATTCCTGAGTTATACTGGCAAATCCCATTCTTGGCTGCCTAACTCTCCTGAGACATTGTGGGAAATACTTATTCTATCTTTAGTTCTTCTGCACAATTGTAATGGTTTAATTTAGCTACTGCTGTTTTTAACATTGTAGTTATTCTTGCAATGGGCAAAGCTGCATGTTTACAATGTCTGTTCTTGGAGAACGGCTAGGAATATCTCTGTCTAGGCACTTGCAAATGCATCTTCCACTGGAATATGTGAGCTTTTTCCAAATGCTTAGGCATTCAGACCCATATCCTCTGAGGTATTTAGGGAATGATGGTTTGGCTAAGTACAGACAGTCAAAAAAGTCCAAGACTGAATCGATTCATTCTTTGTAGGTTAGTCTAAACTGCAGAAATGAAACTGGGAAACAACTGGACACACATTTACTTTTGATTCAGGAAATGCAGCCACATGCCTGCAGTGGCTCAGGCCAAAAGCAGTGGGGTACTACAGCACAGCTCTCTGGCATATAGCCAGCATGGGTTGTGTGTTCACTTCCCCTTCGTGGTGCCCCCAAGGTCTCTGAGATTTGCAGTCCACACTCATAGCAGGAGGACTCTGCAGAGTTGCTCATCAGTTCTTCCTGTTTCCAGGCACAGGCAGGGCTGCTTCCAGGTGCCTCTGGAATTGGTAGTCCACAGTCGCAGCCAGCAGTTCAAATGGGGGAAGGGTTGTTTAACGCCCCCTCCCCAGCCCCAGACCCAGACCCCAGCTGGGATTTGCCTTGGGGAGGCAGTCCCTGCCTCCCCTCTCTTCCCCCACCAAACACTTCTGTGCTGGAGCAGACAGAACAATCCAGCTCAGGGCTGAAAGCATGCTGGGATGCTGGGGAACTGTGATTTAACTTGAAGCAGGAAGGGGTCAGGGACAGAAATTTCATAAACTGGTTTGACATAAATCAGTTAAATCCGATACCACATTCAACCAGGTTTACCTTAAACCAGTTTCAGCCATTTTGAAACTTGTTTATGAGCACTGAACTTATGTTCTGTTACAGGTTTAAACCAGTTTCTGATCACTTAAACCAGTTTATGTGTAACTTTTGTCCTAGCCTTAGGTACCTGAATATCTTATGACACACTGGCCTTTAGCCTTAGATAACACTGTGAGATAAGAAGTAACCTAATGGGGAAACTGAGGCTTAGAGCCATTTAATGACTTGCCTGAGTTTACACGGGAAGGCTGTGAGATAGCCAGAATACCTGGTCTGAAACAGTACTTTGACCACAAAGCTGGCTGTCCTTTTGAAAAAAGTTCATGTCAAATATTCTCCCTCTTGTGGAGGTAAAACCAATCCCTGAACAGCTTTCTGTGACAGAAGGATCTCCTTTGCTGCCCAATAATGATAAGAAAGCATAATATTTATGGACATTTTTCATTCCCACCCTTATGACAATCCCAAGGTACATTAACATGCAGATGGAAGCCATTTGCAATTCATCCTGAAGGGTTAATAGACCCCAGGAGGGTTAGTAGCCCTCCTTGCTGCTCTGCTTTCTTTGGGCTTTTAATCACTTTCTCCTCAGCTTGTTTACCCAGCTCTTTTTAGCATGTGTTGCTATGCAAAGTTGGAAGGAGCTGTTTGGACAGAGGAGGTGTTTGTGTATTTGAAGTTCAGAAAATCAAGGTTTGACTTGCTAGCATTTCCTTTTCAGGAGGCTTCTCTGTCCCAGGTTGTTTTCTTTTAAAACATGTTCTTGCTGTTAATCACTGCTTAGGGTATCAGAAAGAATGGAGAAAACCTATTTGCTCTGTCAAAGTGACCTGGGCAAGTGATTGAGGAATGACTAGAATTCTTTCTGAAAACCATGGTCAGTGCCAGCTGTATAATTTTGTAATTGTTATTACTTGTATTACAGTTGCCTCTAGGCCTTCCTATTGGAAACTGGGGCCTCAATGCACTGGATGCTGCACATATACATAGCCATAGAAAGTTCCCACTCTAACCAGTAGTATAAGTAGGAGTGAGCAAGCAGGACACCAGCCCCAGGCACCGACGTCTAGGAAGCAGGCTCAGGTCCCCTCAACTTGCTGCAGTGCAGCTCACCTTGCTCCCCTTACCTACCCTGCTCCTTGCATTCCCCAGCCTCTGAACTGTTTCTCTGCACACCAGTGCCATAGGAATGATGTTTGACACTTGGGGCAAACATGCAGTGGCAGCCTGCCCTTGCCCTGCACGCAGATCTGGGAGGCACCCCTTCTCCCCCCCATGCTTACCCAGGAGTGCATGCAGCAGTGGGAGCCACCCTTCCCCCATCCCCATGCCCCCCAAATGAGCTGCTCACAGCTCTGTCCTATACCCTGAGCCCTGCCCCCTGCCCTACCTGGGGAGTGCCTTTTGGTGCCCCTTTGCTTCAGTGCCCAGGGCAGTTGCCCTGCTCACTCCACCACCCCTTGCTACAGCAGTGCTGCACACCCCCTTGCTTCAGCCCCAGCTCTCCCTCTTCTGCGCCAAGTCCTGCTCTTTCACTCTTGTGCCCCCCTACTGTGGCTGCTGCTTCTCTTGCTATTGAAGTCATTGTTGCTTGCTGCTGTGGCTGATGGCAATTGGCGACAAGGATAAGCGGCACCAGTGGTACGAGAAGTGCTAGCCCAGGGTATAAAATAAGCTAGTTATGCCTCTGACCCAAACCCTTGCAATAGAGAAAGCAGACAAATGGTGGGACGGGAAATGCAGTCTGAGTGATTTGTTCAAGGTCCCACAGAGCTAGCCAGTAGAAGCCGGAGCTGCATCCATATCTACTGGACTGTGCTGCCTCACAGTGAGAGCCCTGCAGTTGCCAGGCTCTTCATCCAGTGTTTTGCAGAGGTAGCTGAGTTTCATTATGCACAGTCTAGAGATGGGGAAACTGAGGCAAAATGATGGTAAGTGATAAGTTCAGCATTACACAGTGAATCGGGGCAGAATCAAGAGGAGTGTCAAGTTCTCTTTTTTGCCACTGCCCAGGCTGCTACTTCCTGTACTAATTGGAATCCAAAGCCAGATGGTGGTCCAGATCCTTTAGCCCTGTGGTATTAACCTTTTGGCCCTGCAGGCTAGATGAGTGGCATGGAGTCAGTTGGTGGGCTGGGTCCTACACAGGGTTGGCATGTGTGGTTTGGCCCTGCATCCCTAGATTGGATCCTGTGTTCCCAGATCCTGCTTTGCACTGCCTGAATCAAGCCAATTCACCTGTCCCTGTGCTGTACACCTGATCTAGCGTGCAGAGCTATCTAGCTCGTAGGGCTTCCCTCCAGTCTAGAAATTTGACAGCAGGAAAGTGGCAATTAATACTACCGCTGCTTCCCTGCTGCCAAATTTTTTGACCGGGGGAAGCCCTACAAGCTAGATAGCATGGGGGTGCCCTACCAGCTCTGGGGGCCAAATCTGGCCCAGACACTGGGGGGGTTGAGCACTGCTGCTTTAGCCAAAGATTAATTTGGTAAAGCATTAGCCCTTGAGGCGCTGTTTCCCAGAAAGGAAAGGAGCGTGCGAGGTGGTGGAGATGTACAAGCCATTCCTGATCATCTCTACAGAAGCTGCTAACACTTCTGACAGAAAAAACGGTAACTTATTGCTGTTCATAGTAGGTCATTTCCCCATCCAAAAAAAAAAAAAAGGAAGAAAGAAATCCCAGGGTGAAGTGTCATGGCAAGTAGCCATTTTCTGCTGAGCCAATTCATTTGCAATTCTCATTAATCTGGGCTGACCTTTGTTCAAATTTCTACCATGAACGTATTCAAAACAATGCAGACGTTTGACTTTGTTTTGGGCAATGTTACTCTAATGTGGCTTTTTCTGCATAGCTCTCTCTTTTATGGTAATCAAATGTACTGCCAACTTTTCCCTTGCTATGTACACCAGCGAAGGGAACCAGATGCTTCTTGTTTTCCTCTGAAATGTATCTGAATGTTGTTTTTGTTCAGTGTTTCGGAGGCTTGGCTAAAAGACAACGTTTCATAAATCTGGCCCTTGTTGCACCCTGTTTCCCAACTTACTAATAGTTTTGGCTGCAGCACCCATCTTGATTTGAAGTCTTTCCTCAGCCTCATATAAATGAGGCCATTGCAAAAACAGGCCTATTTAATTCATCTCATGTGTCTAGCAGAGTCTTCATTCACAATCAGCCATCCTAATTTTTAAAGGGGAAGGGGAGCGAGCGGGAGCTGAGCGACAGCTTCATTTTCCCCACCTCAGCCAATTATTGGCTGATGAGCAAACTTCTTTGAAAGGCCTTAATTTTGTTTCTAACACTGACAGTGTGAGGAGGAAGCCATAAAATGAGGGCAGACGTTGGAGTGTACTTCAAGCCTGGACTGTTGGAAAAGAACATACTTGTATCCAGCAGAGCTAATAAATTGAGCAATTAGTCAATCCACATTGGGAAAGCGTCTTAATATGCTAAGGGCCAAAATTTCCAAAGCTTTGTACACTGACAAGTCCAAATGCAGGCAGGCCCCCAGCCTCCTTCAAATTTGCAGATGAGCCAGTGAGCAGGTATTGCACGTGCACACCCTGACTGCCCAGGTGGGTGCTAGTTTGCACATGCAGATCCGGGTTTAGCCAGGTTTAGTTGCAGGTGCTCAGCATTGTACAGGACTGAGCTTAGTCTCTCTGCTTCTCAGCTATCCCACCTGTCTAAAGTGCAACCCGCTTCTGGGCCCCACCGGTACAGGCCCTGGGACATGGGCCAGTGAAGCTTCTGTGAAGCGGGTTGGATTCTGACCTTAGATACAGTAGAAGCTAGACCCTGCATACCCGGGTGATTCACAGCCTATTTAATTTGTTCTGGGTTGAGAATTAGGAATGAAGTACCCAGCTGTCTGCTGCGGTTCCTCTACTCAGCTGGAGCTCATCGGTGGTCCTGCACAGCTGATCAGAGAAGCCAGGGCACTTCAAAATAAATGCTGCAGCAGCCAGCTGGAGCACCTCAGCAGGCCCTTGGAGCTGTCTGCTGTGGTTCTGTGTACCCCCCATTATGTCACAACCCCCCCATCTTGGTAGTAAGGAGCCTCGCTCTTCAAAGTATGTGCATCCAACCGTGTAGGCTGTAGCCAAGAGCAAGGGATGGTACAGACGTGTCACGGCTTTAGCTGTAGCCTTTTGCCTTACAAACAACACATGTCCTCAACCCCTTTCCTCTTATTCCTTCTCCCCAGGGGGTGATACTTTGTCTGCTCATAGCAATAGGAGGTTATTGTCCACCTCCCTGCTAGGTCTGCTACCCTGGCTAATGAGTAGAAGAACGGACTCCTCCCACTTCCTGCCCACAGGAATCAGAAAGGGAGGGGCAGACGGTTCAGACCCAAAGTCTAAATAGCTCTTGGAGGGAAATGTGGGAAATTCCTACTCCGCCTTGCATGGAGCATAGTCTGAGACAGAGTCTAGTCACTTGGCCTGTATGAATGGAAAATGCTAAGTATTGTTTTATTTAGGACAGAACACTCTATATAAGGTATCAGAGTGCTGCGTAAGCGATACTGGTGAACTATTAATAATCAACCAGCAATTAACAAAGAATCCTAGGTATGGTTATCCTCCCCATTTGATCGTCCTCATGCTCATCTTACTTGAGTGAATCTCTCTTTTATATGAGTAGCCTCAGTTTTGCTTTTTTTAATCTTCTCTCCCAATAACAAGGTGAAGTTGTCCTCCAGTCCAGTGATGGCCAGGCCTGAGATGAAGGCATGGGACAGGGGATCTGGGTTCCATTTCCAGGTCTACTCAGATCTTTTGGGGTGACCTGAGGCAAGTTACTAACTCTCATCCTTCTGTTTCCCATCTGTATAATGAAGTTAATAATATTCCCTCTCACCCACTCTTTGTCTGGCTCGTCTGTCTAAATGTTATGTTCTTCATGGTAGAGACTGTTTCTTATTACGTTTCCATTCAGTACCTAATTCATTTAGGGCCTCCATGCAGCAGTGTAAGAAAAATAAGCCACCTTGAGGAAAAATCGTCATAAGCGCTTACATGATTTGGGCGCTTTTGACAATTTTATCCTTCCCTTCCATACATCTGTGTCTATTTTTATAATTTCATCTCTGCTTTCAGCTCCTTCTCTTTCTTTTGCTTTTTCCCCCCTTCCACTCTTTTCTCCCTCCCCAACCTTCATGCCTTAAAATCTTTTCATCACCCCTTTTTTGCTTTTGGATCTGATTGGGCTTTATTTCTTCTCCTATGCCAGATTTATATGAGTTGTCAAGAACTCCAGCCATTTGTCTCTTGCTGATGACAGACTTGCCTTTTCCCCCCAAATCAGATTCATTGCTGTTCTTCAGGTCCTTTTTAATATTTTAATGTTGAGACTATAAATTTCATTTTCTTTAAGCTTCAATCCCTCTGTAGGGCTTTCAGATGTATGATGGGCTCCCCGCTTCCCCCACAGTATGATTTGCAGCTATTCTCATGCACTGTTCTGCAGTGGATTTGTTCAGTGCATAAGACTATGGGGAAAGGGGGGTGAATTCCACAAAGCATTACTGATAAATTTAGTTTTCCATAAGCTCAGACAATTTTTCAAAACTTGACAGGGATTGACGGTTTTTCTTCAAAGCCATGATTTGCTGGTGACTTGTTGTGCTTTTTATTAAAATGCTATCATGAAGTGCTTAAAAAGGTTGGCTTTAGAGATCCCTAACTTCCTTCTTTAATAAATGCATCAGAGGCTTACATTTTTTCCCTCTGATGTGTCAGCTGGGGACTCTCTCTCCATCTCAAATGTACACAGAGTCTGCTTAAATCATCCTTATTTCCCCCCGAGGTAGAGAGACTTTCACTTTTTGAAACTTTTTTTCACACCATAAGTTAATAAAGCTTCTCCACTGAAAAGGAGGGAAGTGACATTGTGCTCGGGATTTCATGGAAGAATGCTGGATTATAGCTGAGGTATAAAGGGCTTCCCACCTCTGTTAAGCACATTGAATGTCTTTCTAAAATGTGGTTTTGAAATTCATTTGGCAGTCACTGTCCTTGAAGGGTACTAAAAGGGATCATCACCTCTGCTCAGCATTGCTCAAATATTGCATTGGGATGTCTCCTGAAAACCTTTTCCACAGTCTAGAGACTGATGCTAAAGTAATGAACCCCATCATGAGTTGTCAGCAGGAACTGAACTTGGGACCTGGTACACAGGCCTCTGCAGATTAAAAGCCAGGTATAACTCCATTCACTTGGAGCAGCAGGAGGTATCTACTCCAGATGAGACGCAACATGCTTCGTCAGCATGTTACCTGCACTCTGCCTGATGGAGGCTCTGAGATTCACAGGCATTCAAATCCCTGTACAGGCTACCACTTTATAATGACTTCCACCTTGGGCCCGAGCAGGATGTAACATAGCATCTTCAAGATTAAATACATAGGTTTCTTTCACTTGCACTAAAAGAATAATCCTATTTGATGACAGTAATTATTAGCTCTTACCCTTATATGAACTTCTCATTAGACATGGGGACAACACAATGCATTTAGCCAGCAGGCAACTTATGCTCTGTGTTTTTTTGCCAGATCATGACAAGCACAGCTCTCACTATTTGAGAAGTATCTAGTGTTTCTGGGCCATTCCAGAATATGGAAAATGGCACTACTTGGGAGTTGTGGTGGCTTGGATATGTTTTTAGTTACATCATCACATGTAACAAAAGTAGAGCTTAAGTACCAGCAATAGTGCATAGTTGAGCATTGTTGCAGAGTCTCTAGTGTGTCCTGCTATAGCTCCAGAAACATACATCTGAACCTTGCTGCAGGCTCCTTTTGAAGGCTCTCCCCTACAATCCCTACCATTGACCCAGCTGTTAATGGCGGGGGATTCAAAGGTAGCTCGATAAGTTACATTACTTGCTTATGCTGTTTGATATAGAACCTGGTGTGAATTGTCCATGCTACCAGATGGTTGGCATGGCTTGGGTGGACTTTTCATGTTGACCTGTCGAACATTACTTAAACAGTGTTTCTCATCCATAGATCTCAATCTATACTTGTGTGCCTAAGTATCTCCACTGGGAAAATGCAAATAGAGAACAAATGCATCTTGTCCAAAGTCACCCATCAGGAAAGCAATAAAATTAGGACTGACTAGAACTCAGGTCTTCTAACTTTTGCCTTCATTGTAAATAGGAGTGTGCTTTGAGATCTGCTGAGGAGCCTGTACTTGGGGATGGGTCATCAGCAGAATTTTTTTTGTGGATTCCTCAAAAAATTATTATAGGCTCCCAAGAGATAAGTGTCATAACACTGGTGACAGATATTTGAACATCTGCACATCACAGTATCAAAGAATGGAAATGGCTGAACATGCAAATGATGGCAAACTAGCTATACTGCCAGTACAGCTATATCTATACTTCCTCCCTGCTGCTGAGCTTGGCACCACTGCTGAGAAAAATGCCCTGCCCACTTGCTCCTACTCCATGAGTACCCATGCCAAGCAATTACTGTGTATGCTCAACATCCCACTTAGCCATTTACACTAATTGCTGGTCTTAAGTGCACACAGAGTGGCAGTGAGGGGGCTTAGCTTGTTTCCTATCAGCAGTCCTAGGCTCAGCTGGAAGGCAGTAGAGACATGGCCTTGGAGACGCAATACAAAATTGTCAGTGACATCCAGGATGGATGCAGGTTATGGACCATTGGGAAATGTTTCACTAAAGCAGATGTCAAACTGGACTGGTTCACAGGTCAGATGAACCCACCCTGTATATCCTCCCCCACCAACAGGCTGGATCAAATGCCTAGTTGGTCTGGGACTATGCCCTACACGGTGGCTCCTCTGGCCAGTCCAGGAGGTAAGCTGCATGTGGCTCCCCACTACAGCTAGTCCGGGGATGGTGCTGTGTACAGTGCAGGTCCTGGACCCGCTGGAGTGGACTCTGTGTGCAGCACATGTCCTGGACTGGTGATAGCGGGCACTACATACAGCTCGTGTCCCCAGTCAGCTAGAGCAGGTACTGCTTGCAGCACAGTCCAGAACCAGCTGGAGTGGGCACTAGATCGAGCATATGGGGAGGGTCCCAGGCTGGCCCTGTGCAGGTGCTGAATGCAGCAGGCTCTGCAAATAGGGCTGGTCCAGTGCATGTCACAAGATCCAGTGCTAGCACTGAGGGCTGGTTGATGTAACTGCACAGGCCAGATCTGAGCCATGGGCCTTTATCTTTAACTCCCCTCCACTGTAGGAAGAGTTAGCAATTTAGTTCAAAACAATTAGCTCATTCTTGGTCATCCTGCAGTTTGGTTCATGCCAGAGAACTGTAAAGATGCAGTACAGTGTTTAGAATTTAGGGTTGGTTTGTTTTTTGCAGTCTCAAGTGGTTGAATCACAACTTTATGTCATGAGAGCTAGAGGGGAAGTATTTGTCCTTAGTTTGTTAAGACTGTTACTTTTCTATTAAATATCTTTAGTCATGGTAAAGTTGTTGCCTTAAATGATTTGCTGTGTATAAGGAGCACTAATATTACATTATACAATATCTATATGCAGAAAACATTGCAGGTCCATCTGTTTCAGTGAGAAGTTTTCAGTGGACTTGAATGGAGGCAAAAATTAATCCCCAGAGTCACAATCTGAAATCACAAAAGGGCCCAGTTAGGATGCACCCAAATGACAAAAAGCAAGTTCAGTTAATCTAATGATTTTAATGTTTTCATAGCTGTGCTATCGGGTTATGTTGCAGTCTCAGTTTTCTATGGCTCTGGTTACATGAAGATAAAAGGTGTGTGCTTTTTTATCAGATTAGCTAATATGTTTTAATTAATAACATATCTAGACAAAGATGCAGTGGCACATTGATTGAAGGTATGGGCCAGGGCTCAGCAATCTTTTTTGGCTAGAGTGCCAAAAACACCCCAACCTCAGCCTATATCTCAACTTCGGATGGCAAGAGAGCTGCAAATGAAGTTAATAATATTCCCTCTCACCCACTCTTTGTCTGGCTCGGCTGTCTAAATGTTATGTTATTCATAACATTTGATCCTTGTTGCTGGCAGTAGGTGCATGTGCGCCTCTGGGCAGATGGTGGAGGAGAGGCAGGGCAGCCCCTTCCCCACCATGTACCCTGAGGCATGCATGCAGTCACTGTTGGCCACAAAGCCACGCCAGGGCTCTGGATCCCAGTGTACTGGTTGCAGCCTCCCAACATAGCTGAGGCAGAAAAAGCTCCTCGTTTAGGGTGGCTGAAGCTGAAAAATTGCATCTGCATGAAACAGGGCTGTGCTTTTACTGCTAACATGTATTTTGCTCAGGTGTCTGGAGCAGGCTGTGACAAAAGCACTGTTTAGTTAGTATAGTCTGAATCCATACTATTAACATTAACATACCATCAAAGCATTCCCTGGGCAGACCTGGCCTCCACAGCAAGTGTCCTTAATCCACAGCAGGGAAGCAGCCACTCTGAAGAAGAGGGGTAACAAAATATCTACAGAGCATTTATGCCTCACTCCAACCCCAGAAAAGGACCTAGGTGACGTATAGGTCTCAGGCCGGTCCCTTGCACAGGAGCAAATATTATTATTCCTCTGCTCTCATCATACTCTATTATGGGCAAAACTCAGTCCTGAAAAAAAGGGTTGACTTACAATTGCTTTTCTTCTTCTTGAAGAATTTGGCTGGCTGTATCTGAAGGCCCGCACCACAGCAGGGTGAATTATTGAAGTGACAATGAAAAGTTTTCAAACTTTGACCTTATGCTTCCCTTCATTGTGTGTCCAAGGCCAGACAGACACTCAGGCTTTCTGATGGTTTAATTTCCTTAGTAATTTTATGATATTATTACACATAAAATAAAACTTTGCATGGAAGTATAAGGCTCATGGCTATAAAGTGTGCTTAGCAATTTTGTGAAGGGTATATGACGATATATACCAGTACTTTACGGTGCTGATCCTCAGACACAGCAGGGCTGCACACAGCCAGGATTGAAGAGAGAAAGCAGGAGATGGAACAAAAATACTTTGTATGCCATCTATGTGCTTTCACAGCTCCCCCAGGCTGTCAGTGAGTGGTCTGGTCCCTGCTGCAACTTAGAGCAGCCTCAAGTCCACAGGGCCCTTTAGGGGGATATCAGAGTAGCTATAACCACAGCAATCTCACTCCTGGGTGTATATACATGCTTTAAGGCTAGAGCTTCTGAAATGAAAGAGAGGGGAAGGGTAGAACATGACTGAAGAGGGGAAGAAAAGTTGTTAACTCTTGCATAGGCTGTAGAGCCTATGGAGGAAGTAGCTGTGAGCTTTTCCTCTTCTTCTGAACCAGCCTGAGCATCCCCATGATGAGTCAAGCCAGTTCCAGGTCCCCACAGGCTACAGCAAGGGGTAACATGCTTTTTTTCTCTGGTGGAAAAGAATAAAGATCTGGCCTGTGATTTGGGGTTTAATAGGTAAAGGAAACCATTCCCAACAAGCTCCTCCATGTGTGAATAAAGCAGCTGGCAATAGGTAAACTAGGTTCGCCTCATTTTAATCCCATGTGAGCATCTTGACTAGGGACAGAAGTTACACATAAACTGGTTTACGTAGTCAGAAATTGGTTTAAATCTGTAATAGAACAGAAGTTCAGTGCACATAAACCAGTTTCAAATGGCTGAAATTGGTTTAAGATAAACCTGCTTGAATGTAGTATCAGGCTTAATTGATTTGGGTCAAACCAGTTTATGAAATTTCTGTCCTAGATCCCTCCCTGGTTCAAGTTAAATCACAGTCCCCCAGCATTCCAGCATGTTTTGCAGCCCTGGGCTGGGCTGCACTGTCTGCTCCAGCAGAGAAAGGTTGTGTGGAGGGGCAGGGACTGCCCCTCATTGCAAACCCTGGCTGGGGTCTGGGGCCAGGGAGGAAAGTTAAACTTCCCTTCCCCCAAGTACAGAGCTGCCCTGCCCTGCTAAAAATTTAGTGCTGGCTGGGACTGTGGACTGCACATCCCAGAGGCACTCAGAAGCAGAAAAAGGAAGTGATGAGCAACCCTGCAGAGTCCTGCTGCTGTAATTCTGGACTGCAAACCCCAGAGACCTTGAAGGCAGCAGGAAGAGAAAGCAAATACACAGCCCATGCTGGCTAAATGCCAGAGAGCTGTGCTCTAGCACCCATCCCCCACCCTCTTGGTTTGTGGTCTCAGACACTGCAGGCATGTGGATGCATTTCCTGAAACAAAAGTGAATGTGCCCAGTTGTTTCTCAGTTTAATCTCTGCAGCTAGCCTTAGACCATGGGCGGGCAATTATTTTGGGTGGAGGGCCACTTACCCAGTTTTGTCAGGCTGTTGAGGGCTGCATGGGTAACCCTGCCCCTTGACAGGTGCCCCGACCCCTGGTCACCATCTGGAGACCGATGTCCCAATGTCTTTGTTTCCAAGACTTTGGGACATTGGTCCCATGTCCCAGGGCCTGTACTGGTGGGGCCCAAAGCGGGGCACAGGCTGGCAGGGGTCTGTGGAGCCGGCTGAGCTGCACCAGCAGGGACAGCTGGCCCAGCTCCATAGAGCACCTGCTGGATGGGACCCCGCACTCCTGCCACCCTGTTCTGGGCCCCACTGGCACTGGCCCTGAGGCACCGATGCAGGCCCCATGCTCCCACTGGCTCCTGCACCCGCTCACTCCCAGTGCCCCGCAGCCCCGTGGTACAGGCAGGGGCCAGCACACAGCTCCGACCCCCTGCTTGCCAACAGGGAAGAAGCTAGTGCTGAGTGTGGGGAAAAGTGGCCCCTTGCTCACCCTGTGGCTGGCACCCCATGCTGCAGCTGCTCGCAGCCTGCATGGGGCTGCCTGTGCCTGCTCTGGACAACCCTGCGTGGGCTGCAAGTAGCTGCAGCAGGGAGCGCTGGCCATGGGGCGGGGGAGGGGCCACTTTTCCCTGCACTGGGAAGGAGCAGGGAAGAAGCCTGGGGAAAAGCTGAGCGGGGGGGAGGGGCAACGGCCCCTCACTCACCCCGTGGCTGGCGCTCCCTGCTGCAGCTGCTTGCAGCCTGTGGGGCTGTCCAAAGCAGGCATAGGCAGCCCCATGTGGGCTGTGAGTGGCTGCAGCATGGGGTGCCAGCCACAGGGCAGGGGAGGTGCCGCTCCCCTCCCCCCCCACCATGCTAAGCCTTTCCCTGGGCCACCTTTCCCTGGGCTCCTTTCCTACCTGGGCAGCCATGTGGTCCCAGACCAGAAGCCCCAACTAGGGCTTCCGGCTGGGGGAGCAGGGCCAGGTGGGACCTGCTGTTGTGGGGTCCTACTGCCCTTAATTCCTGTCACTTTTGACAGGAACCAAGGGCAGATAAATATTAATTTTTTAAATTTTTTAGGGGCCCTGCAGGCCAGATAGAACGGCCTCACAGGCTGGATCCAGCCCGTGGGCCATATTTTGCCCACCCCTGCCTTAGACTAACTTGCAAAAACTGAATTGATTCAGCCTTGGGCTTTTTGACTGTCTGTACTTAGCCCATATGCTTCCAAATGTGACTGAAAGGACTGTTGTTCCCTGAGAGAGGGCTTTTGAAAAGGGAGAAGAAAGCACAAAGAAGAAAAAGCAGAATGGACTGGTGACTAGGCTGGGACCAAGGTGTCTCTGGCTCTTGCCCCAGCCTGTACTTACAGCGTATAATGTTGGGTATCTCCTTCCTCTCTCACCTGTTTTGGCCGGAAAGTCTTTGAGAAAGAGATTCATTATGATGCTTGAACCATAACTAGGACAACAGGGTTCTGGGCTTATTTGGACCTTCTAGGTGCTAATGTCACATGAGCAGTTCTTTTAAAGAATTCAGCTAGTATCCTTTTCACCACTAGGATTGCCAGCTATTCTCATCAGTCTCTCCTGTCTGAGGTGCTCTCAGCTTTCGCTGTTCAAGCATTGCCTTGCCATACATGATGCAGGATGAATTAGAGTAGCATGCATATGATGTCTTATAACAGCTTGACATGGTCAATGCCCATCTTGTTAATGAGAAGGGTGCTCACATTTTTCAGATGCCTATCATCTGTCTCAGGTTATGTGCAAACAATTTGCCTCTGATAGAAAGAGAGCAGATGTAATATTAAAGTCTTGGCACAGTAAGGCTGAAATGATGTGGGTGCCCAAAATTAAGCTTCAGATCTTAGGCACCTATGCAAGTGGCTTGATTTTTCTAAGGTGTTGAGTTATATCTCTCAGTGAGATCAGTGGGAGCTGCTGGGTTCTGCATCCTTGAAAACCAGGCTCCATAGGCCTCTAAATGTGGTTTCAGTGGTAACTTTAGGCAACTGAGTTATACTGTTTAAGTCTAAGTTCCTAATGCAGTATTGGTTCAGATCTGACATAAGAAAACACATCCCTCTGTCAGCTTCCTTTTTTGGCTTGCCCACACTAATGTAGGGGCTGAAATGCTCTTATTACTAAGATGAAAACAAACAACAAACCTGGCAGATCAAGGGATGGCTGTACATAAATGGGTGGCCTATGAAAAAGGCTGTGTTGGGAGGGGTGGGGAGTATCAATTACAGCGAGGAGTGATAGGAAAAAAAGGCTACTGAGGATAAAAGGGGGCAGCTTTGTTTTTGGATGTTAAACAAGTCTTGTTTTCTTACACAGCCTGTTAAGCAATCAACAAGATCAGAGACTTAACCTAAGCAGGCAGCATAAAAGGAACCCCCTTCTCCCCCCTGACCCACATGGGAATGATTAGCCCCGTGCTAAAAGATGACTCCAAGGATACACATGAAAGCTTCAGTAAGCTAAAAGTTGCAGCCTGCTTAAAAAAAATAGCAACTGAAATTACAGTTGAATACCACAGGAGTTATATGGCCTTGCTGTGCTCAATGGCCTTGTCTATACTGGGGAAAATAGTCTAAGACTTCCCTGGTAAGAACCACTGGCATATTTGCACAGAAGATGACTAGATGGGAGCCCTTGTGCAGACAGGAGTAAGACAGCTGCCAGTATGAGATGTTTATTATTATGGCAGCATCTAGAAACATCTCATGGAGATGAAGGCCTCATTGCGCTTGGCACAGTACATGCAGTGCAGTGTCTGCGTATATGTAGCTCAAGGAGCTCATGGTCTAGTTTTAGCTAACAAAATGCTGAGCACCACGAAGCTGGTCTAGCAAAGCAGCTGAGCATGTGGTTAACTTGAAGGCATGCAAATGAAGTGTTCCCAGCAGAGATATTCAGGTACTTAAAGCTAAGCAAGCATGTAAGTGCTGTGCTGTGCTGTGCTGTGTTAGGACTGGAGCACTTAACAATTTGCAGGTGAGCAGACAGACAGATTGCATGAGAGTGATGTTGCAGTTCAGGGTTAGGAGCACTGTTGATCCCTCCTGTAGTGCTTTGCTGAGAGCACCTTCCCTGTAATTCTCCTAGGCCTGAGCATCTATGATGTTTGTGTTATACCAGTTGATGGTGGTGATAGGCATGTGTTATACCAGTTGATGGTGGTGTTTCATGGAAATTTTCTAGATTTCAAAATGTTCCTAATAAGAACAGAAATAAAATCTTTTGGATGTTTTCACAAAACATGAATGATTGAATGGCTCAAAATGGTGAAGACTCAGCTTCATGTCTCTGTTCTGCCAGGTTCAGAGCTAATTATTTTAATCCAGACTTGGCAGGAACTTGAGTCTGGGTTTTCTATCTTCCTAGCCACCTGGGAGAGGCATGTGTTCCCAAAATCCTTCCCAGTAGAATTGGCTACATCTTCATGGAATACTTCAGCTTAGATGAAATAACATATTTAACTAAGAAATTCCCACCAGTTCTGCAGCATCATTTTGTGCATTATCTCTGTCAAACCCAGTGCTTCCTATCAGAGTTGATATCTACGATTCTTCCTTCCTGCTGTGTTAGTCTGAAGTCAGTCAGAAGACAGGGCAGATATGCACCTTTATAGACTAACTAAGATCTATATAGAGAGCACAAGCTTTTGTGAACCCACATTCACTTCATCTTTCTTCTGTGACCAGCAGTGAATATTGTGACTCAAAAGTTTCCTGAAAATAAATTATTCTTTATCTTATGGAAAAAAACAAGGCAAAGGTTAAGTGGAGAGGCTTTCAAAGCAGTCTCTACCCTTGCCTATCTTATCAAAAGGTCAGATCAACAAGTGTATTTAAATGCCTGGCTTCCACTGAAATCAATAGGAGGTAAGCACCTAAATACTTATTTTTTTTTATTTGGGCTTAGAGGCCTATATTACCTCACCCCCCTGACCTCAAGTGTCTTCTCACTAACAGTCTATGCCTTAGTACCCCTGTGCCCAGACTTAAGGGACTTCCTTCAACAAATCTTTGTTCCTTCCTTCATGTGTCTCCTGAACATGGCTACCCCAGTTGGGTGGTTCAGCAAGGTGTCTGGGTAGAACTTCAAAGCAGATCCCTCTGCATTGTCCCACTTCCTGAAGGGTTTGCCAGGAGAGGTATCAGGGGCCACCCTTCCTTCCCGGGTAGATTTCCTAGTGAATTAATTAACACTACCAATGGAAGTAGAAAGCACAATGACCTGGTCAAGTTAGAGGCAGTTCCAAATCCATCATGTTAGGGACAGGGTAACAACACAGACGTGTGGAGGGACAAGTTATAAATTAGGTGGTCTCAGTCACAGAAGGAGTCACTGTTGACTGTTGAGGGGGTCCTTTCCAAACATATAGGCAGGATAAGAGCACCAGGTCCTTCTGGGACTAGCGGATCATGAAGACCAGTATAGCTGGCAAGAGCAAAAGTGATTAGCTGAGGCACACAAGGAGAAGCTCTGTCTGTCTGTTTCTCAAGCATACAGCTGGCCTATGAGGCTAGGGACAGACGTTACACACAAACTGGTTTAAATGATCAGCAACTGGTTTAAACCTGTAACAGAACAAAAGTTCAGCACACAAAAACCAGTTCCAAGATGGCCAAAATTGGTTCAAGATAAACCTAGTCGAATGTAGTATAAGACTTAACTGATTGAGGTCAAACTGGTTTATGGAATTTCTGTCCCAGCCCCGCTCCTGGTTTAAGTTAAGTCAGAGGCTCCCAGCATGCTCTGCAGCCCTGGGCTGGGCTGTGCTGTCTGCTCCAGTGGAGAGGGCTGGCCCCACGCCTCTGCTCCCTAGCCAGAGCAGGGGTGGGGGCATGGCCAGATGCCAGCCAGCATGGTCCCTTGAGGTGAAGGGGGCAGGGAGGGAGTTTATTCCTCCTTCAGCCCAGGCCACTGCCTCCACTGCTCACCCCCAGCCAGGCAGACCCCATCTGGGGTCCCTCGGGGGGGGAGGGGGATGGAGGAGGAAGCCTGACGGGGCAGCAGCCCCTGTCATGGTGTCCCAGGGAGCGCAAGCCTCTTCCCAGTGGGGGGGCTGCGCTGTGGGTTGGAACAGGGTGGGCAGAGCTGCCACAGCCTGCACAGGGCAAGTGGCAGTGGTGGTGGCACTAGGGAGGGTTTGGGGAGCTATGGCCACCCCAAAATTCAGCTTAGCCCCCATAACCACTCCTCCCAGCTCAGCCAGCATTTCTTGTCCTGTGCAGGCTGTGGCAGCTCTGCCCACCCTGCTCCCACCCACAGCGCAGCTCCACCCCCAAACAGCCTTGTACTCCCCAGGAGTCCATGCTGCCCTGTCAGGGTCCCTCTCCTCCTAGTGCATTTCTGTAATCAGAAGTGAATGTCTACTCACTTGTTTGCTGGTTCAATCTACATACGTTAAACTAACTTGCAAAGATTGATGCAATTCAGGCTCTGGTGGCACTTGTACATGTGAAGGGGGTTTAGTTCCCCTAAACTGAAACGGTGAGTTTTTAATTTTGTGGGTTTTTAATTGTGACCCACCGTTTCAATTAAATGGCTTCTGTCACAGTAACGGAACAGTGACGGCCAAGCCTGAACATCCGTGAGCGTGCCGAGGCTTCCAGCTCCCCGTGCACTGTCCCTGCCACCTTCTCCGGCTGCCAGACATGATGTACATGTGCACGATTGTTTTTATTCACAATGGGACAATTTGTCCCAATCAAACTAAAACACATTGGAGGTGGTCTAAGTTGCCACCCTCAAATACATTATACATACAGAAAAATCGTGCACGTGTACATGGTGATGCCATTGCGTTAGACAAATGATAATTTCTTGTCACTTTTTCTCACCTGTACAAGGCCCCACCATCATGTGTACAAGCACCCAGGCTTTTTAGCCTAGATGCCAAAGACAGGTCAGGGTTACTGGGTGGGAGAGCCGTAAGGCCTAAACACTTTCTGTAAGAGCATGACTTAGTGTAACTCCAATTAACTGGCAGCCATTTAACCAGAGCCAAGTAGTCTGGCTACTCCACATGGGTTTATGATTTTGATTCATTTTAGGCTGAGCCTTGGGTAATGGCTCCTGCTTGCCTAAGGTACACAACTCTGGGCTGGCCCCCAGAATAAATCACATGCAAACATCCAGCTTAGCACATCCCAACAGATTAGCTAATTCAGTTCTTTAACAGTCTTTTGTAAATTTAAGGTATGTCCACACAGCAAAATAGGAGCGAGGTTATAGCACATGTTAGACAACCTGTATCAGCTCAAACAGCTAACAGCAGCAGTGCACAGACCAGCAACTAGAATATGCACCCTCTGTCTGGAGGGTTTATACATTAATTATCAGCATGTGCCAAAATCCACGCAGCTGCGTCTTCACTATTAACCAGCAGAAGTATGCGGGTGCGTGCAAAAACCACCCTTCCATTTGGCTTTGCTGACGTACCCTTAGGCAATATGGGGTAAAAGAAATAGCCCATCCACCTGCATCCCAGCTATATTAATGCTCCTTCTTTTGCCCTACAGGCAGGACTCTGACTGCAGTAGTAGTCACTGCTTTGGGGGTAATCTGTGGTGTAATAGCCAGTGGAGAGACAGTGTATTTGCTTAATTCATTTGGATGTTTGATAACAGTGCCAGGGTGACAAGAAACTAATTAAAAATCAGAAAGAGACAAGATCTTAAGAGAGCAAGTGAATGAGCAGTGAGGAGCTATAGGTTGCTTTACGTGCACCTGCCAGCAATTAATTAATTATGAATTAATTCATTAGTTCAGACCCTGAGTTCTCTCCTCCTCTTCTCACTACCATTCCCCCAGTCCCTTGGAAAACAAGGTTTTTTATTTAAAAATGCCTTGTTAGAATGAAATTCAAAGCAATCTTAAAAAAGCAAAGCAAAAAAGACCATGTTAGATTGTAATCAGTTCTCGAGGATGTTCTGGAGTGGCTGGATCCCAGTCTCAGAGCAATCTGAATATGGGGAAATCTGTTTCATTAGAATGTTAAGCCTTTGATTACTCTTGTATCACATTAAAATGTCACCTGCAGCTGCTGTTAGCATGCAGCAATGGCAGAGGTTTCCCGGAGTGTAGGAGCAATGGAAAAATTTCTTGGTTTCAAAATTCCCTCTTGGTCTTCCCTGCTTCCCCCTACCCCCTCCAAGAAAAAAAATGTTACAAAAAAGTAAACCTGAGCCCAGCTCCTGGTGAAAATGAAAAGATTTCAGTTTTATGAAGTGGATGCTTGCCTCCCTGTGGAGCCTAGACAGTTGGTGTCCCCATCTATTAGACTGTGAACACAGCTGCTTTACCTCCCATTTTTCTATTACCTGCTTTTTGCTCTCCACTTCAGCGGAGGAATGTCTTTAGCACAAGTGATTTATAGACTGTGTTATGGCAGGACAGGTCTGACACTGATTGAGTCGCTTATCTCCCTTCTATGTCCTGCTCGATGACAGTCTCTCCCTCAGGTATCAATCAGCGCATCAGTTCTTTATTCCTAGGTGAGGGAAGAGCTGTCAGGGTTGCATTCTGACTGTCATCTTCATCTAATCTGCCAGCTGCCCTTCATTGCTGAAAGAGGCTCTTTAACACACACGCAGGGCCAATACTTTGAACATTGTGAGACTTCAGCAAAATTTCATTTGCTTTGGAAGTGGCTGGGTCTGATTGGCCGTAATTTGCAAGGCTATCCATAAGTAAACAGGCATTTTTCTCTCTGCTGCTCAGCCCTGCTTTTCCCTGCCACTGTAATGACTGCAATCTTCGACCTAACTTGGCAATTCAGTGCCTGATGTAGGCAAAACAAGTGTGATGTCATTATTGCAGTGACATGCTGACGATTTCTTGTATGCATGCACATATCTTGGAACAAACAAACCTAGCAGGATGATCAAAATGCCACCAGTAAAATGGCCAGTATTTTGTGCCATTGAAAAGGGAGGCAAGAAAAATGGCCCATGCCAGAGTCTGGTTTTCAGATCAGTCCCAGTTGCAAAGACATTTTTCTTTTCACTCTACTGGCAAATTAAAAAGAAGAGTGAGGGGGAAGGAGTTAGGGGGAAGGTGGGGTGGGGGGTAGGGAGGATGTGCTGCCACCAATAGCTGGGGTTTAAGACAAACTGCATGTTTTTGGGTCTTTCCCTGTATCAAAGGGACAGGTAGAACTCAAAAAAGATGATCTCTGCAAGACCATGAAAAGTTACAGAATCTAGTTAGTGGTCAGGTCCAGCAGAGGCAAGTGCGGGAAGTTTTGTAAAACAGCACTTTGCTGGCTTGTGTGAGAGGGAGCTAGTCTACACTGCAATAGTCACCTGGGCTGAAACCATTTTTAGTTACTGTAGTGACCTAATTGTGATGAGACACACAATTAGGCCACTACGAAGTCCACACCAAATCATATTCTGTCATTGTTGGGCCAGTACTATACTATCTGGTTGTGGTTAAGGCCCTAGATTCAAATTTCAGTATTTGGAATTCAATTTCAAGCTCGACAATGCCTTCCACTGTGCTCCATGGCAGGCTAGATCTTGGGTCCCACGCTGAAGTGAGAAAGGGAACACTGTCTTTGTCCACCCTGGCTGCCTTTGGACTGCAGGCTCTTTGGTCATGGAATGGCTCTTGCTGTGTGTTTTGTCAGAACAAAGTGCAACAAGGCCCTGGGTGCTCTTGATCTTATTTGGTCTTTAAAGGTTACCATAAGACAACTTGTTTTAGTAGCAATGGGGATGTGTGTGTAAAGATTATACCTTCCTTTACAACTAGGAACCAAATTCAGCAGAGTTGGGCCTTAGGGGAGGTGGGAGGGCTGTAACAGGATTCCTTACCATCTAATTAGGCTTGGTGTGAACATGCAGGATTGAAGCCATGTTCCAGTATAGTCAAGGCACTTCTATGTTTATATTAGACCCCTCCAGGCCAGCTGTACAGATAGGCAAAATAGCCAGCTGTCACCTCTAATGAGAAGGTGGGATGACAGAGAAAGCAAATTCACAAGTATCAAATATTTATTATTCATTGACAATAATTCTTTTCTCTTAAACTTGGCAATGTTATAGGACTTGCTGTCGGACAGCAGCAGATGACAGGTGGTGCTTTCCATATGGATGAGTCAGTGTGTACTTGGTTGTTTAGAAGTTCCTAGATTAGCTTGTATTTGTGTATGCGAGCAGTCAGCTAGCGGTCTGTGGTGACAGTGTAAATTATCATGGCCAAAATTTAAAAGCGATGGTGGCAATCTTTTATAAAAACAGAAACTTCTTTCTGAAGCTGAACAGCTAGAAAAGGACAGTAATAATATGAAATAAATTCAAGCATTTTTCCGCCTTTTCCTAGCTTTTCCATCAAAATGGTCTAGTCATGTATGTTCATCCAACCAAGATGTTTAGATTTCTTACTTGTGAAAATCATCTCCTTAGATTTATTAGTTTTGGTTTTTCTAATAGGTCAGAAAGAAATCTTATCACCAGTGAATGTGCTTCAGGATGCCCAGAGAGATGGAATCTCTATTCTTGGAGTTTTTTAAAAACAGACTAGATAAAGCCTTGGGTGGGATGATCTAGATGGGGATGGTTCTTTGGACTAGATGGCCTCCTGAGGTCCCTTCCAACCCTCATTTTCTATGATTCTATGTGACTGTGTCTTTGAGTAGTAATCACTTGATTCAACTGCACAGTTATTCAAGGAATATGGAGAAATCTCTACAGGAGGAAACTGAATATTTGTGCCCTGGAAGACCTTACAGATAGCCAGTAATCAATAGCAAGTTCAGCCTTTTGCTTGTGCATGTTAAGCCAATGTAAACAAATGATTGGGATTTTTCTTTTGGATACTACTGGGGAAAAAATTAAGTTTACACTCCATTTGTCAAATGGAGAATGTTATGTAAAGCCAGATTGACTTCCCACTATACTTCATCTGATTCTGTTTGTTGCTTCTCCTGAAAAAAAAACATAACATCAGCAATTTTGCTTTAGCAAGGATTGGTTTTTAAAACCAGAAAAATATACTGAGCATCTCAGTGAAACATGAGAAATCAGCAGCTCATACAAAAGTTATCACAGGTGTTGAGACTTACAGTATTGCCTCAGTCTGATTTCTATGAGTGATAAAGAAAACTAGCCTAAAATGAATTTTATGATAGAATGCTTTTCTGTTTCAGAAAAGCTTTTTGATTTGACCGGGCTGCATAGAATAAAAAACCATCTCCTACAAGTTTCAACAGACAAACTCTGTTCCTCTTGCAATCGGAAATTTTTGAAATTAGAAGAGTTTCTTGGAACGTATGACCTTGTGATGAAAGAACATCTCTGAATTACCTCGAAGGAAATTCATAATCATTACCTGAGCACAAATGTTCAAAATGAAATCATTCAAATTCTTGGGAACATGATCAAGAAGGAAATTATTTCCGCCTGGAGAGCTGCCAAGTAGTATTCTATTATACTTGACTGCACCCAAGTCATTAGTAAACAAGAGCAGATGACAATGATTGTTTGATTTCTTTCTGTAGAAGATGCAATTGAGGCAATAGAAGGCAATGGTATGATCAAAATACATTTGTTGAATATTTGAACATGACAAATTTTACTGGTACTGGGATGACAGGAGCTCTCCTTGAACAGTTAAGAAAAGGGATTCTCACCCGATGATTTGAGAGGTCAAAGATATGAAAATGGGACAAATATAAAATAGAAACAAAGCTGCCAGGAATCCTAAGGGTGGGTCTTGTCTGATCCAAGAGTGGTGTAGTTAGCCATGTTAGTATGAAGTCAAGCAGGGAGGCAGAGGAGATATGCACCTTATAGACTAAAATTAGACATATATAGCACAAGCTTTTGTGAGCTGGAGTGCACTCACTTCATCAGATACTGCATTTGCTTGTTCTATATATGCATCTCTAGTTTAGTTAGTCTGTAAAATGCAGTCTACTCTGTCTTCTGCTCTAATTAGCCAAGGTTTGGCTGACCTGACCTGCATGCTGTTTGATTGGCAGAAATGGTCAGCAGTCAGCACAGGGACGGTAAGATTACCTATGACAACTGCTTCAACATAGTCTTCCAGTCTGCATATTCTTAAGATAAGTTTCCTGACTTTGGTTTCTGGTCCATAGCTTTGGCCTTATGGTTTCAGGCTCTGGTTTCTGGTTCTGTTCCTACCTTCTGAAGTGGCACCTATTGCTTCTGACCCATTCTGACTTTGAGTTCATGACCCTGCTATTCCTGGATTTGCTTCTGACCTTTGGCGCTTTCTATTGGTCAGACCAACCACATCCCAGCCACCTAACAATAACAGAAGAGAACGCAGGGCTGTAATGAGGGTGTGTCTTGTTCCACGTAACACACATTCTCTTAATGTGTTGCAGGTAGCTGCACGGAAGCTGTGATGTTTTTCAGAGTGCTTATAGCAGGTGTATCAAACTCACCTGGGGCCCCAGGCTAGATCTGGACTTCAGGGCTTCTTGAGGGCTGGATCCAACATGGGGCAAGAGGACTGCTGCAATGGCCACTACAGCAGTAGCAGTAGCATGGGGTCCCAGAGTGGCAGTGACAGTAGACTTGCGAAGTCTGGCAGGAGCAGGGGCAGTGCAGGGTCCAGCAGGAATGGGGTAGTGTAGGGTCTGATAGGGGCAGGGAGAGGCGTGGTGCAGGGGCAGAGTGGGGAGTGTGCAGAGTCTGGCAGGGGTGGTGGTAGCAGCAGGGGAGGCGGCAGTTCAGGGTTTGGTGCAGGCAGGGGTAGTAGGAGTGCAGGGTTGGTGATTAGCCAAGCCCTTCGCTAGCCAGGTGGACTGGATAGAGAGTCTCCATGAGCTGAATGTGGCCTATGAGCTGTATATTTTGACACCTCTGGCTTATAGTGTTTTGTGGCCTCGTCACAGTGCTGGGATGCTAATATACCAACGTGCGCCCAACCTGTTCCCAAAAGCTTGAAGTGAAACAAGGCAGGAGTGCCAAATTGATCTGCTCTGCATATTTCAGTGCCAAGTTTAAGAAGTCTATAACGTTTTAATTTAAGTTGCTAGTGATTCAAACCTAGAAGGGCATACAAGAACCAAAAAATGATATGAATTGCTGTCTCTCAAAATCTGCAGCTGTAAATTCCTGTGCAGTGTAGTACTTTAGCATGACACTCTTCATGATGTGAAAATCTCAGATAAAATGCCTCAAGGTGAAGTATGAGTTTTTAGTTGCAGCCGTGTTGGTCTAAGGACATAGTCAGGCAAGGTTCTTTGAGCAGATGTGATATCTTTTATTAGACCAACTGACTAGTTGGAAAAAAGTTCTAAGCAAGCTTTTGGGTGCAGTCACCCTTCATCAGGCATAGGGTGTCTCTGCTGGTCTGAGACTCCAAGGAATGAGAAAAGCTAAAAGTGTGGTAGGATGTCAGTGAAAATGTAAATAGGTAGAGATAAGCAAGACAAAAGGTAAAGCAAGGGAGGGGAGAGGGAAGAGATGCGGGGCGGGGGAGAGAAAAAAGGTCAGAGGGAGGAAAAAGGTCAGAGGGTGACTGCACCCAAAAGCGTGCTAAGAACTTTTTTCCAACTACCCAGTTGGTCTAATAAAAGATACCACATCTACCCAAAGAACCTTGCCTGCCAAGGTGAAGTATGTATTCAACAATTTATATATCAGCTAAAAGTCTTGAAGGATTTCCTTATAAGTTACCACTCTGATGTGCCTTCCCATGAACCCTCTGGCTTTTTAATCCTGGACCCACTCCTCTCCTGGCTGCCCTGTGGACTAAATTGAAGAGGAGAACTGGAGGTTGCTCTTGGAAAAGGCCCTGGCAGTAAGAACACTGCTATGGAGTAGATGTAGGTGAAAAATTCCTCTAGGGCCTCACATAGGGACTTGCACAGAGCTACATGCATACTTAAGCAATTTTATTCTGCCTCTGAGGCCATAGTAGAACCATCTGAGCATGTTCAGAAGGCAACAACTACACAACTAAATCCAGGAAAGCCTAAGGGTAAAAGAAGAGGCATATAGGCAGTGGAAGCAAGGGGAAGCTACCTGCGAGGAGTATATGTGCTTGGCCTGCACTTGCAGGGAGGCAGTTAGAAAGGCCAAAGCAACCATGGAGCTGAGGCTGGTAACAGAAATTAAAGACAACAAAAAGTCATTTTTTAGGTATGTAGGAAGTAAAAGAAAGGTGCAGGACAGCATAGGACCCCTATTAAACAAGCAGGAGCAGTTAGTGTCAGACAGTGGGGACAAAGCTGAGCTTTTCAATGAGTTTTTTGCCTTAGTGTTCCTGAACAAGGGGTCAAGATAAATCTCCTAAAGGGTTTTTAGATGAGGATCAGTGGGACACCAGCCCAGCAGCTGTTGATGCTGACTTGGTGCAGAGTTACTTGGATGGACTGGATGTGTTTAAGTCAGCAGGCCTGGGTGAGCTGCATCTGAGAGTACTGAAGGAATTGGCCAGTGTCATAGCAGAACCACTGGCACGACTGTTTGAGTGCTTGTGGCGCTTGGGTCAGGTCCTGGAGGACTGGAAAAGGACCAATGTGGTCCCAATTTTCAAGAAAGGGAGGAAGAAGGAGCCGAGTAATTATAGTTAGAGTTAACTAATTAGAGTTAGTCTCATCTCTATCTGTGGAAAAGTCTTTGAAAAAATTATCAAGGATCATATTTGTGAGAGTCTAGTAGGAAAAATAATGCAGCAGGGCAACCAGCATGGGTTTGTACCAGGTAGATCATGCCTGACTAATCTGGTTTCGTTTTATGACCAGGTCACAAAGCTCTTAGACGCAGGAGTAGAAGTGGATATTGTTTACTTGGATTTTAGGAAGGACTTCGATATGATATCTCACCCTGTTCTCATAAATAAATTAAGAGGCTGTGATGTTTAGATGTTTAATAGATGTTTACATAGTCCAGTGGGTGGCAAATTGGCTTGGGGTCACACCCAGAGAGTGGTAGTAGACAGGTCGGTATCAAACTGGAAGGATGTGGGCAGTGGGGTCTTTGGACCTGTACTCTTCAACATCTTCATCAGTGAGTTGGACGTGAGAGTGGGGTGTACTCTGTCCAAGTTTGCAGATGATACTAAATTGTGGAGTGAAGTGAACACACCAGAGGGTATGAAATGACTGCAGGTGGACATGGACAAGTTAGAGGACAGGTTAGAAAAGTGGGAAATACACAATAGGATGCAGTACAACAAGGACGAGTGCAGAGTGCTGCACCTAGCGCATAAAAATATGCAGCACACCTACTGGCTGGGGAATGACCCTCTCAGCAGCACAGAAGCGGAAAGGGACCTCGCAGTCATAGTGGACTCCAAGATGAACATGAGTTGTCAGTGTGACAAAATCATCAGCAAACCTAGCCACACTTTATCATGCATTAGCAGATGCATGATGAATAGATCCAAGGAGGTGATACTTCCCCTCTACGTGGCATTGGTCAGACCGCAGTTGGAGTATTGCATCCAGTTTTGGGTGCTGTACTTTAAGAAGGATGTAGATAACCTAGAGAGTGTCCAGAGGAGGGCCACTCATATGGTTAAGGGTTTCAGGCCAAGCCCTCTGAAAGAGAAGGCTGAGAGGTGATCTCATGGCTGCCTACAAATTCTTTTGGGGGACGGGGGGTGTTGCAGCAAGGAATTGGAGACACTCTGTTCACCAGGGCGCCTCTTGGGGTAACAAGAAACAACAGTCACAAACTGACAGAGTGCAGATTTAGGCTGGACATCAGGAAGATCTTCATGGTAAGTATGGCCAGAATTTGGAATGGGCTTCCAAGGGAGGTGGTGCTCTCCCCTACCTTGGGGGTCTTTAAGAGAAGGCTGGATAGGTCTCTGGCTGGGGCAGGATGACGCCAGCACTCTTTCCTGCCCAGGGCAGGGGATTGGACTTGATGATCTGATGAGGTCCCTTCTGACCCTAGCATCTATGAATCTATAGAGATGGAAAAAGAATCTAAAATGTGCCTAAGTGCCAAAAATGGCACTTAAGTGGCACTTAAAGGGGAAATATGATTTGACTCTAAAAGTATAAACCAACATGAGAATATTTGAGTATGAAGCCAGAGACAATGAGCCATTACTTAATTTAGAAAAGATCTATATGAGGATTTATTATATTTTGGATCCTTTTATACAAAAACTTGAAGAGACAGTTTTACAACTTGGGCAGCACATAAGTATTCGAGGGTGTTGTGTGCATGCGGAGGGGGGTGGGGAAATGATATCTCCAAAACAGTATCCTGAAGAGAATGACAACAAGAGTGTGCTGTTTTTAACTGAAGTACAAGATGAGGAACAACCTGATGAAGTGAGATACCCTCTGACATACATGCCCTGGATTTTTTCTTAGCAAGGAACTTACTTTGGCTCTTAGCAGTGGCTGAAACCTGGATCATGTTCAAAAGCTGCACTGGAATTTCTGGGCAAAATGTCCTTGTTTCCAGAGGTATCCATTGCAGTCAGGATTCTAAAAACCTTGTCTGTGTGTGTTGCAAGCAGAGAACAGGTTTTTTAAAGTTAAGTTTATAAAGTATATTTTTATTATATATTGGCTCAGTCTCACTTGGTGAGTCTTTTTTTTAAATTTTAATTGAAAGCCAAATTGTTGAGAGTCTTGATCTGAAAGATGCCAACCAAAAGGCTCAGTCAAAGCAAGAAAAGTTGAACATTACTGAAGATGTTAGTTGCTTGTCCTGAGTGTTTGTAGAAAAAAAGCTTTAATGATTATGAATCTGGTTTTCAAGTTTGTTTTATATGTGCATTATTATCCAGTATGATGAATCTAGTCTTTTTAGTGCTGAATAGGGAGTTAGAAGTTAATGGGGAAGGGCTGTAAAAAAATAAAAAAGTATTCCTACCAGCATGGGTATACCAGGATGAAGCCTCCCTCTTCTGTCCCAAACACTGAATATTTTGCGAAGTAGCTGCATCTTCTGTTTAAATTTAGGCTGAAATTCAGAACAGAAATTCTGTTGGCTGCTTTGCTAAGGAAAAGGACAGGGCTGAGGTTGGCAGAAGCAGAGAAAAGTGCTGAGAGGCTGTACCAAAAATTACCTGTTACTCACTGAGAACAAAAGCTGCTTTCCACTCAGGCTTTGATACCACAAGAGCGGATCAGCTCTGGTACACAGGAATAATGTGTGAAGCAGAGTAGGAGAGAAATCCCATTCAGAAGTGGCTCCTGTGTGTATCCAGCTGCAGATTGCTAGCTGATTCTCTGCTAAACTTCCACATGAGGCAACAGCTGCTTTGAAATGGCTAGCAGTCATTAGTGGGGCTATATACCAGTCTGAACTAATATTTGTGTCTTTACTAGAATGAGAGATTTGAACTTAGAAATTATGGTTCAATATTGCTAGATCTATCCCAGTTTATAAAAGATATGATTCTAGAATCAGATGGATGGAAGAGCTCTTGAGGAACAGATGCAGAATTTACTGTTCCTAAAGATGCCTTTCCACCTTCTTGAAAACCTCCAGAGAAGGAGAGTCCACAGCTTCCCTGGGCTGCTTGTTCCTTTGGCTTACTGGTTTGATAGGAAGATTTTCCTGAGATTTCATCATTGTACAGGTTTCCCTTGCTTTGTGGTGTACATGCGTTCCTGGAAAATGGCACATAACTCAAATTCGCGTAAAGGGACCCACTTTACAATGTAACAAATAGGGATACATTCCAGGACCTCGGCTATACTGACCCCTACACCCATTTCTACCACTTCTACAAGACAATTTTGGTACTCACTGGCAGCAGACAATACACACAAGCACAGGGCACTATCATAATGGGGATGGCAACTACAGAAACACGTGTTGCAGCCAATGAATGAGGAGCACAGATCTACACAGGAAACTATATCTTGGTGTGTGTCACTTCCACAATGCACTGCACAAAGCAGGTGACTGCGGGCTTCCACCACACTGATTGCCTAAGAGTGAATTTACCTTGCATATAATGAATTTTTGGTATAAAAAGGGTCATCATATAATCGTGAATCCGCACATACAGAACCTGCATAAAGCAGGGAAACCCGTAATCTGCTATGCTGAAGTTTAGACCCATTGCCATATGTCCTGCCTGCTCTGGCAGTCCTTCAAATATTTGAAAATTGCTATTATGCTCCCCTTAATCTTCTTTTTCTTCAGACTAAGTGTACCCAGTTCCTTCATATGGCTTGGTTTCTAATAGGTTAGTATTAGAAAAAGTATTAGAAAAATATTAGAAAAAGAGTCTAGCATTTCACTTCTTTTAGCCCAGATCTGGTATAAGTATTGCTTTGTTAGCACTGTTACAGTCTTACAAGTGTTTTTTTCTTACTATATAAGTTTTGAATTTGGAAGAAAACCTTATTGTCGGGTAGTGTTTATGCATTAGAGCTTCTCTCCTTTCTTCCATGGATTTGGAAGCAAGTCTTGAAATAGGACAGCTTCCAGAAATATCAGTTCATGCATCCATACCTGGTTCCTAAGAAAGTATTGCCCGTGTGCTGTTTGTGACCATCTTTGTCTCAAAACTGGTGTGTGCCTGTAAGTGTGCTCATGCATGCAGTTCTACAAAGACTAACCCTTGAGCCTATACAGATTCATGTCACTGATTTCTCCTGCACATGGCAGCAGACCTGATAAAGGCCTAAAATTCTTATTCCTGGCACAGGATATTTCAGTGTCATGAAAAGAGGCAAAAGTATGTGTGTTTATGGAGTTATTTCTAGCATAGAATTGTGCATTAGGTAGCTGAAACCCTGAATTATACTTTTACAACTTTATAATGGGGGGAACCCTCATTTCTGTCAATTCCAAGAAGCTTGTAGTAGAAACATCCATCTGATCACTGATGTTTACACAGTCTGTCTGATCCATTGTGTAAGAAAGAGATACCATCAACCTGGGTGAGTAGAAGTAAGAGACATTGAGTGTTGGATACTGCAGTTCGGTTTAATAGTAGTCGGACTCTCACATTACCTTGTGTGGGGAAAGGCTTCGTTGTTCCATAACTCATTGGTCGGAGAAGCTACTAAAGTGAGCTGTGCTTTTTAGGTGGTAGTGGGAGGCAACTGGCACGTGAGAGGTAGCATGTTCTTCCCATCAGGAAAATGCACAGTCCATTGCAGTGTGATGGACTATTGAAGTTGCTCATGCCCTCTAGACATTAGCAGGAAGCAGGGTTGTTTTGTAGTTAGGCAATGGACAGAGCCAGAGGAATTGGGTTCAGTTTCTACCTCTGCCACAGGCCTGACCACGGTCACTAGGTACTACAGAATGGTAATGCTGCCTTTCTCTCACCAGTTGTCTAGCCTACTTAATTAAGCCCTCAGGGAGAGGACTGTCATGTTTATACAGTGCTTTAGCACAACAGGATCCCTGGTCTCAGTTCAGGCCATCTAAGTGAAGCAGAACTGGCTCAGGGAATAAGTGCTCCAGGCAGACGGGAGGGGTGAGGAAGGCATAGCAATTTACATTCTTCTGTCATGATAACCAAGGTTTGTCTCCAATATGCCTTTGCTCTTGTAATCTTTCTGCTGGTTGGCAGCTGTGGAAGGTTCACACAATTTGTGTTTCAATCTAGCCTCACTCAGTCCTAAACTAAGCACATCCTGTGTATGTAGTTGCGGGAGGAGGAAGAACCAGAGGAAGAAAAGCAAAGGCATGTCTAATATTGGGTTTTCCCCAGGCCTTAACTATAACAGCACAGCAGAGTATTCCACCCCCCGTGAGAACTAGACAGGGATTTGACTGGAATGGACATAAGTTTGCATGAAATATATGAGAATGGGAAGGCCAGCCACTTCAACACTTCACAACCACCACCACCACCACAAGTGATCAAATTAGCCCCAGAATCCAGATGTGCTGCTGCTTAATAATCATTTCAGTAACTTTCCCAGCTTCAGACCTCTGTCATTCCTAAGACTAGCATAGCCTTCCACAGGGCTGTGTCAACATCTTCAGAAGGACATAGATAAGAAGAAAAAATTCTTTGTACACAATGGACTGCTGGATGCCAGGAGGCATTATTAATGCATTATAAATGTCAAATATCTGCCACAAGGACACAAAGCTGGAAAGAATACAAAACTTCTAACTTGTTTTCTTTTCTGAACCGTATTTTTGTCCTAAAGATTAGCAACTGAGCAAAGAGTCGGGCAGCTCCAAGGTGCAGGAATCACGGAAAAGATGACTGTAGTATATAAAAATAATCAAGGTTCCCGTTACTGTTCATACTTTTTCCAATAAACACAGCCATCGGACAAAGGACAGAAATAATCCTGGGAACAGTGTCCATAACCTAGACCACCCCCCAGACCTCTAAGTGGATGCCCTAACCACTAGGCTGCAGAGCTAGGCTTCTTTGTGGTCTTGCCTACGCTTCATAAACCCTTGCTTTATATTCTTGTTCAAAAAGCAAGCAGGACTCATCTCTATACTATACTGTTTATTAAATAGGAATTTTAACTAGTTTTTATACAAATCATAGAAACACAGTTTGAATTCTTTTTTTTTTTTTAAACACATCAATGAATCACAGTAAAAGCTCTTAAGTCATGTCCATATGCCCTGGCTCAGCCAGTGAATACCTTGAACTGCAAACCTTGGAAAAGTTCAATTTCTGCATACACTTCCTTAATGGTTTAATTCCCCAGCTCACCTCTTGACCCCTTCCCAAAAAATGAACCCAACAACGTTACAGCCCCCCTGTTAGCAACAATAACCCAACAGTGGGAGGGTGCAGAGGTAACACATATTTCAGCAAAGGCATTAACACTGCTTTTTAAAATTTATTTCTGAAAGGGGATTGCTAATGCACATGGATCAGCAAATAGTTTTTATTTGCAGATGAGGATGCAATGAATCGAATGCACTGGTGTTTTTCCCTGTTAAAGTACAATCAGACACAGTTTTCTGTATTAGAACTTTAAAGCACCCAGCAGAGGTAAGTGAGGTATCAGCTATGCAGCATTATTGGCTTGCTTCTACTTAGCAAGTGTGCACACTCAGGTCCCTGTACCAGCCAACATGGAACAGAAAAGTGGGGCTTGTTCTGACGGTGGACACTTGTTCTGGTGTGCACAGCTTAGCTAGATCCATGCCAAATTAGTGCCAAGATCAGCAGTACTCTCCTGCCCTAATTCAAAGATACAGTAACACTATTCTGTCCCACATAATCATTCACATACACAATACATACAGAGAATTCACATGCGTGTGCAAACACACTGCTGAATATACGTACATACGAACTCTCCTCTCTGTACGCCTACTAGACACTGTTACATTACCTTTCTTAATATATATTTTTGTCTATTGTTTCCCTAAATCAGCTTTCATACGTATAGTCCTTTCCTATTAACCCTTCTTCTTTCATGTGAACAGAAGGGGGATAAAGGTGTTTGTGAGAGTAGCAGCAATCCATTTTTAAAATGGTCGGATACATTTTGCTATTACTGTGCATGTGTTTCTTGTAGATTAGAAAAATAAAGTACAGGTTTTTGTGTGAAGAATGGCAAGTAGGTAAAGTGACCAGATTTTCAAAACCAAATACTTGGGACACTTTTGTGACTATGTTTTATAGGGTCACAAAATAGACACACAATAGACCAAAGTAAATCACAGAAAAGAAACAGGGTGTAGTGATGATGCAACTGCTAGCTTTTTTGTCAGCAGTGATTTATTTGTGATTTCTTTGAGTGGAGGTTTCTCCCCTCATAACTTACTGTCTCAATGAGCTTTCCATAAAAGCACTGAACAAGTGCCATTACTGCTCACCACTCTCACTCTGAAGTGAAGGACAGCTTTGAGAGTAACCACACATATTCAACTTCTTTTCCCTTAGCTCCAAATGCTGTTCATCACACAAAATACCTATTCTACTGGATGATTTTCTTCCTAGTAAACAGAGCAAGTTCTACTGCACATAACATTATGCCCTGCGCACTCAGTAATTATTTTTGTGAAAAAGTTGATGGATAAAATAACAAACTGGGACATGCCAGATGATTCAAAAATGATCCTGGAAGATTTTATTTAAAAAAAAAAAAAAAAA
>NW_017728949.1:5900394-5957685 GCF_001723895.1 Crocodylus porosus | reverse complement strand
GTTGGTCTAAGGACATAGTCAGGCAAGGTTCTTTGAGCAGATGTGATATCTTTTATTAGACCAACTGACTAGTTGGAAAAAAGTTCTAAGCAAGCTTTTGGGTGCAGTCACCCTTCATCAGGCATAGGGTGTCTCTGCTGGTCTGAGACTCCAAGGAATGAGAAAAGCTAAAAGTGTGGTAGGATGTCAGTGAAAATGTAAATAGGTAGAGATAAGCAAGACAAAAGGTAAAGCAAGGGAGGGGAGAGGGAAGAGATGCGGGGCGGGGGAGAGAAAAAAGGTCAGAGGGAGGAAAAAGGTCAGAGGGTGACTGCACCCAAAAGCGTGCTAAGAACTTTTTTCCAACTACCCAGTTGGTCTAATAAAAGATACCACATCTACCCAAAGAACCTTGCCTGCCAAGGTGAAGTATGTATTCAACAATTTATATATCAGCTAAAAGTCTTGAAGGATTTCCTTATAAGTTACCACTCTGATGTGCCTTCCCATGAACCCTCTGGCTTTTTAATCCTGGACCCACTCCTCTCCTGGCTGCCCTGTGGACTAAATTGAAGAGGAGAACTGGAGGTTGCTCTTGGAAAAGGCCCTGGCAGTAAGAACACTGCTATGGAGTAGATGTAGGTGAAAAATTCCTCTAGGGCCTCACATAGGGACTTGCACAGAGCTACATGCATACTTAAGCAATTTTATTCTGCCTCTGAGGCCATAGTAGAACCATCTGAGCATGTTCAGAAGGCAACAACTACACAACTAAATCCAGGAAAGCCTAAGGGTAAAAGAAGAGGCATATAGGCAGTGGAAGCAAGGGGAAGCTACCTGCGAGGAGTATATGTGCTTGGCCTGCACTTGCAGGGAGGCAGTTAGAAAGGCCAAAGCAACCATGGAGCTGAGGCTGGTAACAGAAATTAAAGACAACAAAAAGTCATTTTTTAGGTATGTAGGAAGTAAAAGAAAGGTGCAGGACAGCATAGGACCCCTATTAAACAAGCAGGAGCAGTTAGTGTCAGACAGTGGGGACAAAGCTGAGCTTTTCAATGAGTTTTTTGCCTTAGTGTTCCTGAACAAGGGGTCAAGATAAATCTCCTAAAGGGTTTTTAGATGAGGATCAGTGGGACACCAGCCCAGCAGCTGTTGATGCTGACTTGGTGCAGAGTTACTTGGATGGACTGGATGTGTTTAAGTCAGCAGGCCTGGGTGAGCTGCATCTGAGAGTACTGAAGGAATTGGCCAGTGTCATAGCAGAACCACTGGCACGACTGTTTGAGTGCTTGTGGCGCTTGGGTCAGGTCCTGGAGGACTGGAAAAGGACCAATGTGGTCCCAATTTTCAAGAAAGGGAGGAAGAAGGAGCCGAGTAATTATAGTTAGAGTTAACTAATTAGAGTTAGTCTCATCTCTATCTGTGGAAAAGTCTTTGAAAAAATTATCAAGGATCATATTTGTGAGAGTCTAGTAGGAAAAATAATGCAGCAGGGCAACCAGCATGGGTTTGTACCAGGTAGATCATGCCTGACTAATCTGGTTTCGTTTTATGACCAGGTCACAAAGCTCTTAGACGCAGGAGTAGAAGTGGATATTGTTTACTTGGATTTTAGGAAGGACTTCGATATGATATCTCACCCTGTTCTCATAAATAAATTAAGAGGCTGTGATGTTTAGATGTTTAATAGATGTTTACATAGTCCAGTGGGTGGCAAATTGGCTTGGGGTCACACCCAGAGAGTGGTAGTAGACAGGTCGGTATCAAACTGGAAGGATGTGGGCAGTGGGGTCTTTGGACCTGTACTCTTCAACATCTTCATCAGTGAGTTGGACGTGAGAGTGGGGTGTACTCTGTCCAAGTTTGCAGATGATACTAAATTGTGGAGTGAAGTGAACACACCAGAGGGTATGAAATGACTGCAGGTGGACATGGACAAGTTAGAGGACAGGTTAGAAAAGTGGGAAATACACAATAGGATGCAGTACAACAAGGACGAGTGCAGAGTGCTGCACCTAGCGCATAAAAATATGCAGCACACCTACTGGCTGGGGAATGACCCTCTCAGCAGCACAGAAGCGGAAAGGGACCTCGCAGTCATAGTGGACTCCAAGATGAACATGAGTTGTCAGTGTGACAAAATCATCAGCAAACCTAGCCACACTTTATCATGCATTAGCAGATGCATGATGAATAGATCCAAGGAGGTGATACTTCCCCTCTACGTGGCATTGGTCAGACCGCAGTTGGAGTATTGCATCCAGTTTTGGGTGCTGTACTTTAAGAAGGATGTAGATAACCTAGAGAGTGTCCAGAGGAGGGCCACTCATATGGTTAAGGGTTTCAGGCCAAGCCCTCTGAAAGAGAAGGCTGAGAGGTGATCTCATGGCTGCCTACAAATTCTTTTGGGGGACGGGGGGTGTTGCAGCAAGGAATTGGAGACACTCTGTTCACCAGGGCGCCTCTTGGGGTAACAAGAAACAACAGTCACAAACTGACAGAGTGCAGATTTAGGCTGGACATCAGGAAGATCTTCATGGTAAGTATGGCCAGAATTTGGAATGGGCTTCCAAGGGAGGTGGTGCTCTCCCCTACCTTGGGGGTCTTTAAGAGAAGGCTGGATAGGTCTCTGGCTGGGGCAGGATGACGCCAGCACTCTTTCCTGCCCAGGGCAGGGGATTGGACTTGATGATCTGATGAGGTCCCTTCTGACCCTAGCATCTATGAATCTATAGAGATGGAAAAAGAATCTAAAATGTGCCTAAGTGCCAAAAATGGCACTTAAGTGGCACTTAAAGGGGAAATATGATTTGACTCTAAAAGTATAAACCAACATGAGAATATTTGAGTATGAAGCCAGAGACAATGAGCCATTACTTAATTTAGAAAAGATCTATATGAGGATTTATTATATTTTGGATCCTTTTATACAAAAACTTGAAGAGACAGTTTTACAACTTGGGCAGCACATAAGTATTCGAGGGTGTTGTGTGCATGCGGAGGGGGGTGGGGAAATGATATCTCCAAAACAGTATCCTGAAGAGAATGACAACAAGAGTGTGCTGTTTTTAACTGAAGTACAAGATGAGGAACAACCTGATGAAGTGAGATACCCTCTGACATACATGCCCTGGATTTTTTCTTAGCAAGGAACTTACTTTGGCTCTTAGCAGTGGCTGAAACCTGGATCATGTTCAAAAGCTGCACTGGAATTTCTGGGCAAAATGTCCTTGTTTCCAGAGGTATCCATTGCAGTCAGGATTCTAAAAACCTTGTCTGTGTGTGTTGCAAGCAGAGAACAGGTTTTTTAAAGTTAAGTTTATAAAGTATATTTTTATTATATATTGGCTCAGTCTCACTTGGTGAGTCTTTTTTTTAAATTTTAATTGAAAGCCAAATTGTTGAGAGTCTTGATCTGAAAGATGCCAACCAAAAGGCTCAGTCAAAGCAAGAAAAGTTGAACATTACTGAAGATGTTAGTTGCTTGTCCTGAGTGTTTGTAGAAAAAAAGCTTTAATGATTATGAATCTGGTTTTCAAGTTTGTTTTATATGTGCATTATTATCCAGTATGATGAATCTAGTCTTTTTAGTGCTGAATAGGGAGTTAGAAGTTAATGGGGAAGGGCTGTAAAAAAATAAAAAAGTATTCCTACCAGCATGGGTATACCAGGATGAAGCCTCCCTCTTCTGTCCCAAACACTGAATATTTTGCGAAGTAGCTGCATCTTCTGTTTAAATTTAGGCTGAAATTCAGAACAGAAATTCTGTTGGCTGCTTTGCTAAGGAAAAGGACAGGGCTGAGGTTGGCAGAAGCAGAGAAAAGTGCTGAGAGGCTGTACCAAAAATTACCTGTTACTCACTGAGAACAAAAGCTGCTTTCCACTCAGGCTTTGATACCACAAGAGCGGATCAGCTCTGGTACACAGGAATAATGTGTGAAGCAGAGTAGGAGAGAAATCCCATTCAGAAGTGGCTCCTGTGTGTATCCAGCTGCAGATTGCTAGCTGATTCTCTGCTAAACTTCCACATGAGGCAACAGCTGCTTTGAAATGGCTAGCAGTCATTAGTGGGGCTATATACCAGTCTGAACTAATATTTGTGTCTTTACTAGAATGAGAGATTTGAACTTAGAAATTATGGTTCAATATTGCTAGATCTATCCCAGTTTATAAAAGATATGATTCTAGAATCAGATGGATGGAAGAGCTCTTGAGGAACAGATGCAGAATTTACTGTTCCTAAAGATGCCTTTCCACCTTCTTGAAAACCTCCAGAGAAGGAGAGTCCACAGCTTCCCTGGGCTGCTTGTTCCTTTGGCTTACTGGTTTGATAGGAAGATTTTCCTGAGATTTCATCATTGTACAGGTTTCCCTTGCTTTGTGGTGTACATGCGTTCCTGGAAAATGGCACATAACTCAAATTCGCGTAAAGGGACCCACTTTACAATGTAACAAATAGGGATACATTCCAGGACCTCGGCTATACTGACCCCTACACCCATTTCTACCACTTCTACAAGACAATTTTGGTACTCACTGGCAGCAGACAATACACACAAGCACAGGGCACTATCATAATGGGGATGGCAACTACAGAAACACGTGTTGCAGCCAATGAATGAGGAGCACAGATCTACACAGGAAACTATATCTTGGTGTGTGTCACTTCCACAATGCACTGCACAAAGCAGGTGACTGCGGGCTTCCACCACACTGATTGCCTAAGAGTGAATTTACCTTGCATATAATGAATTTTTGGTATAAAAAGGGTCATCATATAATCGTGAATCCGCACATACAGAACCTGCATAAAGCAGGGAAACCCGTAATCTGCTATGCTGAAGTTTAGACCCATTGCCATATGTCCTGCCTGCTCTGGCAGTCCTTCAAATATTTGAAAATTGCTATTATGCTCCCCTTAATCTTCTTTTTCTTCAGACTAAGTGTACCCAGTTCCTTCATATGGCTTGGTTTCTAATAGGTTAGTATTAGAAAAAGTATTAGAAAAATATTAGAAAAAGAGTCTAGCATTTCACTTCTTTTAGCCCAGATCTGGTATAAGTATTGCTTTGTTAGCACTGTTACAGTCTTACAAGTGTTTTTTTCTTACTATATAAGTTTTGAATTTGGAAGAAAACCTTATTGTCGGGTAGTGTTTATGCATTAGAGCTTCTCTCCTTTCTTCCATGGATTTGGAAGCAAGTCTTGAAATAGGACAGCTTCCAGAAATATCAGTTCATGCATCCATACCTGGTTCCTAAGAAAGTATTGCCCGTGTGCTGTTTGTGACCATCTTTGTCTCAAAACTGGTGTGTGCCTGTAAGTGTGCTCATGCATGCAGTTCTACAAAGACTAACCCTTGAGCCTATACAGATTCATGTCACTGATTTCTCCTGCACATGGCAGCAGACCTGATAAAGGCCTAAAATTCTTATTCCTGGCACAGGATATTTCAGTGTCATGAAAAGAGGCAAAAGTATGTGTGTTTATGGAGTTATTTCTAGCATAGAATTGTGCATTAGGTAGCTGAAACCCTGAATTATACTTTTACAACTTTATAATGGGGGGAACCCTCATTTCTGTCAATTCCAAGAAGCTTGTAGTAGAAACATCCATCTGATCACTGATGTTTACACAGTCTGTCTGATCCATTGTGTAAGAAAGAGATACCATCAACCTGGGTGAGTAGAAGTAAGAGACATTGAGTGTTGGATACTGCAGTTCGGTTTAATAGTAGTCGGACTCTCACATTACCTTGTGTGGGGAAAGGCTTCGTTGTTCCATAACTCATTGGTCGGAGAAGCTACTAAAGTGAGCTGTGCTTTTTAGGTGGTAGTGGGAGGCAACTGGCACGTGAGAGGTAGCATGTTCTTCCCATCAGGAAAATGCACAGTCCATTGCAGTGTGATGGACTATTGAAGTTGCTCATGCCCTCTAGACATTAGCAGGAAGCAGGGTTGTTTTGTAGTTAGGCAATGGACAGAGCCAGAGGAATTGGGTTCAGTTTCTACCTCTGCCACAGGCCTGACCACGGTCACTAGGTACTACAGAATGGTAATGCTGCCTTTCTCTCACCAGTTGTCTAGCCTACTTAATTAAGCCCTCAGGGAGAGGACTGTCATGTTTATACAGTGCTTTAGCACAACAGGATCCCTGGTCTCAGTTCAGGCCATCTAAGTGAAGCAGAACTGGCTCAGGGAATAAGTGCTCCAGGCAGACGGGAGGGGTGAGGAAGGCATAGCAATTTACATTCTTCTGTCATGATAACCAAGGTTTGTCTCCAATATGCCTTTGCTCTTGTAATCTTTCTGCTGGTTGGCAGCTGTGGAAGGTTCACACAATTTGTGTTTCAATCTAGCCTCACTCAGTCCTAAACTAAGCACATCCTGTGTATGTAGTTGCGGGAGGAGGAAGAACCAGAGGAAGAAAAGCAAAGGCATGTCTAATATTGGGTTTTCCCCAGGCCTTAACTATAACAGCACAGCAGAGTATTCCACCCCCCGTGAGAACTAGACAGGGATTTGACTGGAATGGACATAAGTTTGCATGAAATATATGAGAATGGGAAGGCCAGCCACTTCAACACTTCACAACCACCACCACCACCACAAGTGATCAAATTAGCCCCAGAATCCAGATGTGCTGCTGCTTAATAATCATTTCAGTAACTTTCCCAGCTTCAGACCTCTGTCATTCCTAAGACTAGCATAGCCTTCCACAGGGCTGTGTCAACATCTTCAGAAGGACATAGATAAGAAGAAAAAATTCTTTGTACACAATGGACTGCTGGATGCCAGGAGGCATTATTAATGCATTATAAATGTCAAATATCTGCCACAAGGACACAAAGCTGGAAAGAATACAAAACTTCTAACTTGTTTTCTTTTCTGAACCGTATTTTTGTCCTAAAGATTAGCAACTGAGCAAAGAGTCGGGCAGCTCCAAGGTGCAGGAATCACGGAAAAGATGACTGTAGTATATAAAAATAATCAAGGTTCCCGTTACTGTTCATACTTTTTCCAATAAACACAGCCATCGGACAAAGGACAGAAATAATCCTGGGAACAGTGTCCATAACCTAGACCACCCCCCAGACCTCTAAGTGGATGCCCTAACCACTAGGCTGCAGAGCTAGGCTTCTTTGTGGTCTTGCCTACGCTTCATAAACCCTTGCTTTATATTCTTGTTCAAAAAGCAAGCAGGACTCATCTCTATACTATACTGTTTATTAAATAGGAATTTTAACTAGTTTTTATACAAATCATAGAAACACAGTTTGAATTCTTTTTTTTTTTTTAAACACATCAATGAATCACAGTAAAAGCTCTTAAGTCATGTCCATATGCCCTGGCTCAGCCAGTGAATACCTTGAACTGCAAACCTTGGAAAAGTTCAATTTCTGCATACACTTCCTTAATGGTTTAATTCCCCAGCTCACCTCTTGACCCCTTCCCAAAAAATGAACCCAACAACGTTACAGCCCCCCTGTTAGCAACAATAACCCAACAGTGGGAGGGTGCAGAGGTAACACATATTTCAGCAAAGGCATTAACACTGCTTTTTAAAATTTATTTCTGAAAGGGGATTGCTAATGCACATGGATCAGCAAATAGTTTTTATTTGCAGATGAGGATGCAATGAATCGAATGCACTGGTGTTTTTCCCTGTTAAAGTACAATCAGACACAGTTTTCTGTATTAGAACTTTAAAGCACCCAGCAGAGGTAAGTGAGGTATCAGCTATGCAGCATTATTGGCTTGCTTCTACTTAGCAAGTGTGCACACTCAGGTCCCTGTACCAGCCAACATGGAACAGAAAAGTGGGGCTTGTTCTGACGGTGGACACTTGTTCTGGTGTGCACAGCTTAGCTAGATCCATGCCAAATTAGTGCCAAGATCAGCAGTACTCTCCTGCCCTAATTCAAAGATACAGTAACACTATTCTGTCCCACATAATCATTCACATACACAATACATACAGAGAATTCACATGCGTGTGCAAACACACTGCTGAATATACGTACATACGAACTCTCCTCTCTGTACGCCTACTAGACACTGTTACATTACCTTTCTTAATATATATTTTTGTCTATTGTTTCCCTAAATCAGCTTTCATACGTATAGTCCTTTCCTATTAACCCTTCTTCTTTCATGTGAACAGAAGGGGGATAAAGGTGTTTGTGAGAGTAGCAGCAATCCATTTTTAAAATGGTCGGATACATTTTGCTATTACTGTGCATGTGTTTCTTGTAGATTAGAAAAATAAAGTACAGGTTTTTGTGTGAAGAATGGCAAGTAGGTAAAGTGACCAGATTTTCAAAACCAAATACTTGGGACACTTTTGTGACTATGTTTTATAGGGTCACAAAATAGACACACAATAGACCAAAGTAAATCACAGAAAAGAAACAGGGTGTAGTGATGATGCAACTGCTAGCTTTTTTGTCAGCAGTGATTTATTTGTGATTTCTTTGAGTGGAGGTTTCTCCCCTCATAACTTACTGTCTCAATGAGCTTTCCATAAAAGCACTGAACAAGTGCCATTACTGCTCACCACTCTCACTCTGAAGTGAAGGACAGCTTTGAGAGTAACCACACATATTCAACTTCTTTTCCCTTAGCTCCAAATGCTGTTCATCACACAAAATACCTATTCTACTGGATGATTTTCTTCCTAGTAAACAGAGCAAGTTCTACTGCACATAACATTATGCCCTGCGCACTCAGTAATTATTTTTGTGAAAAAGTTGATGGATAAAATAACAAACTGGGACATGCCAGATGATTCAAAAATGATCCTGGAAGATTTTATTTAAAAAAAAAAAAAAAAAAAAGACTTATGGTCACTTTAAGAAGAAACTTGCTGGCATGGTTTTTCAGTTCTTGCTTACATATGTCCTACCCATATGGCAGCATTAATATAGACAACCTAACTGTATTAAAATGGAAAGAAAAGGCCTTAATTTGATACCTGGCATTTAAAATCTTTTTTCTGCATCAAATTATTTTCATAGCACTTCCCACATATGGCACAGTTCTATATGTATAGATATAAACCATTAAACAATATATCAAGACCACTTGAAAGGACAAGGACAAGACTTCTTCGGTCAGGCTCTACGCAGTAGAGATCCAATAAAAATAGCACTATGACAAGGAAAAAGAGGGGAAAGGATGAATGCCTTACTTCTAGTTTGATACAGCACTGCTCTCTCTACGCAGAAGAAAAATACTTTCCCTAAGGCACTTGATTAAAACAAAAACAAAACACCTCATAAGCGAACTCTTTTGTTGTCAACAAGTCAGAAGCAGAGTAGCTTTGCTCTGAAGAAGTGAGAAGATGGCAGCATTTTGGTCCAAGCTGCTTACTTCATATTCAAGCCGGAGTCTTACAGCTCATATATGACTCCATCGAAAACAGGAGTTGCCATAACCCAGAGGAGAAAGAATGGTTACTGACTTAGTAAGGGAGTCAATTAATCTAAGTGCATTTGGGGGCATCTTATCTTGAACCTCCATCCTACCCCATTGTGACGGTGTGGCGGTAGTTCAGTTTTCTTAACTGTAACTCTTTTTTTCCCCATTCCAATTCTGAGTGGCTACTGCATTATCAAAGATGTTAAATATATATATTGCAGCCCATTCAGAAAAGCTATCTCCTGAGTCTTGGGAACCTTAGAATTACGTCTTTTGTTTGCTACAATTTTCTCATTATAAAAAAACAGGATTAAAAGGGAAAAAAAGAAGTAAAAGAAAGAGCCCTCCTGATCATGAAGGTCTCTGCTATTTCAATCCAAGATCTGGATTTAATAAATGGCTCTTATTCACAAATCACTTTAAGGCTCGTCAGCTTCTCTCAAAGAGGTGCTTCCATACACAAGGTTTCTTTTCTATTTTGTTTCTTAATCTCTTGAGAAAGCACTGCTGTTTCCATTGATCCTAAAACTGGTGTAATTTTCCCCGTTACCTGGATAAGGAAAGTTAAAGGCAACAACATGCTTTCATTTTAGGACTAGAAACTGCAGCTTGCCCGGTTTGTATGAGGTGCACAAATCTCTTAACGCAAAAGAATATCTGAATGGGGTATAAACTGGATGAGATTTTTTGTGTGGTTTTTTTTCTAAAGACAGAATGGCTGAAAAATCCCTCAGCCTTCTCAGCAATCTATTAGAGAAAAGAAGTGGGAAATAATGATCAACATTTTTTTCTCACATCCAAAGGTAGGCCAACATTTTCTCTGACATCTCTCAATCATTCACATATAAAAAAAACAACAACAACAACAAAAAACAAGCATCTGAGCTCCTTTCCTTGCCCAGCACAGTTCTCATCATTAAAATAATTATTCAGATCCCGTAGTCCTTGCAGATTGTAATCCACTCTCTGGAGTGTAGAACTACAGTGTATGACAGGGGAATCACATCCTTACCGCCTTCAGTATTCCATATTGGTTTGTTTGAGATTATGGCATTCTGTTCCCACAGAAAAAAGTAATCTTCACCAGCCACTCATGCTGGAATGAAATGTCAAATGCGATCCTGGTGCAATCAGTCATGCCTCAGAGCAGCACTTCTGGTGGTTCATTTTGACCTTGTGCTTGATGCCATCATAGAGCTCAAAGTTGTAGTTCTCTAGAGTAGTGGAGCTTCGAGAAGATAGACCAGTGTAGGAGCATGTACAGTATAGCAGTAAACCAGCACAAATGGCCCCTAAGAGAACTCCAAGAGAACTCATAGCTATAATGGTGACTAGGATCGGATCCAGCGTGTAGAGCCAGCTCTTGTCTTTGTCCAGCTTTGGGGTTATGGGAGAGTTAGTAGAGAACAATGTGTTGTTCTTATTCAATCCAAAGTAATCTGGAATATAATTGACATTTATTAGCCAGAGATCAGGGTTTTTTTTACCAATATCCACTTCCTGGATATACTTATACATAGCTCTGATTGTATATGCAGGTCCAATTTGGGCTGGAGTGCTGATGGGTATAAAGAAACAGAACTCTAAAGTCAATAGAGTTGTATCAGTTAACACTAGGTGACGATCTGGCCTTTGAGAAGTGCATTTGGTGTCAGTGTTATTGCACTATAGAAACGACCTCTAAAGGTGCATATCTGTTATGTGTCACAGCTTCCGAACCCAACTAGCTCCATTTATGAGTGAAAATGAAATACAAGCTCCAGTTCATGCTTGGAAGATCAGTTCTGCTTGTGTTACAATAAACATAATATATTGACTTAGGAGTTCTCCGAGTCTTTAAAAAAAAGGCTTTTCTGTCTACAAACTTGAATGACATACATATATCAGTAACGGGGTTGCTTTTGATTAGTTAAAGGGCCCAGATCCTGACATGATTAAGGTACCTAAACAGTTCTGTCAGTGGGAGTTAAGCACCAAATAACTTTATAAAGATGTGGACACAGGTACTTGTTTTTATATGCTCACTTTGCTTACTAAACCACTCTCTAAGCCCTTCAAAAACATATAGACAATGTGTTAAGTAGACTTCAGTATGCAAATAAGTATACCAGTGTTGATTGTAAGGGCTTTTCATCTGTAGAAAGCACTTCTTTCTAGAGAATCTGATCCTACAGCATCAAAACCACTAGGAAATTTTGCCATTTACTTCAGCAAGTACTGGCACAGGTCATAGTTCTTATGCTATACCAATATTGGGTTTTGCTGAAGATGTGCCTGTAATTTATCACTGCTAGAATGCTTTTCCATCAGTAACTGAGAGGGTGCTGATACTTACAAACACTTTGTATGTTCAAAACCCTGTGTACTCATATTACATAATCCATCCAATATTCCCAGTGAAACAGGTGGGTAAGTATAACCATCCCAAATATGCACGGCATGAACGTCCTGCCTTCAAACCCCATGCATATAGAGAACATTAATCAGTTTCCACAGAGACTTGTGGGCCAGATCTAGAGGTGGTATGAAATAAGTAACTTTAGTGGAGCTGTACTGATTCACCAACTGAAGATTGGTCCCACTATTCTGTAATCTTCCGTGTGCTGTCAACTCCTGAGAGTGAGGGAGAATGAACTGGTTTGAAAAAAAATGACCAAACCTTGTTCCAATTCTCCGTAAGTCTACAAGTGTCTCCTACTGTTGCTGAAATTCACCAAGAGGTTTTCAGTGATTCTGTTGGTCTCTTCTGGACTGGGCTGGCTGTTGCCTTAATAAATATTTAGCAATTCCATGGATTGTTTTATGTACGCATCTCAAACAGAGTGTTACCAACGAGAGGAAGAAAATGATCATCCCTATTTTGCATACAGGGAATCTGAAGCAAAGATTCAGACTTGCCATACAAAGGGTTAGGAGCACAGTCAGACTAAAGCTTGGCTTTTTCTGACTCCTAGTCCTCTGTTGTAGATCACACTGGCTGCATCTACACAAAATGGTGGCTGCACAGTTGTTACTGTGTGGTTATTTAGTATACTTGTATAAAAAAGTACTAAATAACCACACAGTAACCTGAGTTACTGCACAGTAGCACTGATAAATGCCTTTTTTGTGATGCTATTACACAGTAGCCTAATGCTACTGTGCAGTAGTGTCATGTTCCTGTTTTTGCCATGTGACGCTACTGCACACTAGTATCAGGCTACGGCACAGTCAGCATCTCATGTAGATGCAGCCACTATCTCCTTATCTTTTCCAACAATCCACACCACCTCTGGACAGAGGTAGCTGAGGGAGAAGGGGTCTTTTGGAAGTGTGAGATATTGGGACAGGTAAAAGAAGAAGGAATGAATAGCTTCACTGCTATTTGGAAGAGAAACTAGAAAGAAGATTAAATAGATTCCAAATATCCTCTTTCTTTGAGGTTTGTGGCCTGCCTTTGGACCTAAAGGTGTCAGATTAATTCACTGGGTCCATATCCTTAGTAAAAAATTGTGGATTGTGCCCACAATAAATAACAATAAAGCATAATAATAATAACAACAATAATAATAAAGGTACTAAAACACAATGCCCTCCTAGACCAGTTGTGTGATTGTTTTAGTACTCACCATCATCAAAGTCCTCTCCAATGCCTTGTCCAGGGATTGCAAAATCATTAAATCTTGGGAAGTCCACTAGAATGACAAAACACATACATAGACTTTGTTAAAAAGATGTATTTTTTGGCTGTTGAAAACAGTTACTTTGTTATGAGATCTACCAGAAAATAATGTAATCAAGTTTTCCATAGCTATGGCCAAAGTAAGTACACTCTTGAGTGTACATCAGAAGAGGTGCTTCATGCCACTCACATTTCACTTCCACCGAATGACCAGATTTTAAAGGAAAAATGGGGAGAACTGAAAGAACGAACCTGCATCATTTGAATACCATTGAATTATTGTCACTGATGCCTTCATAATGGCCATAATTCATTATTAACATGGCCATAGGTATTATCCTCATAACTATCAACAGTATCTTAGTGCCCATCATTAGGTGCCATTAATGCTAGATCCATTTAGCACACTCCACTTTTCATCATCCCACATACATCTTAGTGGATACAAAGCCCCAATGACCCGCTTTCTCTTTAGATTTCAAATAAATTCATAGTAATTTAAGGAAGTCATGTATCATCATTACATATTTTTAATGCAAAAAACTGGTTGAGATGAGGAGAGCTGTAAATGGGAGTCCATCTAGGCATTTATGTTAATGATGCAAGCTCCTTTTAGTAGTGACATTTCTTTTTATTGTTAGCATAGATCAAACACAACTAAAAAAATGTACTTGGTGGACTCTGAGCAGAAGTTACTTATTTAGCAGTGTAGCATTCCCAGTATTATCTCTATGTACAGGAACTGGTTTTTTTTTTCTCAGTGCAACATTCCAAAAGAAAATACATTTTTATTTGCCTACATTTTCGCAACTATGATTTTGGGAGCCTGAATGTTTGGTGTTCAACTGGAAGTGCAACGTGTGCCTAAAATATAATATGCCATTGTTGCAATGTTCTTTTAAAAAAATCCAAGCAGATTATTAGAACAGTAATAAAGCATTTGTTATGAGAAACTTCAAAGATGAATGTATATGGAGGTGCCTGTTTACAAGAATTTGCATAGAACTGTATTTTTAATAAGTCCAGCTTAATTATAGGAATCTAGTTTATATCTCAGAATGACACAATATGTTCATTATACTATAAAATAACTTTGCTTCATAGTAAAAATGTAGAAGACATGCAATGCTCAGTCATGCATCACAGTAGGTTACTCTGCTCCAGGGTAAGTTATATCTCAGAGGGCGTGTCTGCACGAGATGCTGAATGCACAGAAGTCTAATTCTACTGGGCATTAGATGGTGGACAAAGCTAGTGCTAATGTGCTAATGCCCAGCAGATTTAGTATAATGCACATGAACATCACTGAAAAGGTGCTTATCTACACTAATGCGCAGTAGCACTGATTATGGTGCGCTGTTAGAACAGGTACTAAAGTTAATGCGCCATTAATTATGGCACATTAATAAACGTGTAGACATGCCATCTAAGCGCATCTACATGCCACATTTACTGCTGAGTAAACTAATTAGCTCTGCAGTAAATGTCTTCATGTCTATGCATCCAGAGCTATTAAGCTAGAGTAAACTAATAAACTCCATGGCAGTGAAACACCCTCATGCCCCAGCCAGTCCCTCTGCAGCACGTTAAGCTGAGTTGAAGCTGTAGTTTATTGCACCAGAGTTTATTGCTTTGAATTAACAGCATGTGTAGATGCACCGAGAAAGTGACAAGTAGTTATATCTTGGGTGTAAGTTATATTGGGTGTACTATATGTAAATTCCTTCAGTCAGTGTTATCCCAGGAATGCCACAGTTTACTGGAAAATCAATTCCCCTTCCATCTAGTGGCCAGAAGCTGTTAATAGAGTCTACAACAGGCACCAAACTTGGGAGAGTACATTCACAAAAAACAAAGGTAAATTACTCTGCAGTAATTGTGTTGCGTCTCTGCATGCTAAAATTGAGATGAGAAAACATACACTTCTCCATTGAGCAGTATGAATTTTAACCCATCAGCATTTATCAAGAATAAAATAACTTCAGTGCCTTGGCATACAAAACCCACATTTGATCCATCATTGCTTCCACTGGCATTACCTTTGGAATCCTGGTGTATATCAGCAGCCCTGCTGACAGTGTCCTAGTTTCATTGGACACTGTATTTAGGTGTATTTAGAGACTGATTGCAATAAGCTTAAATACTTGAGTTAATGTTATAATGTCTCCAAATACTTGTTATCACAGCATTGCTGCTCACCTTCATTATTCAAATGATTAAAAGATTTCTTTGAATTTTCAAGGCAATTTGGAACTACGAACACACAAGAGACAAGTTGTGTCCTTCATGATTGATCAGCTCTGAATCTAGAGACCCAATTCATTAAGCTGATTCTCTGCAATCAATAGCTTCTCAAAAAACAAAAGTGCATAACATTTTTCAAGAAGTAATCATTTTTAGGAGCAAATTCGCATGATATTTCTATACTTCCAGGGCTGACAGGTCCAGATGGAAACATCTTACAATTGGAAGAAATGCCCGAGGGACTTCTGCAAATATTTAAACTTTATGCATAGAAAATAGCTTGCAAAATAATTCACATTTGACGGTGTCTGCTCTGGTAGTCATCAGTCAAGAGGCAAAGGGGCCAAACTGTGCTGTAGGTTACAATCATGCAACACCACTTACCTCATAGGTTACATGAACATAAGTGAAGGTAGAACTTGGCCCAGTGTCAAGAGGAAATCTGCATACAGAAGTAAGGCAGTGGTGGAGTCACCTGCCTCTGGATAGTCAAAAGGCTCTTCACTTTGAGTGAAAATGTATTAGAAATGTGACTTTACTTTTTTGTTTCTTCTGGGTAATTTTGGTGAGGAGAGGGAACTAAAGGAATATCAGATAATCAACACTTTCAGCAGAACATCAATTCTCCAAGCCTTAAAGGAAGAATTGAGCACAGGGGAAAACTTGAATAAAGAGAACATTTATAAAAAAAGAAAAAAAAAACTATTTACTCTGCTAGCAATTTCCTCTATTCCCTTTGCTAATATTGCTGATATTTGTGTTTAAAAGCTTTCTCCCTCACAATCTGTTTCCTTTTTCAGCTCTCTCCTGTACTGCAGGCATAATCCTTTGTTTACCACATGATAGTCCATGGCCATCAACTTCTACATTCTGCTATTTATGAATCTATTTTCCATGCCAGAGTATCTCAAACAATTAGCTACATTGACCATGGCTATTTGGTGGCATGTGGGAAAAGAATCTGGAGGTCCCAATTCTATGCCTAGTGGCATGTTTTCTCCTGACAGAAGACAGTGCTATATCTGGCACTAACTACCATCCTAAAATGACACATCTCAACAGAGATGTCAGGCATTAAAGGGGCCATGAGCTCTGACCCCTTGACCATAGTCCCTTCAAGTGAAGTTGGCTGTTGTGCAGTGTGGGAAAAAATGAACTGTCAATGTGTTGCCCTGACATGTCCTGTCAAGAAACAGAGATTTTCATTTTCATAGGGCCATCAATCTGGCATCTATCATGTGTATGGAGGTAGTATAAGAGTGAAGTTGTAGCTATGATAGTTCAGGATCTATGCAAATGGCAAGGATTTCTTAGGGTGATATTTTTTATTGGGCCAACTATGTAGCTGGGATAAAGTTAGACAAAAGGTTTCAAATGCAAAACATTCTTCCTCAGGTTCTATGATTTTATGACCAAGATGAAGAACATCTTTCATTCAAAAGCTTGTCTAACCTTATCCCAGCTACACGGTTGGTTCAATAAAAGATGTCACCCTAAGAAATCCTTGCCACTTGCATGTAGTAAGTTTACTTGAAATTTGGAATGAAGAAAGAAAGATTATGGAAGTTATGCAAGAAAGATAAGTGAAACTATTTAACCATGATGCATGTGAAAGCTTTCCCCAGAGTGAAAGGCCCCTTTTAGGAAAATGTCCTGAATTATGGCTCTGAACCTCAAGCTATTCATGCTGAAAAGCAGTAAAGATGAAGCCAACATAAGTGATGTCTTTCGAAATGGCTGGATGCCTAGCAGAGACGGTTATCTATTGTATCTGAGATCACCACGAGGTAAAAGGCTAATTTATGAAACCTTAAAAAGGAAGATGAGGTTTTAATCAAAGTACAAGAAACAGCTTAAGTAGAATGTTCGTATCAGCTCACGAAGACCTGTGGGGGCTAGCAGCACAGAGCTGGTATTTGCAGTGATTAAGGAGGTTTAATGCACACTGCTTTGAAAAAAAGGACTGAACATTTAGAGTGATGGTAGAGGTAGTTTCAGAGCAGGTAATTTACTAACTTATTTGCTGTTTTAGGTCATAATGGGAATACTTCATCACTAAAAACAACAGAGATATGTCACCATGCTCTTTTACACTTATACCTGGGCACGTGTCATTTAGGGCAGGGTAAATAGCTCCCAGACCTGCTTCTGGCTAGGCAGTTCATGCGTATTACGCAGCAGCTCCTACCTTTGCCTTCCACCACCACAATATCTGAAAAGCAGCCTGCCTCAAAGAGCCTATTTATTATCACACAAATGTCTCATTCGGTGGCTTTTGGATGAAGCACACAACTTGTTCGAGCTACAGTACATCTTTTATAAAGAAATCCAGTCTTGATTTAAAGTATTCAAATGATGTAGACTCACTACACCCCGTGGTAACTTGTTCCAGTGGCTAATTACCTCAGGGTTTAAAACAGAAAAAAAAGCGCCTTGTTTCTAAGCTGAATTGTCTCATTTCAGCTTCAAGCCATTGTTTTTGTGCTTTATAGGACTAAAGAGCTATCTACTGTCAGAAATCTCTACTCATGCAGGTATTTTAAGACAGTGATGAGGTCAGTTCTTAACTTTCCCTTGGACATACTAAATAAATGGATTGCATTTTTTAAATCTTTCCTATAAGGCAGGCTGTTGAGACCTCAAATGATTCTTGTAGGTCTTTTCTGAATCCTTTCCCTTTTCTAACGATCCTGTTTTTGAAGGTTCATCCAGATTTGAAGTGTGAACTATAACAGGACAGAGCGTTGCTGTGATGGTCTCATTCGTTAATGCATACACTGAGGTAACAGCACATTCCTACTCCCACTCAATATTCAATGTGCAATGATCACATTTGTCTTTTGCTTTCTTAGCTAACAGTCCCAGGCCTAGGAACGGAGGTTCTTATCTAAAGATAAGTTCCCAGAATGCAGGGTCCTTCTTTCCCATGTGGGACCCCACTGGTGTATGCCAAAGATGTATCCCCAGAGCGTGAGCTCAACTGTGATAGTACTGCACTGTGGCAGTTGTTACCTTACAGATACCACCATGTTGCAATGCTGGAAAGGTTCCAGATTCACTGAACTTTGTAGTTAGGCAGACCTTGAATGGCTAAGGGTTAGCCTGCCCCTGGCTATGACAGAAGCCTCATACATAACACCCTTTGATTAGAAATCACTTGGCTTGATGCTTTGGGCAGGTATTGTGTAGGCACTGGGGCTGATGTGAACTGGCAGAGCTCTGTGAAGATGTCTCATATCTATCTAAATCATGTTTTGTGCTGTACTTCATTCACCTGTTACATGTGTGACTGCCTGATTCTTTTTATAAAGTTGGAATTCCTCTAATTTATTTTGTGTTGTCAATTTTCCTCCGGATGCAACTAAAAGGTATGTGATCACGTTAAACAGCAACATGTAATTTGCTCACAAAGTGGACTGGGCATTGCCCCCGAATCAGAAACTTACCTACATTCTCATCACAACCTCTCTGTATACTCCTATCACTACTCCACTCACTGGAGATATGTTTGTGGGCAACATACAATAAATGCACTGTGAAAAATGAGAGTGATTACAATGGAGTATAACGGACCATACCTGGCCAGTAACACTAAGTGCCATCCTATGACTAACAACGCACTGGGCAGTTTGAAACATTAAACCCAGAAATGGATGGGGGCTCAGGATTAAAGTTGCCAGGTGACCCTGGGAACTATTGCTGCTTCAGCAATCTAAAATTACACCATTTCTTTAAGAAAGAAAAATCATAAAAAATTCTAGAAGACTTAAAGCATTAGCAGGTAGCTGATTAACTAGCCTGTTTCATAAAGGAAACACTGGGCAACCTTATGGTAGTTGAGGAGTGGACTATCATAGGTTCTTGTACTATTTTAATAAAGGAAACAATAGGAATGTAGTATAGGGAAAAATGCTTGCACTGGCTCTCAGCTGGACTAGCTGACCTGTAGCAACTACCCTTAAAACTTCATCAATTGCCTGGGATGACTAAAGAACATTATCCCTACATTTTTGTATTGCATATGGATGTGTTGTAGTTAACGAAAGAGAAGTCAGAGGCATGATACAAATAGGTCCTGATTTAGGAAAGCAATACTATTCAGCAAAGCTTAAAGTTAAGCACTTTGCTAAGTATGGATAGGATAAAGCTTGTCTTTTTCCCAAACCAGAGCTATTCCAAGGTAAGCTAACTTCTGAAGGTCACCACCATAAGGTACTCTTCTGTCTACAATTTCCATGTTTCAACAAACAGCCCATTGTATTGAAACACTCGACAAAAAGTCACGGACTTATTGTAGTATTGTGTAATCTTTAGGGCTTTTGTACAACAAAGCCCTAACACACAGGAACCCGTATAATCCTATACTGAAGAAGTGTTTCCCCCATAGAGAATCCCACAGACAGCAATACACAAAGCAAATAAAAAATGCTGTGGCAGAAACTGGGGCTTTCATACCCACAAGGAATCAGGGCTCAGCTTTAGCGTGATTAGTTTTTGGTCTTTCAATTTCTTTACTGGTTTTTTTTCTGGTTCTTTTTCTAACAGCTCAAATTTGCATCATTTTCTTTTGACATTGCAAAGCAGCCTACATGGACTTGCCTTGATGTCATTTCATTTTGTTTCAGCACACTAATATTGTCTTGATAGATGTGATCACCAGATTGTTGTAAGAGTGATGTGTCCCAGTTTGAGGGAATGGGAAAATACTTTTCACATATGCAAGCACGCACCACATAGGAAAGGTTACTTCTGCATCTGTTAATACATCTACTTCAAACTTAAATATCCTGACCATTTCCAAACAATTTTCCCCTCAGAACACAGAACACATTTAGTTTACACAAGGACTAAATCCCTGCCAAGTTTTAAATCAAAAGCATGTTTTGGATAGAACTTAACATGAAAAATAAAAAGCCTTTTCGTATCAGCCTGACAATCCTGGTTGGTATCCTAGCTACTACACTTTTGCCTTATACCACCTCACAGAAAGCCCTATTTTGGGATAAAATTCACCCCTGAACAGGAGTGTTTTAAACCAAATGGAGCGAGGTGCCAAAGCAGTGATATATTCTCTCTTTTGATGGGCAAGGGGGGATATTCTGTTTTCCAAATACTTCTGCACCTTGGAATCAGTTTGAGATTTTGGCTAAATATAGAAAGGGAAAAAGTAAAGAATATAATTTGGGAAGAAACTGTGCGGCTCAGCAGTTAAAAGGGCAAAAGCCACAGGGAAAATACATTCAGATCCCAACCTCTTCAGCAAGCTTTTTCCTCTGGAATAGCAGTTTACTCCCATTTAATCACTGCATCACAACCCTCAATGGTCCTGGTTCAAAGCTACTAGAGAGAGATGTGATCATCAATATTTCTTAATGTATCTGCAGTGGAGGCAACAAGAACCGTGTGTCCATGCCAGCCTGAGCACTGAAGTCAAGAACTTCTATCCAGGCCAGAATTGAGCATGTACTTAGCCAAATTGTTCTATACCACAATGAAGTCTTCACCCTTTCCAGAATTGCTCCTTGTAGATTTGTCATTTGTGCAGACCACATAGCCTTCCCCTCCCCCCATGACTGGCACAGCACAATGACAAAGAATGAAACTGTGTACAATGAGAGGCAGACACTGCAACGTCAATATTATTTTACCCAACGCTAGAATTCAGGTTGGGCTGTCTCCTGGTTCTGCATGCCCAGACAGGCACACATGCAAGCAATATCATTTGATGACTGCCTGGTCTCTAGAGAAGACAACACCAGAAGGCTAACAAATATTTTCCTCTCTCTTTCTCACATATGGAGCAAACAACAGACAAAGCTGCTGCTGTGCCAAAGCTTAACCAGCTTTGTTGCAGCCAAACTTAACTAGCTAAGTGACTGGATGACTGAAGTGATTCACAATTAAATCCTTCACTTGTAGTGCCTGGGTTCAAAGCTTGCTAGGTCAGTGATGGAGGATGTTTCCAGTCTGATGTCTGGAGAAAGCGGTAGTGTCACCTGTTCATACCTCAGAGTACAACTCACCTCACTTGTGAGTCTCAGAAGACAAGCCAGGCCCAATTTTGAACATACATGGAGACTCACCTACCTTCTTGCCTTGGTGAAAGGTTAGGGTTAGAGCTGAGCTGCAGTATCCAGGCAAGCTGAAGACAGCCTTGCTACTGTTGGGGGAAAGAGCGGCCAGCTCACCTCGCTGGTAAATAGTGCAGGGAGAAAAGAGTTAGCTGCCTCCTGATATGTTTATTGCTGTCCTTGTTGTTGCTGTTTTTTACTGCAGCAACAAAAACAACACTGTCCCTCCAACTGGCAGTCACCGCTGCCAGTGAGCAGTCACTGAAGCCATTGACAGGAGTGCTGTGGCTAAGAGCCAAGATGTTGTCCAATCTAGCTTCTGGTTTTCTGCCTAGCGAACTTGAGCTTGATTTTGCTGTCACTCACTCTGGTGTAACTCAGGAACAGCCCCACTGAAGTCAACCGAGTGCCCTAAGGATAAACCTGGCACCAACAAGAGCAGAAATCTGCTTCCCTGCTTCTTGGTTTCTTTCATATTAGCAGATATTCCACAGGAGAAGAAATCCAAATCACCAGTCAGGAAAAGCAAATGTCACCCTCTCACACGAGATACAAATGCAGTTATTGATGCTACATGCCAAATGCATTCCTGATGGAAATCAAAGGCATTCTCTCTCAGGAAGGAATTTGGCCCTGTATGTGTTCAGTTGTATAGCTCGCTGAATAATTACCGCACCTTCTGGACCTCTTCTTGCTCAATTATTTTTTTAAGTTGCACCCTCCCAAAATGGAACATTGATGAATCGCTCAAGAAAAAAGCAGCACACAACTTCCAGCAGCACAGCATGACAGATGATTTCTTCTTTTATGCTGTGGTTTGTTGCTGCTTCTTTTGTCAGATCTTAATGTTCAGGCAGTGGCATACTCTCGCTACACGTGGTATTTGTGGCTATTATACCTAATACAATGGGCATTTGGCACACAGGAGCTACGACAGCATAAACGAAACCATCATCCTCAAATGTCTGGGCTTCACTTTGGTGGTCACAGTCACCCAGGAAGGACTGATTATTGTGTGCATAATTCTCTGGCACGAATACCATCCCTCACAGTCAGCTGCTGCGCAACTAGCACCCACGTCAGCACTGCCATCATATGGCACCCTAGTGACACTGCTAGGATACGGTGAGATGGGCAGATTATACTGAGTCAAAAGGAAAGAGAAGGCATTTACTGCTCTGTGTTAATGCTTTCATGTGTTTGCTCCTAATCTATAGTAAATGGACATTAAACTGCAGTAAACTTGCCCTATTTTCAATTCAGGGGTAATCTATTCTGGTTTAGCGTTCACTTACTATACGATAGAAGCGGACACATGAAACTGTTACTGCAGAGCAGCTGATATCCTCTCCTTTTAACTTGATATAACCTATCTGGCCATACTTTCAGGAACGGGGCAAGGAAAGAAAGCAAGGAGTCTAAACTTCCTCCTCTCTAAAGGTGCCTGCTACAGCTTTGGATTGATGCATACTGACAGGGTGGCATGAAGCAGCTTGTGCTACCACTGCCCTGACAGGGACCTAACTAGAGAGCTTTGGCTCCCACGTGGTTAATCAGACACATTTAACTTTCAACAAAGGTATTTACAAATGTAGATATTTCAAATGAGAGTAAAACTAGCTAAATACTTACATATCAGAAATCAGACATGGAGCCATGACTATACCATTTATGGTAACCTTTTCATCCATGTTTTTGAATGCTGTATGCAAAACTTGGTTCTGACTGCACTTACACTGACTGATTAACTTTACTCTAACTTAGATAAAATTATTTGTGACTTGTATAAGTCACACTCCTAAAGCCTTAAAAATATCTGCCCTGATGGGTGAAATCCATTGAATAATTTTGAGCTCCTGCTAAAAAACCATAAAAACCCTTCTTTCCTGAAGGACAGATGGGATGTAAGGCTCAAAAGACCAGATCTTCACTATACAACAAGGGAAAGCCCTCTGGCCTAAGCTGACAAAACCAAGGAGCAATCTCCAAACTGGGCCCCAGTGCCGTTTTGTTGCTAATAAAATATTAATGGATTAGAATTTACTGTTAAAATCTCTTTCCTTCTTTCATGAGTAAAAGTACTGATGCTACAGGACAGCGAGATGCTTCTTCCTCGTGTCATATATGTGGATGGTTTGTGTGGACAGCTTGCTGTGGTATAAATGTTATACCACCAGCTTGCGGGCTTAAAGCTAAATTCCATGAAACCGACTGAAATAACCCTCTGCCTAGTATTACTGAGAGTGGTTCAAGTCCTAATGGTTTACTGTATTTCTTCACCTCTTGGCACACCCAGTGTATGTCCCAAAGCTGACTGCTCAAGGGTGCACACACAAATGCAGCAGTTAACAAAATGAAGATACTCACAGTCCCTTGTGTCCTTCCCTTCTTTGCTCTGAAGGTTTGCACTGCCCAGATCTTCCACTGAGCAGCAAACCCTTCCCAGGAGCAGCTCTAACATTGGTAACACGTTTTAGGGATTCATGCAGTGATTCATATCAACAGTTGGAGATGGCATCAAAACTGTACTTACACTTTATTTTTGCAATAACATGCTAATCTGGGCTGCTGGCATGTGATGTGCTCCTATACAGGCAGCATTTTCTCCAATTTGAATCTCAGTCACTCTGCCTGTCGTTCGCACACAGAGTAATTAAACCTCAATCTATTCCTCCCTTTTAGTTTGTTTACTTAACAGAGATTTTTTTGCTTGTTGTGAAGCCATCAGCCATTCTCTCCCGTGTGCTCTCTCTCTTTTTTTGTGCGTGTTTGTTTTGCATTTTGCTTGGACAGTCAGTGAAGTGTACAAAATGCAAATTACAAGTGTATGAGCTTCAGTGATCTGCACAATTAAAGCAAAAAAAAAAAAAAAAGAGAGAAAAAAACCAAAAAAAAAAAAGGGTCTACAGGTCTTTAGCTCTGCTTACAATTTGAACAGCCAAAGCAAGAGAATGAATTTCAATTTTCAATTTTGTTTTGGCCTATATTTCTAGCAAATCCAGGAAGTATCAATGCAACACTATCTGAATGTCAGACTGGAGATTAATGCACAAGGAAAATAAATATATACAGAAACTTTCTCTCCAGAAAAAATTTAACTGGAAGCAAAATGTATTTTAAACTAGATGTGAGGCTGCTGCCTCTTCTGAAACAGCATAAGGAGCAAAGGATAAATTAAAGTTTAGGGAAAGAAAAAATGCTATATCAAAGTCATCCATAGTAAACTGAGATGACTAAGACTGCAGGGGTACTGAGCCCCGTCTTCCAAGTCACTGGGAGCTGAGGATTCCCGGGGCCAGTTCACAACAGTGTTGTACTGTGCCTTTCTGAGAGGTCCTGGACACACCACACATTTACACTGCTATAAACCATATGAACACTGGGACGAAAAAAGAAGTGGCCACACAAGGTATAGCTCTACCCTGGTTTGACTTACCAGGATCTTGTGTAGAATTACACCAACAACAAAAAAGAAGCAAAAATACACCAATGGAAATGGTGCACCCCTGTGGTTTTCTCTGCAACCATGTTTTCAGTTCAAACAGAATGTCACCTGCTCCCCTGCCACTGAATGCTGAGGCACTCTGATAGCACCTATGATAAGTAACAACTGCAGAATAACTGGTTATCTGTCCACTCTGGATCTTGGTGTAATTTACAGGAGTGTACAAAACTATCCTTAAGTTACACGGGTCTTATGATGTCCTGCATCCAGGCCCTGAGACTCAAGAGTGTCAGTCAGCACAGTCCCACAGAGGGCTCCCCCTCTTTCAGGGTTTCAAAGTTGTTGCATACCACTGGAGTCAGTGAAGTGGTATGGACTGACACACCAGCTGAGGATCTGGTCCTAATGGCTTATTTTAACTTCAATTTAATCTACTTGATATGGTGGAATTACTTGCACTACAACATATTGCTGTTGTAGACTCGAGCCATTTCCACAGCCCAGCATGAAATTTCTCGTGACATTTTTAAGTATAAAAACACCAAAGGGCAGAGCTATCGCTAGTGTAAAGCAGTCAGTGGTGTAGTGCTGATTTATACCAACTGAGGATCAGGCCCACTGTACCTTGATTGTTTTGTGCCTCAGTATAACTTTGCACTATTAATAAGTTACTTTAAACACTATGCCAGACCACACAGGGCACTGCACCATTGGCAGCAGCAAACTGGTGCCATTTATGTATGCATCTAATATTCAGAGGTCCAGGCAAGCTTGAACAAAAGAAAGATATCTCTTAATGGTGTATTGTTTTTATCGTGGATAGGGTCTGAGTACACAGTTTAGTTGAGCTAGCCAGCTTCCTCTAGGACGTTGAAATTATATGTTCCCGTCTCAGGGGCTTTAGCATCCTGAGAAAGTCTGTATAATCACATTTAGCAATTTAGCACTTAAGTAACTTATGCAAAATCCCCAAACAATTGTAAGCATTGGCTCAGCTGCCCAAAACTCCTAACAAGGAATTATACAAATGTAGAGGGTATAAAAGCCACCATTAGAGACCTCATCCTGAGCTGGGGAGGGTGGGAAGGGAAAAGGCTTGACTCCTAAGCTGACATATATCGGCATACCTTCACTGACTTCATTCAGAATGGCTGGCCCAGAGTGTTTTTAATTGGCTTGAACAGAAATGTTACTGAGCTTTCACTTGCTAAAGCAAACAATAGTCCTACGAAAGCAAAGAAAACAAAGTAAAGGCTTGAAATATCACTTTGGCCAGATCAAAATTGTTTTCATAAGCCAAGAATTTAAAAAACCCCCAGATGTTTGTATAAAAATATCGTCATTTTATTACATTCCACACAATACAGCTTCAAAGAGTGTCAAAGTTCCACAAGATATTTTCACACACAGGCAACTGGGCGATGCTGGGGGACGTCACAGTTCTAGGAGGGGAGAATTGGGAGTAAAACTCTAAGTGATTCTTCTTTTTTTTTGTCTTTGGTGATTTTTGTTTTAAAGATGGCATCAAATTCTCTTCTTGGACATGCCAGCATGCTCCCCCTGAAGCTAACAGGGCATGGCTTGTGGTGTCTCTGAGAGGAGAATGTGACCCAGGGAGGTGGTATAAACTTCTGAAAAAGTAATAGAGATTTTTCCTACCCTAATATGTCCTTATTCTGGGCTTGATCTAAAAATGCAGTAGGAACATTTCAATATAATAAGTCCATTATTATCTATGAGAATTTAATAGGGGGGAATTCCATATCACAAGTGATATGTCTTAATCTGCCCGTGCTACACAATGAAGTGCTCACTAATAAATGATTTCCACACTGGAAGAAGCTTTCCTAGGGCCCCCACCTTACTGACCACATCCTGAGAGGTGATACCTGCTAAACATCCCCTGATGCCTTCTGACTTTAATGGGATTTGGGATTTGATGGCACTCAGCACCCTGGCAGGATGTGCCCAGCACTGCAGAAGGATCAGGTCCCGGGCTTGCAATCTTGACATACTGTTTACTCTCACATCTCTCTTTCTAGAGGCATCCACCACCACATGCGCTCGTTATGGCACATTGTTTTTACATGCCATGCACTTTCAAAACAATTTCCTTGCCAAAGCAGCATGGTGTGATGTTACTAGCTCAGTGGGTGTATCCAGTTCTGCAGAGTAAACTGCTTACGTGCACTTAAGCATGCTACCTGAATAGGGCTGGGGGCGGGGGTTGGGGGGGAGAAGGAACGTGACATCCCCTTTAGGTATCCATCACCATCTGGGGATCGGCTAAGACTCCAGCAGCCCCGCACCCTGGCATGACGCGTGCCGAAGTTGCATATGTACGGCACATTGTCCTGCTCTGACAGGAGGAACAGGGCCACAAAAGGTTAACAGGACTATTATCTTAATTTCTTTATTTCTTTTTTGGGGAGGGCTTGGGGAGGGAAGGGAGGATGGAATGGGTGACTGGAGTACTCAGGGAAAACTGATCACTTGTCACAAGTGACCATGAAAAAGATTGAGAACCTTGTTCAATAAAAAGGCATTTTGCCTACAAATAGATCAGATTTAATGATTTAAACCACCTTTGCGTGTCATCACTTGGTAATTTATATAAGGCATTTTCACTGCATAACTTCAGGGCCAATCAATAGGCAGAGGCTTAATCTAGTCTCTATTATGACTCCTTGGTTAAAGAAGCAGCAATATCTGCATTTCACCAAGCCTACCTGCTAGGACTCTGTTTACTAGGTGCTTTAAGAAGCAGAACATTAGCAAATGCAAAACTAATTGACATTCAAGGAAGTCAATCAGCCATTTTTATGATTGAGCAGCTATGAATTTTGACAAAGAAAAGCAGAAGGGAAATTATACTCGTCTCTCATAAATTTCTTGTAAAATGACAAGGAAAAGGACCTCCCATTCCTTACGTAAAAATAAAAACAAAAACAAAAACATCAGCACCCAGAATGAGGTTACTTAAAAATAAATAGACCTCAGATTCAATAAACTACAGTATTTAACATCCACCTTAGAACTGCTTAAGTCTATGCATTACTCTAAGGCTGGCTTTAACAGATACAAACTAAACATTCATTATGAGCGTCTCTGTTATAAGGCAACTTTAAATTGATTCACTGGGAAGGGGGAGGGAAGGGGGATTCAACTTCCAAACAATGGCTGTGTTATGTTGGCTGAAGAAATAATAAGACAGATATATCTTATTTTTGAACATCTCTGAACCTCTCTGGATTCTTCCAGCCATCCAAGGTGGCATTTTCGAGTGTGCCTTTTCATTATGCACCCTCTGACCTTAATAATATCAAACAGAAACCCAGCCAAAGCTAGATAAGGCAACAAAAAGCATTGCTTTCTTCCCCAAGTAAACAAATCAGTATATTTATCATAAATGATATCCCGGGCCTTCCACAGGGGAAAAAAGCAGTCCCTGTGCAAGTAGAAGCAAAACAAGCAAGTTAAAAAGGGCCTTTTCTAAATATACATTCAGCCAGTCAAATCTCACGCACTCCCATGCATCCTTACATACATATAGTTATATATACACACACGCACGCGCGCACACACCAACTTTCAGACTTGCCATCAAGTTTCCTGGCAGGTTGCCTACTGGGAAAAAAAATCAGTCTTTGAAAATAAGAAAAAGGAGCATTCACTTCTGAAGTGACATGGGCGGTGTGTCTCTTCTGGCAATCCAAGATGCAGCATTAGTTAAGGGTTTGTAAAAGAACAGGAGGGCTGGGGCAGGTGGAGGACAGGGACAGAGATGTCTAGAGTTCACACATATGCTAGGTGAGGAGAAAAGTGCAAAACTGAGGCAACGTATTTGAAGTCTTAGTTCCTGTCTGTCTGTCTGTCTGTTTTTTGCTCTCGTTCTCTTTCCGCTCTCAGCAGTGCGAGCTGTGGTCTTGTTCTAGTTTTATTGTTAAGGTGGGCTCCACAGCCAGAGGGGCCCCGTTGGTATAGTGGGAAGTTTTGTAGGTGATGGAGTGATCGCTCTTCTTGGCCGCATAGCGGAACCGGTGGTAGTGGAGCACAAGGGCCAGCGCGACGGAGACCAGAACCAGAACAGCACCTCCAGCGGCCATAACGTAATACCAGTAGGCTGGGATGGGCTGCACTGACACCGTGTCCACTGTGGGCTCGCTCCCTGGCAGAAGGGTGCCCCCTGGTGGAGAGACACAGAAGAGTGTTGCTAGGCGGGAGGCATGCAGACTCATAAAAAAAGAAATACACATGCTTTCAAGAGTACAGAGCAGCGTTAAGCGAGGCTGTGACCCAGCTCTGAAAACAAAACTTCCTCTCTCTTGGGAGAGACACAATTTGCATATTTGCTGAGCAGACATATTAAAGCAGTTTATTAATTAAGAAGCTTGGATTTAAATACGAATTTCCAGGTCCTTTTGGCGTCAACACATTTCTTTGAATTTTTTGGCCTTCTTCAAATCAGTCTGGTCTTGTCTCCACATGACAGCTGTTGTCACGTAGTGACAAAACACACTGCGTTTCTAATTGGGGGCCGTGTTTAACAGCAAAGGGTGAAGGAAGTTGCAACAGACTGCTGGGAAAGAAGTCAGAGGGAGAAACATTCTTCATTCCTGTGGAAAAGACAGTGAAAAAGATCTCTCTCGCAGGGTGCCCTATGCATAGATTGAATCACGCAGGGTGCCCTGTACATAGATTGATAGAGTATAAGGCCAGGAGGGACTATTACAATCATCTACTCTGCCTTCCTCCATAACACAGCCTGTAGCGTTTCACCCAATCCTGCATCAAACCCATAATTTCTAGCAAGCCAGGAGTATGCACTCTGCACAGCTGAAAGCTACATGCCTAACAAGTGCTGTAAATCACCCATCTCCTTGAATTCTGGCTAACCACTGCCTCGGCAGCTTTCTGCTTCCTCTTGTTTAACCCTGTTAGTGCCTGCACATATACAACATAAAAGGAGAGGGGGCTGGCACGTGTTGCCCTGAGGCAGCGCAGTGGTTTTAAAGATCATCTCAGGACAACACAGTGTACATCTGGTGTTCATACAGGAATGCCGCTTTCTTGTCAGCCCATGCACACATGCAAACACACGTCCTCCAACAGACGCAGAAGAGACTAATTCAGATGTTTGCGCTCTCACCCACAGCTCTAAAGCCGTGTGTCATTAATCCTTACGTACATTTTACTCAGACCTCCCAAATTTTGCTTTTGGAGACAAATCATAAATAACCAGGGATGCGCGCTGGAATGTATTTATTTACTGGCTACTCCGGGGGAGAGAGTCTCAAAGGGAACTTTCCCAACTATTTGTTCTGCTGTTGAACAAAGACACTTTAATATTTCTCTCAAGGTGGCCTGACTCTCCCTCTCATTTTGCTAGTTTTTCTGCAACAGGAGGGAGTCTTCACAGATGGAGCCGCCAGGAGCTTCTGACAGTGTTTGTAGTGGAATAGTTTGTGGGCTTCTGTGAATTGGTGTCAACTTATTATTCAGCTCAGTGCTAATAACTGCTGCTTGGCAACCAACTCTGTGCCTGCTTTCTTGTGCATGCTCTAAAGAGTCCAAGGGAAAATAAAATCCTGAAGGATGAGCTTTGCTATGAAACAGCAAGGAACTTTTCCATCACAGCCCCCACCCCACTAATATTTTTCAGGGTGGTGATCCATGTGTTCAGGGTGACAGGGCTTTGTCTGCTGTAACCTATATAGGAGATTAGCTGAAGGGACAGTTCCTTCTTCAGTCACAACAAAAATGATGACCATAAAAACAGGATTAAACCTACATGCAGAACACATGGTAAAAACAGCCAAAGTAAGTCCTGTTTCTGTACAGCAAGAGATTGGAAACCAACCATACATTTATAAATTTGGGTTAGAAAGTCTAATTTCTCAGAAGTGTACCCTCCCCTTCACCCTCCAGATCTATATACCGTCACAACCATTAGCTGACTTGGTGGACAGGCCACTGGTAATAGAAGGACAAACAAACTCTTCCTATATTTCCCAAGAGGTAGCATAGCATCTCCAGAGCAGGGTAGTGGGACACTGAAGGGGCAGTATAGGGAGAGTCTGCAGTGATGTTGGTTTTTCTGGGCATAAGGAGATGCTAGGACTATCTGAATGCTCTTGAACAAGTCACTTAGCCTTGTTGTGTTATAGTAGGTAATAGCAATGCCTCACATGGGAGGCTGTAAGGTTAAAGAGAGTACAGATAAAAAGGTGGTCAGATACTGTGATTGATTGGGGGAGGGCCATATAAGAAAAAGAAATGCAGTTGCATTATGGTCCACTTCATGAATATGGTTCCTAGGTGACACAGCATACAGACACCAGCAAATCCAAAAACTCCTGCCTACTCCCTCAAATGCATTTCCTGGAGGATGGGGGTAGTGGTGAAGCTGGCAGGGAAGAGGCATGCCTCTTTTGCTGCTGTGCTCATTTGAGATGCTTGGAGTGGAATTGCCCTCTCCAGCTTCCTTGCCGAGAAACCTGTACCAGGCTGGGAGGACCATGGGAGCTATTCTCCCTTCTTCCCATCAGCTGCCCCTTGCTCACCTTCCTAGCTGCTACAATAAGAGAGCCTGGCTCGCTTCCTGTCAAATGCCACGGGCATGGTGAGAAACTGATCCTAATTCTATTAAGAAGTGGGGTTCCTAAAATCTCGCCTGTTCTCCATCTCCACCCCACCCCCTGCCTGACAAAGACTATTTCTTAAATAGATGTATTTCACATGTGAAACACATCAGGCAGGGGATGCTGTAGGCTTGGCTGCAACTTGCACAGTTCGGATCCCAAAGTGTGGGAAATGGCTTCAACACAGAGACCGGAAAGCGGCGTGCTACAGTTGACAAGCCGCATGCAGTGCGTGGGGGGTGAGGTGGTGAGGAGCTGTAGCTAGACTGAACCGAAAGGAAGGGCAGACACCCCCAGGTCTCCCACCCCCGCAAGAATTCCACACTCCAGTGTTTATTTAATGTTCTCCTACAAAACGTTGCTTTATTTCCAACTGGCTGGTGCAGCAAGGAGAAAGTTTACAAAGAGGTCGTAAAACAACGCTGAAGTAATAATCTGCCGATCTCTTTGGGGAGGGAGTAAAAGTACAAACTGTCCTGCACAGTGACAAACGATGCAAATATCTCCCCTCGATCTCCGCTTGCCACCCAGGCAGAGCAGGAATGAAAACACCGAGAGGTTTTAATCACAGCCGTTTGGAACTAACTGGCACTTCAAGGCCCAGCATCGCAGCCGATGTACACCGTGCACAGTACCCCTGGTGTGGATGAAGGGAGGCTGACCGACACCACGTTCAGGATCTGGCCCCAAGAATCCAACCAAGCCTTAAATTCATGCCTGCTGCAAGAATGCTTGGCTGGAAAAGACAGTTGTTTCTCTTCCATTCCCAAAGGCTTGTTCCTTTCCTCTCTTTGACATTCAGGCTTGCCCTCTGGATGAAGAATGCAGAAGTCTGTGAAAGGAACTTGCCTTCCCCCTGGCGAATGGTCCCCAGCAGCTGTTTGAGTCAGATGAAGCAGGGCTTTTTTTCTTAACCTCACTGAGTCTCACAGATAACCAGTCACTGTCTCCAAAAGCAAATCCAGTTAGCCATGAAGTACCAAGTTTACACAGGCATAATCACCATCCCTGCTTTCTCAGCAACACCTCTCTTTAATCTGACAGCTAGAGGGATGCAAGGAGGAGGGGAAGGTCCTTACACACAACAGCTGCCTTTCTGAAACACTGAAAAGCTCGATACTGGGCAGAAAAGCTGGCAGTGTTTACACCTGATGACAATATTTGCTTATACAGCATCTTTCTTAGCAAGATTTGCAAGCAAATTAACTTCTCTCATGATGACTAAGACCTGCACCCCTCGTATATTATGGAACTTGCCACCAAACGTGCCGCAGAAATTGTGCCCAGAAGCTCAAAGTTCATTGATAACAGAACATTTCTAGCCCTTATGGTTGCAGACATAAGCTTAAAATGTGACCTAAGTGTAAACCAATGCAGCAATTTCAGCCCAAGCCTACAAACTGCTTGAAACAACAATTCTGAGAGATGTGAGCTGAGCCACTTGCCTCCATGAAATTAAAGATTTGCCCAAGATGGCACCAAATTCAGCATTTTTTTTTCACTGTGGAATTTGGCATTCTGCTGCAGCGAGGCAGCAGGCATTTTCTTTTCTGTCCCCTTGCCCTGCTGGGACTTGACTGCTAGTGCCTCTTGCTTTGCAGCTTTCTCCACAAAGGAACAGTAATTGGAATTCACAGATGTTGCACTGCTTCATACAATCAGGTGGCAGAGGGGTAGGTTGGGAAGCCAGAGCTGGGAACCAGCTTGTAGGTAGGGGGAAGGGAGTTTGAAGTGTAAGCTGGTGAGCTAGGGAGCCTGGAAGACATAGTACAGCAACCAGGGGCTTTGGGAGCCAGGGAGATGAGCTGCTGAGGAGATCTGCAAGCTCCTTCTCCCTTGCCTAGCATGCCCATGGGGAAAGAATGCCCCAAGTCAGGCTGTCTGAAGAAAACTGTGGGAACTGAGGCCCTTGGCCCTCTTGCAGAGAAAGAGCTAAACTTCAGAAAGCACCACCAGTGATGTTTACATCTGTGAGGCTCTCTAGCTGCATGTGGGCTTGCCTGGAGGTGAAGGACAAGGGAAGAAAGGTATTTTGTGCCAACAGAATAAGTTAGCATTAAGGTAGCGGCAGCAGGATTCGGTCTCGAGGTAATGCAGAACCCCAGGGCGCTATCAGACCTGCCAGATTCATCAGATGCATTTCTTTGAGAAACAAACTGAGGCACAGAGGGTTTAAATGACCTGCCAAGGGCTGTACCAGAGATGGGAATAAAAGCCAGGAGCTTTGACGCCAGCAGCCTGGAAGCTGGTTTAGCTCTTATTTCTCCCCATAGAGGGGGAGCCCTGGTAGTGTAGGGCCTATGCTGACAACAAAATGCTACTCCTTCCCAGCCCTTCAGGTGCAGATGATATGATAGGGGAGAGGGGGTATGAGTGAAGCACCTTGCTGCTTTCTGGCTCTCCAGACCCCTAAGTGTGGAAATGGCACTTTGGAGGCTGCTATAGGCCTAATTCAAGTTTGAACCCACCCTGTGCTGCTCTAACTTGCTCTATGTGCTGCATCAGACCATAGCCAGCACAGAACCAGGATGACATAAAGACAGCAGCACTGAGATGTGGCTTCCACGCAGATCCTGGGCTAAGTGCCGTGCAGCCACTCCTTTGGAGGTTGCCCTATGTCTCCTCTTCTAATTACTACATTGCATCAGCCTAGCATAAGCTGATGGAATAGGTGAGAGCTGGAGAGTCCATTTAGTACCTCAAGTTGGTGAGGAACCACATTTGTTGGTCTCCACATGTTAACAAAGACAACTTCTAACATTAACAACAGCTTCCTTACACTGTTGATGGCTAAAAATAGCCATCAATCCACACTGTACTGAATACTGATGCTATTCGCTCTGTTTTTACTGGCTCTAGGTTCTATGGAAATTTTCTTTCATATACAAAAAAGTTCTCTACTTAAGAGGAAAAAAAATCCATCTTAATCACTTTTCCAGTCTCTCTTGCTTTCAGCCATACACACCATATTCTCTCCTTTCATTCATTCATTCATTCATTCATTCATTCATTCAAGACACAGTCTTAAAAAAAAGCACCTCTTTCTGTTTTTGTCAGGCTTGTTGGCACTTTGTTTCTTGCATAACTTAGGATGCACATAATGGGATGTTTGACTCAGAGCACAGGAACTGTGAATCTTCATGTGGGTGCACTACACTTGTGTCCTAGCCACACAGAATACTCCTGACACCCTGCACCCACACAGATCATTTTCAGGGCTAAAGACTGGCAAGAACAAAAATCATCAGGGGTCATAAAAGAAAATACTTTTTCTACAACTCCTGAAATGCTGTCTGCTTTCTTTTGCCATAATCACAAAGATCACGCACCTCTTCGAAATCACTGGAAATGATGTCAGTGTGGCTAGATTTTTCATAAGTTACACAGATCATTTACCCAGAAAGCCACATTTCACCAAGCAATTTCCGTATCAAGTCCATAATTGCCCACGAAAATGTTTCATCTGTTCTGGAAAGCTATCCAGTCTAAGGCATCAAGTGATGGAGAATCCATTGCATCCACAGAAATACTTGTTCTAATACTTAATTACCACACTAAAAATGTGCACCTTATTTCTAGCTCCAGCTTCCAGCTATTAGATCCTGTTATGATTTTTTCAGAAAGGTAAGATGCTTCCAATTTTACATGTGGCATTGTTTAAGCGCACTCGACTGGTCTCATGAAAGCTCAACATACTTAAGATGTAAGTTATTCCACCCACACAGTTTTATTTCTAAACTCTCTTTTTAAACTTCCCCTTCAAGCAAGCACAGTTTTCTGTTAAAGGGATCTTAATCTAGGGGAGCGTGAACTTTGTTCCACTGAGAACTCCCTTTGCAGGCTGCCAAGAGACTAAGGAATTCATGAAAGAACATGTTGATTCCAGCTGTCCTTACCCTTGAAACAGAGATGGGACCGGCACAGACTACAGGTCTAAGCATGTAGTGGTTTATCTTCATCTGTGTGGCTGTTCTCAACATCAAGATGGACACGGCGTTCAGAGACCCCTAGTTTGCACAGGACCATGGTTTAATGGCACAGCCATTCAAACTAAGGCAGTGGCTTTCACACTCCCTGAAGTCATGGAACCCTTTTATATCACTTTGTCTGCTGCGGAGCCCCTACCCCTAACCTAAAGACTGATGTAGAACCAGGTGACCTGGGCCAGCAATGGTGGTGCACTGCCTCTCAACCTGCTCTGCCATTGCTCCCAGTCTCTTTGCAGAACCTCTGATGACCTATCGTGGAACCCCAGGGCTCCATGGAACAATTTGAAAACCACTGCATTAAAGCATCTTGCTATGAAACTAGGCCACAACCATGACTCCTGCTCCAGACTTGCACTGAAGGCCCCTCCACTCAGCCCAGCTGTAAATGATACCTCTCAGCACATATGAGGTTTAACCACGCTATCCTGATGAGCTTTTTTACTTTCAGGTTCCACAGGCACAGTTTTATCTGTACAAAGCAAAAACTACTGCTGTTGTGCCTGTGGGGAAAATAGCTTCCATGGGATTTACTGTGAAGAGTTGCTTTAAACAAAATGGTGTAAGTGAACATGGGGTGAGGGAAAGGGAGAAATGAAATACTAGTATTTTCCTCACTCTGGGACAGAACAATCAGTTAGAAGACCTGCCACAACTCCCAGCTGCAGTCCACCATCATCCTGAGAATGATGTCCCTGCCAAATCCTGCGCCTGTAACATGTTGGGGCTGCCTGGCTTCAACTCACTCTCCCAGTGTTAGCAACCCTAACAGTTCATACATGATAAGCTCCATTACTCCCCTCTCCTGTCCTCCCACCCCAATAAATAAATCAATAAATCATGATACTGGCTTTAAAAGAATGAGAGTTAATAAAAAATAAAAATCAAGCAAACAAAACCCCCAAAACAAATGCAGATTTGGGGTGTATCAATAGAAGCTTTCAGTACAAGGGATGGAAGGGGACAGTGCCTCTTTACCTGGCATTGGTTAGGCCTCATCTGGAGTACTGTGTGTTTCTGCCTTCTCTCATCCATCTTCCCCTTTTCTGTTTTTCTGGTTTCTGATGTCATCTCCACAAGTTCTTTTCCTCTCCTCCATTGCTTTCCTTGTTGTCTCTCTTTTCCCCAGTCTCTCTTCCTTCACTTCATGCTTAGTCACTCTGTCTCTTCTCTCATCTCTCTCTTTGGTCCTTCAGTGTATTATCTTCTCTTCACCCTCATTTTTCTTTCCCCTCAAATATTATCTCCTCCTCATCTTCCCGCAACCCCAGTTTCTCACATCCCAGTTCCATCCCTTTCCTTTGTTACTGCCTTGCTGTTCTTTCCATCAAATTTCCCCATACCACCTCCCTCTTCTCTCTGTCTCTGCTTTCCTTGGCTCCCCTCAATCCATCTTTGCCCTTAATCCATAACCACTTCTTCATGCTTTCCTTTCTGCTCCATTTGGACACCTGATTTCTTTATCCCCTTTTGGTAGGCTCCGCTCATCTCTTTCCTACCACAGACCTATTGGAGTTTTGCCACTGACTGGAGTGGGGTCAGATCCATGTACTGTCTGAGCTGGAGTCCAAGTTTACAGCACCCTGCTTTCTTCTTTGTTGTATTGCTTCCATCCTCTTGATCAAAGCAGCTTCATGTTGTGCTGTACCCAGTGTCAGATGTTCTCTCGAGATCGGACGGGATTCTGTACACTCCTCCCAGCTTTCTACATTGATGTTGAAGGACTTCACATTGTTTTTGCACATGCCATGGCAACCCCACTTTCTAGAACCGTCTCAAATCTTGCTGTACAAAATATTTTTGGGGATACAGTCTCTCATTCTCCTGACATGGCAACCACCTCTTGTTGATAGTGGTTTCTAGGCTTGTCAGTCCTGTGTGCTTCAGCACCTCTGTGTTTGGTATTTTGTCTTCCCACTTTATTTTCAGGAGCTTATGCAGGCATCTCATGTGGAAGCTGTTCAGTCTCTTGATGTGCCTAGCATATGTGGCCCACATTTCTGAACCATAAAGCAGAGATGACAACATACAAGTCTCAAAGATTCGCATATTCACCTTAGTTGATAGTCTGCTGTTATTCCACGCATGTTGCTGTAATAGTCCAAAATTCTTAGCTTTTTTTCCAATTCTATTATTTAGCTTAGTCCGAAGGTCAAGATTCCTGCTGATCATAGACCCCAAGTGGCAAAAGCTGTTGAGATTTACAACACCAAGAGATTTACCCTCCAAAGGGATGTCAGGTATTGGTTCATCCACCCATTGGTACATGATCGCAGTCTTCTTGAGACTAATTGTCAACCCAAAGCTCTTGCATGTCTCAGAAAATCTGTGATGTACAAGCAAAAAGACGGTGCCTGTCCCAGGGAGTTTGACTGAAGAATAAGACATGAGACAATAAATAGGCGGATGCAGACAGAGAAGGAAGGACAAGGAAACAATTAGAGAGTATTAGTCAGTACTGTAAACTGTGGTCTTGGTATGACAGCTGTTCTGTAGGTATCAGAACAAAGGAGAGTTTTAGAGAAGAATTTAAAGGAGGACAACAGGATTGCTTTGTACATGTTTACAGGGAATTCCTCCCAAACCTATGGGAGAAAGCACAGAGGTAATGTTTGTACATCAAACAAGCAAGCAAAGGAGGCTAAGATCACGGGCTGATCAGAAGCAGGAATCACCCTCTCACTTCTGAATGAGCACTGATGGGCAGATGGGGGTAGGCTGTAAAGGACTCTAGAAGTGAAGATCACCATTATATTTGATGGACTGGGAATGGGGAGCCAGTAGAGCAATGCATATAGAAGGGTGACATGGTCAAAACAACAGGCTAAGAAAGTGAACTTCATAGCAATAGTCTGGATGATTACCAGCAGCAAAGGATTCTGCAGTAATCAGAAAACAAGATGATAGTAATCAAGAAACAAGATGATAAGAGCCTGAAGAAAATTTTTAGCTCTTTGAATGGGGAGGAGATGTCATAAGTTAGATTACACAGAACGGATTTGCAAGACTTCCATGTAGACTGAACGTGAGGACCAAGAGGAAGGTCCCAGACAAAGATGGGTCAATCCCCTATTCCAGTGACAGGCACGAGGGTAGTGTCCTTCATGATACGAAACACAGACTGTTGGCAGAGCTTTGGTGAGGGATGATTATAGAGAAATCATTTAAATCATTTGAGGTTACAAGGCTATAAACTATAAGTGTAGAATACGACAGAGGCTTTTCACCAATGCTGTTAGTCTCCACAGAAGGATGGATATGAAGAAGCAACTCAACATTCATAGAATGCTGCCATTCAGAGTATCACTGTACCTATAAAGTTAATGTTAATGTTGAGTGCACCACTTTTATTGCTAACAACTTAAAGACAGTTCTGGAGTGAAAACCAACAACTTTCAACAACACACCAGCAACACAATGCAAAAAGCTAGGAGACGAAATGAAAGGGGTATTTTTCCAACAGACTTTTTACAGCTACAGATCCCTGCTTTGAAGTTTAAAAACTACAGATACACTACTGGACAGATATACAACAGAAGCAATGGAAAATACATCTCTCTCCAAAGGAAGGTGGCTTGCTCTTTCTCATTATAAAAAACTGGCACCCTTCCCAGCCTCCTCACCCCCATGAATCAAAAACCAGTTTAGTAAGTAAGGAAAACTTTCTGAATCCCCCTGTTTCTGTTTTCCCTCTGTAAACATGAGAAAAGGTTTTACTAGAGAAATGCCATTTTCTATTCTTCAGATTGGCGTTAAGCTATTAAATGCACCATTTCACTTTGTTTCCCTTCTATCGAATATCAACTTCAAAACTCTTTGTGTCAGTTCTCTCAATTTTGCCTCCTAATTTCCTTCCCCTTTCAAGGAGGCCCTCGATTGCAACCCTACTAATAGCCCAGGCACAACTGCTGCATGGGCACCCGTAAGCTGGAAAAAAACCATCTTCACGCCAAAACAAGTCATTGCACTTCATTTCACTTCTAACTTGCTACTGATTTTGTGGTTAAACTGTTAATGGTTTTCCTTTGCACTTCAGTCCTACTTTTTAGGCTAGGCTGTGTTGCTCCTAACAAAGCAGAGCATTTCATATGGCTTTTATTTTTCTCAGTAACAGGTCTCCTAACTTTAATTAAACAACAGGCAGCAAAATCCCTGCCCCTCAAGATGAATACACAGGGTAGTGCCCTCTACTGTTGGGAAACCATATCACATTTGCCATTTCTCTAAAAAGAATACATGTTATTCTTATCCAGTCACACTAATTTAAAAAATGAAAATAAAAAATTAAACCATGCCAGCAGAAAAAAATTACTAAAGTAAATGCAGTTTTACCTGGAATGTAGTAGTTCTCACCTGGGAAAGCTGTGATGGGTTCTGCAAAGGAAAACATATTTTGGTTTTAGAGGAGAGAATGTCTGAAACCAATAAAAGAGTGTATCTGATGACTCTGTAGTACAATGGTTTTTAATCTGGGGTCTGCAGACTATGTCTAAGGGATCTGTGAAAGATGACTATAATCAGTCAAAAGTATGTGCATACCCACACTTACAATTCAAAGGTGTCCACACCTCCATTCAAACTTTTTTAGGGGTCTGCAAATGAAAAAAGGTTGAAAACCACTTCTCTAGTAGCTTTTTGTTGATACATCCTTAGGTCAGATATGGGCATCTATAAACCCTGAGACTATGTGGGGAGCCTGAACTTAGCGAAAGCAGCAGAGGGTATTTCACAGTCTTGCAAGGAGGCGGAGAGTCCCACCTTTCCAGTCAAAGGCTGGCCTGGGCTGAAAAGTCAGCATTTAGATTCAGATTTCAGGGCAAAGTATGTCCCAAGCTCAGCGTGTTTGGACTGAGAAGCTTAGTGTTACTCATTGCATGTTGAAAAATTTAAATTTAAATTTGTGTTTGGATTCTGAAAGACCCTAAAAAAAATCAGAGATATTCAAATCTTGAGCGTCAGTTGTAGCTTATCTCTAATTTCAATATTTTCATGGGGTGCTAACCATGCATCAGTCTGCCTCTCAGCTCCAATAAACAAAGCAGACTGATTTTTGAAGATACTTTGAAGAAGTAATCTGTTACAAATTACTGGATCTGAAAAGCAATAATCAGTGCTTATTACTGATTACTTTCTCACAGAAGTAATAGACTTCTGCTTATTTTTAGATTACTTCTGCATTACTGCCGTGAGTCACACAACCAGACTGGTTGTACAGAGTGCTATGAAATCATCACTCAAGTTCAGAACATGGATGACAAATTTGTCCAAAGAAAAAAATTACTGTGAGTTATCGGAGTTCTTCTCAGGCTGAAAAGGAATCAGATTATTTCCCAGGATTACATTTTAAAACCAGCATCTTACTACCTTACCTAGTTATTTTTCTGGTCCTGACAAAGAGAGAATGGTGATGTACATATTTTGTTTCATGTTGTGGTGGTGGCATCAAAAATGACTCTATATTTGAAACTGCGTGGAAGTTTTCAGATAAAGTCACCTTTAAATCCCTCTGCCAGGCATCATCACAACCAAGATATCAATACTTATTCCAAAGTACAGATTTAACTTCATGGGAGGATAGAAGTAAATCTGTGCAACAGTTTGAAGCAATTTTAGGGCTATCTTATGGAGCTTTCAAATATACAAACTGTTCTTTAACATTCATACTTCATTATACATAGGAGGAAAAAAAATACCATGCACAGGCTGGTCTGAGTACCTTTAAAAGTTATAAAGGAAACATTATTAATATATTAAGTATATTAGTATACTAGTATACTTCAGTATACCTTTGTGTCAGTACTCCCAATTCTGCCTCCTAATTTCCTTCCCCTTGCAAGAAGCCCCTCAACTGCAACCCTACTAATAGCCCAAACGCAACTGCTGCGTGGGCACCCATATATAGTACACTGAAGTATATTAGTATACTTCATCTTCCACATTTCTTTTTCATGCAATGGAACTTATGAGATTAAAACATGTTTGGCAATGCTAATGCACAGAATTTTACATATGAAATATAAGCACTTTTGGCCTACAGAAGACAGCAAATAGCCAGCAGAGTACAAAGCCTCAAAGAAATTGGGGCCCACTCTCTTGGAACTCAGAATCCTGCCAGGGCAGGCATTTGCCCTTTGTTCCAGGGCTGTTTTATTCTATACAGATTCAAATACTCCCTTATCACCTGCAGCATCTGAGTACCTTCTAGTAGTGCATTAAGGGACATGACTAACATCTGTCATAATGTGGTTCATTTCTCTCTCACCCCAGAGATACGCCTCCTTAAAAAGAGAAGGGGAGGTCCATTGAATTAAAGGACATGCATTTAGGTGAAGATAAGTAAGGAAAGTAACCTTGCTGAAGTGGGCCTTTCCAAGTGCCCAACTCAGGCCACAGCCAGCTCCAGCAGAAAGACTATTAATGACCACAGTATGGGTTGAGTGGCCTCTCAGGAGCATGAATATCTTTAGAGTTCAGAACTGCTAGCAACAGATTCCAGGGCATAGCCACCTGTTTAGTTAGAAAGTGTGTGTTAATATCTAACCTAAACCTCCCTTGTTGTACTCTAAGCCCATTACTTCTTGTCCACTCTTCAGTGGACACAGAATAATTCATTGCCATTCTCTTTATAACCACTCTTTCTGTCCTTGCAGACTATTTTAAAATCTCTGTTTTCCTTAATTTCCTTCAGAAGCACGAAAAATGCTGCTAAAACTCAGAAACTCAGTATAGCTCAGGTCATCCCTTGGCAGAATCTCAGATACGAAGTTTCTCATGAACTGGCCTTCTGCAGGCAACTGCATGTCCTTGTTTAGCTTTGTGCAGGAGGAGAGGATACAGGATTCACTGGGTGAGAATTACTATGCCTTTACTAGGTAGGTCAGGCTCAATGGTCACAAAGGTCCACTCTGGCATTACTATCACTAAGTATGAGAGACTGATGTTTACATACCCATGCAGTTCTCCAGGGAGACATCAGTGGCTATCCGGATGTCATCAATGGCAATCTCCCCTGAATATCCTTTGCGTATAACACCCTCAAACACGATCTATGAATAATCAGAACAGTTGTGTCAACGTTAAGTTGCCAAACAGCGTAAACAGCCCTTGGTCCCGTCCAAGAAAAGATATGAAATGTGCTTCCCACTTTTACTGGAGGAGCTAAATACTGGTCTCCTTATCAATCCTTATTCAAGTGCACAGCAGTACACAAGCAGTCATACAAATTCTTGGGAGTGTGTTGGGGATAACTTTTTGATACAGATGGTAGACAGGCCAACTAGTGGGGATTTCTTGGTCATAAATAGAGAGGAATTTGCAGATGGCACCAAGCTGGATAGAGCTGTGACACTCTGGAGGCCAGGGCTAGGATCCAGAATAACCTGGACTGACTGAAAAAAAGGGTCTGCAATCAATTAGATGCGATTCAACACGGACAAGTGCAAAGCCTGCACTGGGGATGGAATAATTGCAGGCACAAATAAAGACTGGAAAATGGCAAGGCTGTAGGACTGTAGAGAAGGACCTGGGGTTATAGTATATTAATTTGAGCCAACAGTGTGCCATTGCTGCAAAAAAGCTGACAACACACTGGGCTGTATTAATAGGAGTGTCACTTGCAAATCAAGGGAAGTGATTCTTCTTCTCTATGTAGCACTGGTGAGGCCTCACTTGAAATACCAGTCCAGTCCAATGTGTCCAGTTTTGGGCCCCAGACTTCAAACAGGATGTGGACAGTTTGGAAAGAGCCAAGCATAGAGGAATAGAAATGATTAGGGGCCTGGGAAGCAAGTCTTATGAGGAAAGACAGAAAGGGCAAGGGCTATTTAGTTTGGAGAAGAGTAGACTGAGGGAGAATTTGAGAATAGTCATCAAATACCCAAAGGGCAATTTCAGAGAGGATGGAGATGGGGGGTTTCCTATGGCCATAGGGGACAGGACTAGGAGTAATGGCTTCAAATTGAAGCAGAGGAAATTTAGGTTTGAGATTAATTAGGAGGAACTTTGTGACTATGAGGGTGGTCAAACATTGGAAAAGGCTGCATACAGAAACTGTGGAATCTCCATCATTGGCAATTTCCAAGAGCATGTTGGATTCACAATTGGCCGGGATGGTTTAGTATCTAAACTTCAGATGCTGCCTTGAGTAAGGGACTGGACTAGATGACGTTGCGATTCCCCTTCCAGTTCTACTTTCCTATAATCCTAAGGCAAAATTCCCCTCAGCTATGAAAGGTCTATCTAATGAGGGACTCAATAAACCTCATGAAGCAGTTTATCATCTAGCCCAGTGCTACGTTCGCAACTGTTGTTTTTTTCAAAGAAAATCCCTGTTTTAGTGAATGAAACCAGTCAATTAATATGAATTTCTAGTATGTAGAGTGGGCCAGTTTGTCAGCTTGGGTAAACCGGCATAGTCCTTTTAAAGCCAACGGAGCGATACTGATTTATACCAGCTGAGGATATGCCCCATTATGTTAATACAGGCACCAGAATTAGTCCATGAAAATGAAGTTAGACCCTGCAGTAAGTCTGAAGTGCTGTTTCCACTGATCTCATGCAATAGGTATTAAAATGCTGCAAGAGATAAGCACATGTAAGCCTATTTCATCACTTAGCAAAATAAAAAATACACTATTCAGCTATGAAAAATGCCAAGTGAAAATATCCCACTCTCTCAGTAATTCATCTGTGAGTTTATTAAGGCCTGTGTATCACTTATAATGAACAAAGCAATATATAAAATACCTGATCTGTAAGTCATTATATATATTGGCATTTGGCTAAAAAGCCAAACATACACCTGAACACTGTAATATAGATCCAGCAGTATTGGGGTAAAGACTTTTGTTTTATTTCTGTTGGCTCACTCCCTTTCAATTGCTAAGTTAAAGCCCAATTCTGCAGTCTTTGCATGTGCAAAGCTCCCACAGAGGTCAACAGAAATTTTGCAACTATAAAGGCTTCTTCAGTATCAAACCATTAGCTTGTAAGTTCTATCGGGCAAGGACCTTGTTTTCCTTCATTTTGGACAGTGACAATGCTCATAAGTAAGTAATAATAGGCAGCATATATTGTCTGGCAAGCAGGCTGAGCCCTGGCTTGTCTTATTAGCCAGATGTAGCAGCTTTTTGGCTAGGGAGGAATTTAATACATTGGGAGAGCCCAGTCCTGCCAACTCTCCATGCACAAACCTCTCTTTATCTTCTCACTGGGGAACTGGGAGCATTGGAGAGGTTTCTAAGTGCACTGATTTCACCAGACGGGGTATACAGGTCTTCTCCGTGGGACTAATTCTGCTTCCATTGTGACAAAATGGCAGTGGGATTATTCAGTGTCTACTTGAATTCAGCTTTCTGTTCTTGTCTCAGCAGTCTGACCACTAGATTGACAAAAAGACCAGATTTCTCCCCTCCTCCTCACATGCACAACTTGAAGCCAAGGTCAGGAAAGTGTTGTTTGGTTTCTTTCCCTGCATTCTTTCTTTAAAACTGGACTCCCTCCCTCCCACCTTCCCACCTTCCTGATTGCAGGATTTGTTTGTGTTTGTTCCTTAGGGTTTTGTGTCTCTTGTCAGATTACCTGATAATCATCTAAACGAAAATGGAGGAAAAATATTTGTAAAGGGAAGAGTTAAGGAATATAAAAGGTAACAGTATGAACAAAGACCTAAGTCTGTGTATAAAGATAGGCACGTTCTGAATAACAAACAGTGTCATTTAGTTACTATAGTAACATGAGAAACACAATGAAAACAGCCTCACTCAGCCATGCTCCCTAATGATGAATGGGCACAGCGCTTTGAAATATTGAAATAAGTATCAGTAAAATCCACTCGAAGCTCAGAACAAGCCTCCCTTTATCATCTTACCTGATACACCATGTCATAGCTTGGCAGAATGATCCGTCCTTCTCTCCATTCTTCCCCATGGTCTTCTGTGATGACCCACAATGGTTTATTCTCCTGGCTTGCTTCCCGCCACACCTGCAGCATTACCCCATTCCCACCCGATGCTTGATACTGGAACACCATGCACGTGGCACTCCTGGGCAAGTAGACTGGGGGGCTGATGAGCCGGGCATGTCGGCCTTCTCTCCTTCCGCTGCTCTGCAGCCACAAGTAATCCTTACCATCTGGTCAAGGAAAAAAGAAGGAAACTCATCAGATTTCCTACTAGCATTTGCCATGAGTCTTCTGCACACATACCTAGCCCTCAGCTAGACAACAAGCTTAGACTAGCACAGCTAACTACCTCTCTTTACAGCAAGTTCAGAAATGGCATTTTACTAAGCTCATCCAGCACGTAACTGGAGAGCTTGAGGGAGCAGGGAACTTGGCATTTATCTTATAAGAGCACCTTATGTTTCTACCAGTTTAGCTTTTCAAACCTGAATAGTTAAGTTCTGGCTCCCTGAGTGGCATTCTGTTCATTTCTAGGCAACTGCTGAGCAAATTGCTGAGCAAATTGCATCATCTATATGGTTGTCTAAGACCTCAAAGTGCCACTTATGCACAGGTTGGCATTCTGTTCCTGCAGACATAGTCCTAGATGCATGGACCATGCCCATGTACTGGCCACATGTGGATTATGCTCACACACTGGCCACCTTTGCTAAATGGTATTTTGGGGACTTTGATGACCATGTAGATATCCAAATCTGAACATTTAGATGATCAGGAAAGAAGAGAATGTCACCCGTAGTTTTATATTTGGATGTTCAAGTGGGAAAAAAACCCTGTAAAATAGGTACTAAAGTAACCCAAGTTGATTTGCATACCCAGAAACAGAGCTGGGTTCCCTAGTTAGGTACCCAGGTTTGAAAATGAAACCTATAGTTTTATCTTTGTTTGATGCTTCCTCTGCCAGTTCTTCCACAAGGCAGAAGCTGACACTGTACTTCATGGGGGCTGCTGTTCCTTGGCACCCGTATCGTGAACGCCCTTTTTGAATATTGCTTGGAGATTTAAAACATACACTGAGTCTATTGTAATCTGCTGTACAGAGACAATGAACTTCATACTTCACTCCAAACACAACCCCAGGCTGGGACTTCTTTTCTAAATATTTGGAATGCGAGTATTCAACTTAATTTTGACTGGTGCCTAACAAAAAACAATTGGCAAAAAGGATGAATCTGCCAGTTTGGTCCATGTATCCAGCATGGACAAGCTCAGAACATGGCTTCACAGGGTTCACAACATGTTTTCCTGGAAAAATACCAAGAGTAGTTTTTAGTTCTAAAAATAAAGCAAGACACCACTGAGTATTCATTCATCGCTGTTTCACAGAAGGATATGAACAGGACAGAAGCTGCCAGAAGGATGTAGGAAACGGTAGGAAAGGAAAGGGAGGGAAAACTTTGTTCATAGTGCTGGGATAGTTGTGACATGTGGAATGAAAGCCACTAATAACAGAAGGAGTCGAGAGAGCAGAATTCCGTGAAACGATTCTGCCTTTGTGAAGAGACCGAGATAAACTCATCCCTGCCGCGAATGTGCATCCCAAGCAAACCGGATAATTCAAGAGATATTTACAGGGAGCGAAAAAGCCTGTGCTGTATCAAGCACAACCTCAGTACTTCCGTGGAGACTAGTGTCTGAAAGAGAAATACATAAAGAAGGATATTACATAGCCTGAGATGGAGCAGTAAGGGAGATAGATGTCTTTTTCACCAGCAGCTATGGTGTGGTAAGATACTGATAATGGAATTGGAAAGCATAAGCCAAAGATTGACATAATTAGGACAAGTTAAAGTGCAGTTATAGTCAGAAAAACTAACTGTAATAATGACATTGTGGGGGGTTCATATTTATTCTGCCTGCAATTAGCTCAGCTTACAAGTCTGAAGCTGATTTTTTTAACCACCAGAGCTACAAACTCCTCCTAGGATCTGGATATTAAGCTCTGTTCTTTCTGTCTCTTTTCATCACCAGTGGTAAATACTCTGCAATCAGAACCTAGCTGACAATTTTGTTGATAATATGCAAGGTAAAATGAAGCCCTGCTTTTGATTTTTTCCATAGTGTAGCTGGATTGGCCCAGAAGTGCAAACAGGAGAATGAACAGGTTTTTGTGTTTTAAATAAATGAAGATGATGCAGATAGAAACATTGGGCATTTATACACATACATCTTCATGCCAGGACATACCAGAGATCCGGTGCATCCGAAAAGACTCGATTAATAGACTCTGCTCCACACACGAGCTGATGTGGTGAAAACAGCGTGCAGAAAATGGTGGCGGTGCACTTGTGAACTAAAACACCGCCAATGTGTTTTGTTTCAAAAGTACGTTGCTGCTGTTTTCTCAGTGCTGATGTGCATTTCACCACTTATACAACTGCATGCGCTGCAGCGCTGGGCACTTTTAAAAGCACCTGGTGCTGTGGCACAAGCATGTGTACAAATGCCCATTAGGAGCAGGAGCACTGGGTAAAGAGGTATGTTTCTTTCTTAAGAAAATCTCTTTCCAGAATGTAACTGCACATTTGGCCTAGGGATGCACTGCTAAAGATTTTCTTGGCTGATACTGATAGTCGATTATTAACCAGCCATATCGGACGATACTGATCCGATAACTGATATACAGGAATGCAGTTGGGCAGTGTGGAGAGCAGCTCCTTTAAGGTAAATCTGTAGAGGAGAAGGGGTATGTGTGGGGGGGCAGATGGAGGCCTCCACAATGAGGGAGGGAGTGGGGCGGGGGCAGGGACTGTGGGCACTGCTGCGGTGGCTCATCCAGGGAATCAGCATCCTGGTACTTAAAAATGGTGATGGCAGCACTTGAACTAAAGCTTGTCAAATGAGCTTTAGTTCAAGTGCTGCCACCGCCATTTTTAAGCACAGGAATACCTTTAACTGGAGCAGAGCCAGGCAGGGTGAAGGCAGATATGGGCTGCCTGCTGTGGGCTCGGGGTTTTATGCTCTGATGCCTTTGCCCCAGGGCCCCATACCAGCCTTGCATGCCCTGTCTACCCAGCAGGAGGCACAACTCACCACCACCACTGCTGCCAGGCAGGCAGGGGATGTGTAACCAGCATGAGGCTCCCGAGGGAGAGGCGGCAGAGTAGAGAGCCTCAAGCCTGCAATGAGCAATGTACATCCATCCCACGCACAGATCGGGGGGAGAGAGGGAGGGAGGGAGGGGGCACACATGCTCCACCACCATGCTTCCCCTGAGGCAGGGAGCCCCTCTCCACCCCACCCCCCATGCCCTCTGGACAACCCGCCTGTGGCTCTGTCCTGCTTTCTGTCCTGGGTCCCATTCACTGCCCTGGCAGTGCCCCCAGCCCCTGTCCCACTTCCTCCCTCCCATCTCCAACCCCACATACCCCTTGCCTCCCCCAACACCTCCCCCTTCACAGAATTACCTGCAGGGCGCTGCTCTCCATGCTGCCCAGCTGCATTCCTGCATGCAGCTGCTTGCATGCATGCGGCATCCAGGGGCCCCAATCAGAAGGCCTATTGTATTTATCGGTGACAGTATCAGCTATACCAACCAAAAAAAAAACCCTGATCCGATATGCAACCAAAATATGAGTGCACCTCTAGTCTGGACAATTCCTGAAGAGGAGGAACGGGCACTGGTACCAGCTGTACTTGATCACTCAAATGAAGTCCACAGTTGTGACTGAACTGGGAAAGGCCAGTGCAGTACTATGAATAGTTTCAGTGAAAAACTATTGTTATATACACTGGCATGGCACATGGCTGTGTTAATCTAGATGACTCAATCTTTATTTAATTGGATACATTAAAATAAATGCCATAGAAGGACTGCAAGGTCCACTATATTTAAAGGGACAGTTACTGATATGATGGCTCACCATACTGATACGATTGCACACCATCTGTCAGGTCTCTTGTTGTCCTATAGAAGCATGAACATGGCTATTCCTGGTTATTGGAACTCCATATGTTTTTAGTATCCCATGTGATAGCCTCTGTCTCTGTTTTTTCAGTACCATAGGGATGGGTATTGCTAACTTAACATTATACCCAGAGATCTGTAGTTTTCTCTTCCTATTCCAGTTCTGCTGTCGCATCACCCTCGACCTTAATGGGTAGGATTTTGATGAGAAATCTGCATTGACTTTATTCTGTCTCACTGAAGTTTTACCACTGACATTAGTAGGAAAAGAGTTGGGTCAACCCTAAGCACTTTGAAAATCACATCAAATAAGTCCCCAAATTACACCTGGAAGTTTACAAAGCTCAGATTCCAAAAGAGCAGAAGGCAGAAAGTTGCTGCCTCACTCAAATTAAGTTAAAATCAAATTTGTGTGTGCAAAATAATAAACCCTTACGTACTCCTCAGGCACATGATCAAAAGATAATGGAGACATGTCAGGTTCTTGTAAAATCCCACTAACTTCCCTGGAGTTATACACCAGGGATGAACAGGAGCCTATTAGCTCATGTAACACTAGAGTAATATTTTATGGCCCCTAGTGAAAAAAGACTTAGGCTTTTGCCCACATCGGTGCAAACAAGCATCAGCATCCAAAAGATCAAAGAGTGTTTGCCCACTCCTGCTTGAATGAATCACTTGAAAAGGTACCATGCCATTTTCTAATAGAGGAGAGTTCTCATGATTCAGCTCAGAATGGCGGTAGTGGAGGAGGAGATGAGGGAGATAAACAAGCAGAGGAAGAAAAAAGAACAAGCTGTATCTCATGCATAAGCAGTGATAATGTATAATAAGCCACCAAGGTCTTCTGAATTAAAATTCTCTCTCTGTTATTCACTACCAGTTTCTTCAAAAGAAGAAGAAAAAACAAACAAACTCAAAAGCAAAAAACAAACAGCAAGAGTACAATTATTTTGAAGCTAAAACTGCTTCTCAGGCAAGTTATCCAGTCAAGAATACAAACACCAGTCAGGTTTCTAAAGTTTTAGCACTCTGCCAAAATAATATATATTTCATTGTATCCTCATCCTCTGTGCGTTGCTTGTCATCTCTTCTTAGGCTTTGATATTGTCAAGAGAACCTCCAGGGAGACCTACTGAAGTCAACATGGCTCTTTGCAAAAGTGGGATTGTCTGAACAAATCTGACTGCAGAAATGGGACCTTGGATTGTAAGCTTGTCTGTGCAGGGATGTACTCCTATGTATTGCAGTGTCTAGTGCAAGACCTCAGTGCTAATTGGGGTCTCTGAGCATTACTGTGTAGCAAACTCAGATTCCTATAGCAAAAGCCAGTGGTCAGTTATTATTAAAAGTGGTTTGACTGAGTGAGGGGTTGAGCACTCCCACCTCCCACTAATGGCTTTGAAGAGGGTCAAAGGCTCTGAACTGGTAGCTGAATAAACACAGGGCACATGCACCTTGTTTTGGGTACCTGCATACACAGGTACACAGACACATGGCTGATCTGTACATCACTCCAACACTGTACAGGGAAGACTCCAGCTCTAGTCAAAGCACCACTTCAGTAGAATTATATTTGCTTACACCAGAGCTGAATTTGTTCCCATTTCCATCAGTCTGGGGAATCAAAGAAACTTCTGAACTACTGCCAAAAACAGTCCAATAACCCTTCAACACAAAGTCTTTTAGAGTTGTTGTAGCCTGCTGAAACACTATGCTCCCTGTGTTCATAAGGGCTTCTTGCTTGCCTCTTGATATTTTTGGTCAATATCAAGTACAATCAGCAGGTGGGCTCATTCTCTGGATAATTAAACCAAGTGCCCACCTGCAATTAGCAATGGGGTTTTGGTGGGAAATATTTCTGTGCTTCATAACAGTGCTTAGAGATACTGGTTAAGCAAAGGCAGACATTACTCGCTGTGTCATGCAAATGTAAACTTGGTGGGTCACTGATGCCCAGCAGGATACTGCCGAAAAACCTTGTGAATTTGCTGAGACTGACAAAACAAGGCCACTGCAGACCTAACCACTGAAACAGCATGTCTGGCCCTAGTCATTCCAACAGTTTATATTTTTGATATGGTTAATGGAAGCTTGTAGTGCAGAGAAAACACCTGAAAGCTACCACTTCTGTTCCTAAAACACTTACAGAAAGACTACATAGATAAGTTGGTCGATTATTTCAGGGTCAGAAATGCATTTTAGGTACTTTCTTTGTTTCAAAGCATCTGTTCTTGCTAATGACACAGTGGATAACTGTTCCACAGAATGGGCATCAAAGGTTCAAAAGGCCAGCTCAGAGGAGTGCAAGACAAACCTGTTCAGACATTTTAGCCTACTGCTGTTTCTGCAACTGGTGCATCTCCCACTTCACACAGAGATTTATGAGTACATCTGGATTTTGTAGAGCAAGAGCAGTGTGACCATGCAACCATCACCATCCAGATAATAGCAGAATCAATTGTATGTGCACCTTAGTGAGCCCCCGATAAATCACATGGCTGAGCCTCCAAACAAACCATCTGGCCAATGCACTCTTTTTTTTGGCTAGTTCCTTCCCCTCCTACTGGCAAACCAGCTGAAAGAGTATTAGGTGCAGCAGGAGATGCAGCCTCACAATTCAGGTCATGCTTAAATCATGTGTCAATACAGCACCTTCTCTCACAAGGTCAATCTATCTATACTTGGTTCCTGTATATATCACAATTGGCTCCCAGGAAAAACAGCTTCACTGAATGGTCTCAGCAGCACATCTGGAAGTTTTCCAATGAAACACGTTGTGTAGGATGTACACAAGCAATTACTAAGATTTCAGTCAAAGGCCTAGACTTTCCTGTTCACTGAACATTGATGACTTATAACTGCTACTCTTATGAGGGATCTATGCTGAATTGCATTCACCTACATCTCTTCCATAGGTCATTGCACTTCCTATTATATAACTGGATCCTCTGTGTCTTTCAGTGAAAGCACCACATCTAACCACACCTGCCTTATGTTTGTTAAAGCCAAAATATTACTTCTCTCCTTTGGGTCCTCATTTCCCATCTGCCAATTGCAGAACTTTTTGCTGTTTGTCTTTTCCATAACTGTGTCATATTCACAACTGGTATTTCCTAGTCTTTCTGTTTCTTGGCAAAAAGGATGGTTGAGTGCAGATGTTAGCAACCTAAGCATGCAGGCCAGATCTTTATGTGGCTCACAGAGCCATGGGGCTTCAGGAGCTTCCAGCAGTGTGGGGGCTTTGGTAGGGGACTTTGCCCGCACAGGTAGAGAGAACTAGCCGCTGGGGGGAGTGGTGACTGCAGCTGTGGCCCAAGCCAAGTTGGAAGTGGCCTGTACTCAAAGTTAAACTCCATTAAAGCACTGCCTCCCTGAAAACAATTGCTGACCTCTGGCCTAGCTGATAGGTCACCAGGCTGTGGTTCAGCAGACTTGTAGGTCAGCTCCCAGTTGTGCTAATAATTTACTGTATCACTTTGGGAAAGTCTTTTGATATACTCATGCTTTACCCTCCAATACTTCCCCATCTCACAGGGTGTTAGAAGCTAAAATTATTTTTTTTTCATTGGTCAGATATTAAGGTGATGAGGGCCATAAGAGTATGTGGATAAGAGCCAGGTAAACATTTTTGGCAAGTGGTGATTTCTGTAAAAATTGTGGTTTTGATCATCCCCAAACTACTTGCAAACCAGGCTGAAGGCTCCTAATAGTTTCAGATGAAGAAAAAAATTGGGGGCTAGATTCACCAGCCTGCCAGTGGTAACACAATCGTCTTCTCTTGTAATCCATGGGTTAAAGCACCCACAAAAGGATGGGGGAAATCTAGATTCAGCTCCTTCCTCTGCCTAAGGAAATCTGAACCCACATCTCCAGGACAGTGTCTTAGCAGATTGACTGCAAGCTAGGTTGGGGTGGGAGGTGGTGGTCTCAAACTTGCTCATTGACATTGTTTTACTTTCCATAAATAATTAAACATTTGCTGGCTCAGGGGCTGGAACCCAAGAAGTCTACTTCCCACCCTCCCTCAGACAGTATCTAAACCACCAGAGCACAGAAAGACTCCCACTCTTCTGCTCTTTGAGCTTTACCTCCAACAACAGGGACTGAGAGCATTCTGTCCCAAAACAGCTTCTAGCTTGGTGGTTAAGGGCACTTTTCCTGAAAGATGCAGGTACAGAGCTTCTCCAGCAGAGGAGGGCATTGCACCTAGGTCATCCAGGCTCAGTGCTCTAATACTGTGCTAGTGGACAGAAGAGGCTGATACTTCTGCCTGCAGTGGCATGTTTGTGGACTTGGGCTACCTTCTCCTTTACTTCTCTTATATATGCCAGAAAGGAAATGTTTCATTCTGGGGGCATGGAACATGATATTTGACATGAAACATTTTTAGAGTTGTCACTTCAGCAAGAGAGAAATGAAAACCCTGAAATTCAGTTTAATTCAAACAGTTTTTTTCATTTGTTCCATCTGGCCGATGAACCAAAAAAATAATTATTCAAACAGTCCTAATATTGATCAATCACAAGCAGCCAGTGCGTACAAAGCTATAGCTTCCGTGTTGTCAGTGACAGGTCTCCTGTATCACAATGAGAGACCTTTATTTATAAAGGCAAATCAATTCTCAATAAAGCTAATATTTATAATAGCTGGATGACTACTACTGCAGGAGAATCTCCTAAATTTGATTATGTGTTAATTAGCTAGGCAACTCACCACCAGTTTATTCTCTAAATTAGTCAATAAGAAGGCACAGCTGTCCATCCCTACACAAAAAATCAAACCCTTGATTTAATCTTTAGAACCCAGAAAACATTCAGGTTCATTACTGCAATTTCTCCTAAGTCTTACATTTTCAGCAGTCAGTGCTGAGCAACTGCTGCTCCCAGTGATTTCAAACTAGGTCTGTGGATCTCTGATAATCAAGCAATAATTAGAGCCTGTTGTTTATGATAAATGATCTTCTTAATATTGTCTAAGACCCATCTACAAACCAAGAGCAACTGCACATGCTTTTGTATGAGCCTGTATATGCTGCATCATACCACAATCTGTATGCTTCTATATATGCACAATTAAAGCCATCCATCAGCCAAATAAAGGCCTCAAGTGCATGAGCTGCATATCCAGTTTTGTTCACGCACAACAGGTGTACACACTTCTCAAAATCTAGTCCTAGGCCATTGACTCACCCAGCCATTGACTCACTGTGATGAATCTATGGAGTGATCCAGTCTGCTACCTAACATTTAAAATAAAGCTCTTTGTTTACCACAGAATACTCTAGCCCAGTTTTGCAGGCAACCTGTATGATATACACATTTAAATATAAAAACTGGATAAGGAGTGTGAAAGGAAGGCAAAGATCCATGTATAAGGCATGAAAGGAATATTAGCCCAGCCCCACTTCCCCGGAATTTATTAGAAGTTTTGCCTATTATTTAGGGACAGATTGTGACCCTGGTTATGCAACTATGCAATACTGAGAGTCATAAGGACTCATTAGCTGCACTGCCCAGGCTGCCCACATCCTACTGGTGTATAGAGTAGGGAACTCCTTTGGAGAGGCTGCTACTCTGTCTCTCATGTATGGGGAGTAGTTTGCACAGCCTGGCTCTTGTTTCAGGTGAAGTGACCTAAACCAGATACAGGGCTGGCTGAGATTTCATACCCCTCTGTCCCATTTAGCATGGGGAGATTCAGGAACTGTATTGTCAGTCACAGTTTGGCTCCTGGTGTGCTCCTAGGGAAATGTATCTACTCATATATCCTTCAACAAATCTCCTTATAATGTAAGATACTATTCATTCAGTATGAGAGCATGAGTGTCCAGGACTGAGCACAAAACTCCTCCAATGAAATTAATGACAAACCTCTTATCAACTTCAGGTTTGCGGTCCTAGTGGCCAAGTTCTCACGGCTGAAGTAAAAAGGATTACCCTCTAAAGATCCCCTGGGAAAAACACAGGAACAGTAAAGTTCACTGTGCTTAAATATGGCCCAACATTTGTTTTTCCTATAAAATGAGCTCTTATGAAACCTCAGAGCAATACAAACATTCTCCCACTGAAAAGCTTTGAAACAAGTAAGCCTTCCCTTGCAGTGTTTGCAACCCAAGTGTAGCAGCACTTGTGACCCTGAAAACAAAATGGGTGACAGACCATAAACAAAAGTGAATTTCTGTTCATGGCTTTTCATGGCCCAGTCTGCACAAGACCACAATTGTAAAAGTTACATTAAAAACATTCTTCCCATTTTGTTATATCTGTATGTGTTGTTAGCAATATGGGGTTGTGATACATGTATTTATTTACAATATTCAAGGGTGGAACCAGCAAACTTTGCCTACACAAAAAAAACAGGGGAGCCCATGTAAGCAAAGGCAGGAAGAGAGAAATACAGAGTGGAGCCCTATGATTTCCCAACTGACCTCTTCTAATTATTTATTTAGTGACTGCAAAATCCACATGCTCCAGATTCTCAGCTGCTGCATCCATGTAAATCCAAGGAATGACACTGATTCACATCAACTGAGAATCTGACCCCAGCCTCTTTTCTTAATCAAACAAATGTACCTCCCTGGTAATCAGCCATGCTTATTATTACAGCAGGCCTCACAGACACTTCTAAGACTCAAGTCATTCAGCTACATAAATGGATTTATCTTCTGGTCCCTTAAGAATTCTGGATTCTGCTCAGTGGACACTAATGGTTTTGCCACTGATTTCAGTGGGAGCAGGATTAGACCCCACTGAAAGCTGGTCCTACTGCAAACAGTGCTCAGCTTTCTCCCTGCAGCAGGAAATCTTTTTTTATGGATAGGAAGCATTTGAAGGTCCCTAGTGGGAAACGTATATTGAAACCTTCTTAGGGGCATGACATAGGAAGACCTGTATTCCTTTTGCCCTGCAAAAAGTTGGATAACAGCTGGAGTCATGATGGGTTTTGGCTAACTTGAGCAACTTGGCATCACTTTCACCAATAGGGGTCCCTGAATTTGTAATTGGAGCTCTTAGGGGATGACATGGAGATAATCCATGTAGCTAAAAGTGCAACACAGTACTAAAAAAAGAAACTCTGAGCTGCCTGCAAGAGTATCTTGGAAACCAAAATAGTGGAAGAAAGGCCATGGGTGTCTTGTCAGCCTTGAGAAGTAGTTACCAATGCCAAAGAAGAGAACTAAGAGCACCCTCCCAATGACAGATAGATATTTTGAAAGAATTTGAGTCCATCTTTCTACATACTCTGCTAATCAAATGCTTGGAATTTCCTCACTGCCATTTCTCCCCTTTCTCCCATGCATCCTCAGCCAGAGCCCCTCCTTTTATTCCTTCTAATTTAATTTTTTTGTTTTGCCATCTGATGAAGAAACAGTAACACATTCCACATGCCTCTTAAAGGCACAGTGCATTTGACTCCATTATAGTTTCATAGTAAGTAGGGCTGGAAGGGACCTGAGCAGATCATCAAGTTCAATCCCCTGCCATGGCAGGAAAGGGTACTGGGGTCAGACGACCAGAAAGGTGATTGTCTAGCCTCGTCTTAAAGACCCCCAGGGTAGGAGCCGGCACCACTTCGCTTGGACGTTAGTTCCAGATCCTAGCTGCTCTGACAGAGAAGTAGCATCTCTTGATGTCTAGCCTGAATCTACCCTCTGCCAGCTTGTGACCGTTATTTCTTGTCGCTCCTGGCAGTGCTCGGGGAAACAGGGACTCCCCCAGTGCCTGCTGGTCCCTCCAACCAGTTTGTAACAGGCCACTAGATTCCCCCACAGCCTTCTCTTGTGGAGGCTGAACAGGTTCAGGTCCCGTAGCCTCTCCTTGTAGGGCCTGCCCTGCTGCCCCCGATCATGTGAGTGGCCCTCCTCTGGACCCTCTCCATGTCGTCCACATCCCTCCTAAAGTGCGGCGCCCAGAACTGGATGCAGTACTCCAGCTGCGGCCTGACCAGTGCCACACAGAGGGGGAGGATCACCTC
>NW_017728949.1:5863927-5899399 GCF_001723895.1 Crocodylus porosus | reverse complement strand
GAGGCAAAGAAGTCATTAAATAGGTTAGCTTTGTCATCTGGTATGACGACCAAATTTCCTAGTGTGTCTTGCAGGGGCCCCACGTTACCCGCTACCTTCTTTTTGCCCCCTATGTATTTAAAAAAGGACTTCTTGTTGTCCTTGATCCTGGTAGCTAGTCCCAGTTCCATCTCTGCCTTGGCCTTCCTGACTGCCCCCCTTATGGAATAGACCAGCCATCCTGGTTGTACCAGCACCTTCGATTTTAACATAAAGGGTCTCCAGCAATGTTGAACCTCCATTAGCATTTGCCCTGCCCCTGAAATAAGCACAGATGCTCTCCTTTATCCAACTGCTCACCGTAGGGGAGGGGTTCAGGAGAAGAGACCACCCTGAACAGAAAGGATTTTTTATCTGTTCTTGCCTGGAGTCTGATGGTAAGTGCTGTAAGTAAAAGCAAAATGCCACAGGGGTGACTAGAAAACCATCAGAGGAATGAGGGAGTGTGAAATAAACAATATAGCTATTCTGCTCCCCGTTAACAGGCTACAAGAGGCTTTTTTAAACTTCTGAGTCACTTTTTAAAGCTGGAAAAGAGCAAACAGTTGTTTCCCTTTGTGCTGTGCTTCGCTTCCTAATTCCTTAAAACAGGAACAAAGTGAAACCCAGTTGTCCCTTTTCATACAACCCTCTTTATATTCCTTCAATGTAGTGAAAAGCTAAACATGCTCTAAGCCTGGGCAGCAGACGTGTGATTGTTGGACACCCTCCTCCAAAGATTTGGGTGTAACTGACTAGCTTGGCAAGGCCAACTGCCATCCTAAAGCCAGACACAAGTTTTACTGACTGCACTTCAGGTGAGGATGTGTTGAGGGAAGGAGAGGAGGTCAGAGCTGCTTCATGTGCCAGTGTGAGTACCAAAGCAAACTTTCTGGCAGCTTTTTTTGCAGGTGGGAGACACCGTAGGCTCAGAAAGACTCGGATCCTATCGCTAGCTTTGTCACCAAAACATTCTGTGACCTTGGTGACATCCCATCCTCGCTCTGTGCCAGAGGTGGTGCCCAGGGTGGTGGCAGCAAGCAGGGTAGTGTCTGTGGCAGTTGGGCCAGCAGCACAGCAGCTGCTGTTTTTGCACTGTTCCCCTCAACTCGGCACCCAAGGCTGGTGGCCTTCTTTGCTACGCTACTGTTCTTTTCTCCTCCCAACTTATGCCCATCTTGCCTATTTAAACTATAAAAAACTGGGATCAAGGGCTCTCTCTTGCTTTGTATCTGTAGAGCACAAAGATAATCCAATCTCTATGGGAGATTCTGAACAGTGAGGTAGTAAAAATAATAACAGCAATAAGTAGAAGGCAGATACAAAGTTCCCCAGAATTAATGGATAGACTCCCGCTGACTACACTGAGTTTTGGATCAGGCCCTATAGGCTAAAGGGATTGAAATTCGGAGCTAACTGAGAAACAGAGAGGAAACAACTGAGCGATGGAGAATGAAGGCGTCACTAACATTGCAAACAGACAGAGCAGGCCGTATTCTCTGAACAAGCATCGTTTATCCCAGGTTGTCTCTGCACACACACATGCACAGAGTCTTCTAAGAAAAAAAGGCCAATTAATTGTAGGGAGACTCAGGGGAGAGGAAATGAAATGAAAAATTGAGTCTGAGTTATAAAAATAAGTAATTTTTTTCCTACTTGCAGGAGGCTTATATTAATTAAACATTATTACAGCGAATGAGATGGGGAGGGTTATTAAGTCTGGGACTGGCTGTAAGTGTTCTCTCCTGTTGCCTGAGGCCCCAGTGATCTTCAGATATTAATCTTCTAAAGCACTCAAATGCTGAAGAGATAAACACTTGAAATATGAAAATGTTTTTCTCTGTAGCAGGCACTGTGAACCCTGTGTCGTGTCAAAGGATTTGTCAGATGTCCATAAAGCTTGTGCTTTTTCGAGTTCCATGGTGTAAGAGGGTTGTGCACCTCAGAAGTCAACAGGAAAAGTCTGGTGTGTGTGTGCGTGCGCGTGTGCGTGCGCGTGTGTGCGTGCGCGCGTGTGTGTGCGTGCGTGCGTGTGTGTGCACGTGCGTGCGTGCGTGTGTGCGTGTGTGGAGCCAATGCAAAGACAGGAGGGATCAACTCACTACTGCAAATCCTCATGCCCAATACATGTGCTGACACAATATGGGTAAGACTGATAACCATATTTGGGGTCAAGAAGGAATTTTATCCTGTGGCGAGATTGGTAACGACTGTGGGGGTTTTTGTCTGCCCCTGTAGTGGCCCCTTCCTTGGATATCTCAAGAGTATATTAACAATCTTTACAGCAGCTGGACATACAATGAATTTGTATAGAGTGGTTTGGATAGGGATGATCCTGTCTCAGGTAGGGGGTTGGACTAGATGACCTCCGGAGGTATTCAGTGTAGTCAGCAGTGTAGTCTCTTCCAGCTTTCTTCTCTATGGGCACATCTACATGTGCAGTTTAATATGCATTCGCCTGTTTTAATGCGCATTAAAGCAACACTAAAAAAAAGCTATTTAGTTAATTAGCTATTTAGTGCTATTTAGTTAATGCACATTAAAATAGGCTCATGCACATTAAGCATCACTTAAAAACTGTGGGCATCTAAACATGTGCTCCAGGAAGGAGAAGCAGGTGCTTCAATTAGAGTGGCTCTGAGAGCCGCTCTTTTTAAAGTGCTTCCAGTGTCACGTGTATTCAACATCCTGCACTTCAGAATGGTGGCAAGGTACTTGAACTAAATCTCATGCAACGAGCTTTAGTTAAAGTGTTCCCACTGCCATTTTGAAGTATGGGGACGCTGAATAGATGCAACACAGAGGCCGCTGGAGTGTGTTAATTAACACACTACAGCAGACTCGATTCATTGAGTCTGCTCTGACACATGCTAATTAGCAGGTGCCTTGTGCTCTTTAGTTAATGTGTATTAATACAGGCTAATGCGCATTATCCTAGTACCTCACAATGGAGGTACTAGATTTAATGCACATTAACTAAAAGGTGTTAATGCATGTGTAGACACACCCTAAGATTCTATGTGGACACTACTGTTGTGTGTCAAGACAGAACTAAAGCCATGTGAAATATTTTCACCTCAGCCTCAATGCGACCACTGCATTTGCTGTGCTGAGCTCAGCCCATTTTTACAAAGATTAAGTGATTAACTGAGCTAATGTTATCTGGAAAGCAGTGAACATCCTTCATCCTCCACACACCTCTCCTCCAAAGATATCTACGGTAAAGAGAGGGCACAGGTCTCAGAACTGGTTCCAAAAGAGAAGTCTAAGGAATTTGATCTTCCAAACAAATCAGCAACATTTGGCTTACTCCCAATCTCTGCAAATAATCTCTACAAAACCCTTTATTAATTAAGTCCAGCAAGGCTCACTCAGCCCTAGTGAAAACCCAAGTTCTTCTGCTCTCAAAACAGGTCCCTAACAGAAGAGGGAAAGAGCAAAATTCAAGCAATAAGTGTTTTCTGTATCCTCAAAGAGTTCTATTAGCATGAACAACTGAAATCTCTTCTGTGCAACAACAGGGTGCCAAATAGCTGAAGTCTGCACCTTCCCCCAGGCACAGGGATGTTATATTGGCTGTGAGAAAGAGAGAGAATACACAGCTAGAGGAGAAACACAATGTGGGATAATAGATGGGCCCAAGCAAATAAGTTTGGATCAGGATTTGTATTCAAGTCTAAACTTCCCTGTATATTTTGTTGGGCATTCAGACACAGGCCTCTGACTCAAACCTGGCTCTAGTCAGGGCCATGATAATCAGTAGCGATACTGGTTTTCTCCAATTTAAAAAAATCCCTAATTTTTGGTTTCAAAAAAGTAACCCCGAATCCATATTCTTCCATGATTAAAAGGAAACACCACTATATATATTAGTGATGTTTCATTTAAAACACAGAACAACGTGGATTTGGGGTTACTTTTTTTAAAACCAAAAATTGGGGATTTTTTTAAACCAGAGAAAACCAGGATCCCTGATTATCAGTCCTGTAAATATGAAAATAACTTGCAAATCAGAATACCCAACAGAAAATGTTCAACTCTGCAAAGCCTTCAGTAATGTTAAGTACTGACAAAATCCATCCCATTTTTCCATGGTAAAATGCTGTAGCCCTTCTTCCCCTTTCTCTTACATTATATTAATTGGCTTACCAGGAAGGGACCCGGTGCTTGGTTCTGAATTGTCAATCCAGGTGTTTCTAGAACGGAAAGACCACACATCACCCGTAGCAGAGTCAAGCGACCAACCACACAGGTCTTCAGGGAGATCAAAGTTGCAACTGAATGCTGCAGGGAGCTGGGAATCTTATAAAAAGAACAGAACAAAATAAAGTGGGATTAAACAGTGACCTGCTGTAGAGTAGTGCTATTGAAAAACTAAAATAGCTGGCAAGTCATAAATACTGAAGAAAGCATGAAATCTGTCCCTCACTGATGCTTTTAACCTATCTCATATTTCGGCAGCTCTGAGGATCAACCTAAGTTCTGCATCATCAAAATGCTCACACTGAGTCCTTCAGCTAATCCACCAAACTAAGCAAATATAAAAGCAGGCACCAAATGCTTCCAGACTCTAATCAGCACCTTCTCTTCATCCCCTGGAGCGGCCAAATATTAAATTCCTTCTTAAATGTCAGGGAAGAACGTTTCCTAAGTGCACTTGCCACGCTGTGTAGTTCCACTCTGGCTCCAAACGAGGAAGAATCTCAGCTACCCCAAAGCTCAGCTATTGCATGCCAGATATAATTGTTAGTATCAGAAGGGAACTGGCTATCCAAACTATAAATGGTCACTCATGGCTCAGTACCTACTATTTAAATTGTTAGCAATGGGGCAGCAGTTGTCTGGTAGAACAAGTTTTGAGATAAAAGTCAAGAAAGCCACTGGTTCTGCTCAGTGTTGCATCAAGTAACCTGTAGCCCATCATTTGGCCTTCCTGTACCTTATTTTCCCTACCTGTAAAATGGGGGTAATGTTTGCTTGCCTTTGTAAAGGTGGTGTGAAATCTGGAGATAGATTCCATCAGCTCAAAATATTATTGTGTAACCTGAACTGTGGATAGATCTAGTTCTTGGATCACTGGGGAGGCCATGAATGTATGTCTGCAGCTAAGAGGAAGGTCACTGTAAGGGGATGGCTTAGTGTGAATCTGGAGAAAGGAGCCATTTTGAGGCACTAGTTTTTAAGATGTGGTCTGAGACCGTCAGAGGTTATGGTCCCAAATGTCAGGCATGTATGGGGAGTGGCCAATTATAGTTAGGCCTTGTTTGCTGTCCTGGGCAAAGAGGAAGTTTTAAATCACCATGCCCACAGTCAATGGCTGTCTGTAGGAGGTCAGTGACCTACACAATAGCCATCAGGTGACCATGACTGTGCAGTGCAAAGAGCCTCTCCCTCCCTAGTCCCACTTCTGAATAAAACAATGTGGACATGGCTCCTTTTATTACAATCTAATCTAATTCTCCTGGAAGAATTGTTTCTGTTAGACTTTCATAACTCCAATTGTCAAGAAAAATACTTGAAATGTTTGTGAAGCCTGAGAATGGAAATCATAGCTCAATGTGAGGGAAACCACTATGGTTACTGGCTCACCAGGCAGCAGGGCACTCATGAATTCTGTAGCTTCAAAGAATGATAATAGTCAGGATTCACTGCTTCTAGAGTCCAAAATCACTGCATTATCATCAGAGGAGTTACACAGATATATTGCTGGTGCAAAGAGATGAAAATTAGGTCTTTGCGCTGTTTTTATGACTTGCAAAACTAGCATAGAACCCAGACAGAATCCCTGTGAAAGGCACAGAACAGCTACTTAACTTTACAAAATCCTACTATGTTCATTTTTCCATCCAGGCGTTGACGCCAAGGTACCAAAATACAAAGAGAAATCTCAGGAGAACGTTTTTCTTATGCAATTTCTAGTCAGTTTTCAGGTTCGGGAGATCCAAGTGAGTACCCATGCATTTGGGTATTTATCCAACCATCAGTGCTGGGGGTCAAACTCTACTTTGAGCATTAGTGATTAAAATCTAGTGGATTCCATGGAGTCACCTCTACCTCCTCTACATCTACTTACTTACACTACTTACATGGCCTTCTGTACCACAGTATATGAACATTTCATAGTTTGGGGCTTTGTTTGCACTTGGCAATGTAGCCCTGTGCAGAAATACCTGAACTAGCACTGAATGAGCCAACTGAGTGCAGGAGCCGAGGTGCTGCATCAGTGTGACATTCCTTAGTAGGGTTAATGAATCCAGGTGGAGCACCATGCTAACATGGCTACACTGCATTTGAGACCCAAGCTAGTTTTCTTAGAGCTACTGTGGGTATCTTTACGATGTACAGCCTTGTGCTGTATAGACAGAACCTCTAATGTTGTTATTCTCATGACTCTTGTGCATGAGATAGAACTATTATCTTTAATTGTACAGGTGAGGAACTGAGTCCACATATAAATTAAGTTACAAACCAAGGAAATGAATGTACATTTCCTAAGCCCTTAGTCTAGCACCCTAACCACCAGACCAGCCTTCTTTTCTTCTGTTGCTTTACTATCTTTCCCTGATATAAGAGACTGGATTTGGAGTCTGATTCTTTTTCCCTTGGCCTTTTCTCAGTGATATATCATTTTGCAGGTTTCCAAGATTCAGTCCCCTTAGGTAGGAGGAAATGGAAGGCTAGTCATCACTTAGCTTTTTAACTCATCATTAATTCTTCTACTCACCGTCACCCTCTCCACAGCCATCACCACATTCTGTTGTTTCCTCATCAGTTGGGTATGGTGTGGTGGTCTCTTCACTCTTCAAGGTAGGCTTCAGAGTCTCTGAAGTGGGCCTTACATCTGCATAAAAAGAATGAAAGAGACCCAACAATTATGAGCCTGATATACTCTAAGAACCCAAGAGAGGAAACCAAATAGGAAACTTTTCTTCCCGAGTCTTATAATGAGAGACTAAGAAAGGGGCATTAAGAGCATGAAATGTAGACATGGTTTGACTCATCTGTGAAACTTGTTTTATATATGAAGTGAAAACAAGGAACACTTTGATCTGGAACCCTCATTGGACAAGAATCCTTTAAACTTGTACTCAATTTTTATACTTATGTCTATACTGGGTAGTAGGTTTACCGTTATTACCAGATAACAGAGATCACAGGCAGAACATTCTTTTCTTTCACAAAGCCGTGCTACATAAAAAATATTCCCACCAATTGTGCCAATTTATAAAACAAGTCACTCAAAACTGCAAATGACGTAACTGTGAATAGACCCAGAGAATCCCTAACGTGCACTGGCTTACTGCAGCAAGCATCTGGTTTCACACTACAGCCTCTTGACTATAGCTTTAAAGCAGCTCTGTCCAATTTCCCTCTTCCCAACACAGACTATGTGAGCCAGACTAAAAGCATGTGTCAAGGGAAATTACATGCAAAATGGAAGATATTAAGATCAACAGTAAACGACATTCAGTTCCATCATCCTTTCCTTTTATATGGCGGTTTAACTGAAGTAGAGCAGTCAGCACAGTCTTGTTATTCTTTCCAGTTTTAAAAAGGTTTCCTTGCTCTATTATGTATGATTAAGTTTCTTTGTCGGCACCCTTTAGGATATCATTTAATAAAGCCAGGAGCTGAAGGAAACAGCTAAATACGTTGAATATTTTCCATTCACTGCTTCCCCTTTCTGTTATTAAACATGTTGCACATAAACTCTTTGGGTTTCTTTTTTTTCTGCAGCTGCCTTTTGTTCATAGTAAAATACCAAATAACCTCAAAGCCTTTTAATTTGTAGGTTCAAATTTGTTACAACCTCTTAAAACTCCAAAGGCGGCTGAGAAGCAAATTGCAAGCAGCAAGGCACAAAATAGTCATTAAAAAAACACCAGGTGAAGGCAACACGTCAAAAGCTGCAAGTTATTTAGATGCACTACATTTTTAGGCTGTTGTTCCTGTTCATTGAGATTTATAGCTGAAATGTGACAATGTGAAAGGACCTTGAAAGCCAAAGTGGCATACGGGACCCAGGCGCACAGCTGGTGTAAATTAGAGGACTTCTGCAGTCCTGGACAGTCTGCAGAAACATGTCTTGAAAATCAGTTACCACGGTGGAGTGCAACAAGATGGATACAAGAGATAATGAAAATGGCAAGCAGGACAATGCAAAGTGTGAAATGGGAAGGGAGAAAGAAAAGGTCTTTCTCCTCAGCAAGGCACTGATTGTGCGACAAGAGGTAACTGCTGATCACGTTGCAAAGTTATTGCAAACCAGATGTTCAGAACTTCAAAGGGGAGAAGAACAGTCACAACCTAATGTTTATCAGTCTTCAATCTTCAGAGGAAAAATGTTGGCAGGTCTTTGAAACAAGCCGGTTGCTGACCAGTTACTTCACAGTGTTTAGCTACCAGCCAAATAATTTTTGAGCCTAGTTGCCATCAGTTACCTGTTTGACTCAATCAATAAAGCTGTTGGATGTCAACAGGAACAACAACAGCTGGGCCAGATCCATAGTAAACTTATAACCATACCTAAAATCATTAAATCCTTGTATGTGAACCAGGTTCCTGATCTTGTTCCCATGCAAGTGCTACAGCTTGGAGCTTCACAAGCAGTGCTTATGCACAGGTCTGTAACACGTCTCAGTCTCATTTAAACTAAACTAAAGAGCATCTAAATGAATGAAGAGTTAAAGCAATTTAACACACTTATCACATGCTTTGTTTCCACACATACCAGAATTACAAACAGCAATGAATGCTTGTAAATAAATAAAAGTTAAGGGTATTTATGGCAAATATTATTTTAATGCTGTAAAGTACTAGACAGTCATGTTGCAAAATGACTGTCAGACACACTTGTTGGAAAAAATGTGATTATAATTTAAATATGATTATTAGAACAGTTCAAACTTAGTGTGGATAGCATCATAATGAAGAATTTGGACAAAAAAGCATGAGGGATTGAGACAGCTGAACTCCAGAGTATGGTCCAGATTTGTTGCTGCACTGGACTGAGGTGGAAAGGCCACGAGGGAGCCAATTAGACATCCCCGACATGGTGCCTGGGCTACCTGCAGCTAGAGTAGCCACAGGACTGCTCTAAGCTATACCAATTGGCAACTACCCTTAAGAAGTTGTATGTCCATTAGGGATAGCAAGGGGGTGCAGGAGAACCTGGCATTAGGACTAGCTTGGCTGGCTTAATACCTACTAGCAACTTCTCCATGCCAGGGGAATTCTCAGCTAGGAAAATACAATCAATTTCTGTACCTTTTACCCTGACAGAGTAACATGCAAGGGGTATAGCAAAGAAGAATACTGCTGGTTGGACTGGATTCTTTTTTTCTGTATGGGTTAAACAGTGTAAATGTAGTGACTGCTATCTTGGCCAAATAGTAGACTGCAGTTCTCTCTAGTTCAAAGTTACTATAGCTTAACCAGAAAAGCCAAGCTCTGTAGCTGGAAACTATATCAGGATGTACGGCCTCACAGGGTGGGTTATGTAATGCACACAATCCTAACCAGGGTATGTAACAGTTTCCCGGGAAAAGATTTGCCTCTACAGTTCAGGTAAGCATGTGACTTGTCCTAGCCAAAAGCCCCCACTCCAAGCCCATTTTCAAAAGGCTATGGATTCACAGATTTGAGAGCTAGAAGGGGTCATGAAGGTCATCTGAGCCTCCTGCCTCTGACACAGTACACAGAATCTCAGTACAAGATGCCTGTACTAAGCTCATAAGGTTTGTTTCCCCTATAACATATAATGTGTCAAAACATATACTCTTGATTTAAAGTTAAATAATTTAGGATGAAATCCTGTTGTCACTGAAGTCAGTGGGAACTTTGTCACTAACTTCAGTGGGAACAGGATTTTACCCTTAGGATTGTTTTTTCTATTTGTTTTATACTTTTCTGGCAAGTGCTTGTAATATGTCTTGTAGGACATAACAGAAGAAAGGGGCAGTAAAAAAAAAAACCCATGAAAGGCTAGGCGGGGACTATAGCTCTTTTAAGCTTCTTGGAGTAGTAACTCTTACAAGAAAATTCCTTTTACAGATGTGATTTTAAAATAGAAATCATACCTCTTTACCACTGACATCTGGAGACCAGATTCAGATTTAAGCCGATTATTTAAAAAAAAAAAAAAAAAAGGAGGTCTAGCTACTGGCCTTGACGATTCAGTATCAAGCAGAACCATGGTTTTTTTGGTATTGGGGGTGGGAGGGTGTTAGTCTAGGAATGTACCAAAAGGGACAACTGCCTGTTAAAATCTGAAGTACCAAATTTAGCCTTGGTGTAGAGGCTGCAATTCCTACTGACCTCAGTGAGCTTGTTCAGTAGTTTCCTAGGTCACAGCTCTGCACTAAAAGTTATGGCAGCTGCAACTTGTTCCACTTATGGAAACAAGGTACCACAGACCAAGTTCCCCAGTCCTAGAGTCGCAACCATGTCGCAAGTCCCTTTAGCTTTAGAATATTTATGTGGTGATGCTCAGGAGGGAAAAAAATCTTCAGTGGCAAACGGAGGTTTTGCAGACAGAGCATAAGACTAGGAATCAATAGTCCTGGGTTCTATTCCCAACTTGGACATTGACCTGCCAGAGAGTGACACTGGAGGGTCACTTCATCACTTTTCTGTTTTTCCTCCCACTTTCTGTCTTGCCTGCTTGAGTTTTGGGAACGGGGCTGAATCATACTCTGTGCTTCTGTAATGCCCTAACTCAACAAGACCATGGTCTCAGTTATAACTCTTAGTCCCAAACACAATAAGATCATGCAATGTCAATAATAATGAGGATGAACAACCTTTTAGGTAATAAATAAGATTCAGAGATGGGTCTGAACCAGGATCTTCCAGTTTCTCTACAGGAAACTTAAGACTCGGATCCAAACTTTGCAGCCAGATCTCGTCTCAAGCACAGTACCAACCCTGATCCCATTTTAGTAAGGAATAGTTTGGATTTGAATCAAAGTCTTTATCTTAGTTTTGTATGTAAAGTCTGCCTTTGTCAAGGTCCTCACAGCAGGAGTATAGGGCATGACTACACTCCTGACTTGCTATTTCAAGCACTATCACTATCTGCAGCATGCTTCACTGACCCAGAAAGCAAACATCTTACCTGTCCAATCACAGCCCAGTACCTCCAATCGCATCCCAATCCCAGCTGGAGACCACCTCTCTGGATGAACTCGGATGTACTGTGCAGGGACAGGATCAAACCTTCGAACTTCAGGGATATCATAATGCATGTTACCTTCAAAAAGCTGCAGAGATAAGACAGAGGCTAACTTGTGCCACCTGCAAACTGTCCACCAACACACTTGAAGCATGAAGCATTCTGAGATGTGAAGCATTCTGGAAAATTAATTACTATTTCACATTTGGTTGAACCCCAAGTTCCACAGGCCACTGTTTTTTACCACTACTAAAACGAAACTTTTTGAAGCACAAGCTATCACAAGATCACCCACTAAGACACCTACAGAAGCATGTTGCTAAGCTGGACATCCTCCTGCACATAGAAGAGATAAAGGATGGGGTCTGGAAATGGATGAATGTTACATGGCAAGTGGAGAAACAAGGAGGCTCTTTTCAAACTGGCATGAGAAGGCTGTTCACATTCAGCCTAGAAGGCTGGAATCTGGAAATGATGCAACTGTGTTTGAAAAAATTCTGGCTGTCCTGCTCTGGGTCTTGGGCCCAACTCATGAATCAGCTAGTGGAAAAAATGCTGCTCTCTACGCAATTTCAAGAGAACCAAAGAGTTGGTTTCTAACAAATTCACACAACATGCCTCGGCTCAAGCTTTATATCCTCCAGACTAGATTCTGATCTGAGCTACAATGGTGCAAGACTGGCAGAATTCCACCAACTTCTAGCATAAACAAGACCAGATTTTGTCCCTACCATTTATAAATAAGTTATTGCTTATATTATGATTGCTTGAATTCTCACTTCTCCACAGTGGTCCAAGTAGTGGTTACTAGCTAAGTACTGCAGTCATCTCCTTTTAGGTTGCATGGATTAGCTCAAGGATACTGGGAGTAAACTAAGGGCTATTGATACAGCTTGCCTCTCAAAACCTCCTTTGTATTACTAGGGTTGTTATAATGGTGCAAAACTTCAATTCCTTTAGCCTTCAGGAGCAGGTTCTCCTTCAACACAAGCAGAAACAAGTTGCAGAGAACCCCTCTGCACCTTAAAACAAGAGATTCCACAATACTTCTCTTCTTCACATATGGCTAAATTGGGGCAGGGGGCACGGGGAAGCCTCTTTCCCTAGGCAGGAAAGGGAAATTCCAGGTTCATTCCAGTAAAGAAAAAAGCAATTCGCAGTATGGAAAAGGCTGCGAACAAGTGACTTACATCAGCCTCTTGTCTCAGTGGACAAAGCATCTTTCTTTAAAGTGTGTCTTTAGTTTCTCTCAAGAACACCAACCTGTCAGGTATGTTCTTTCATTGTCATGGCTTCAGGAGTGAGGACCATTATGGGGCAGATTCCTGATGTACCTCTTGTTCTTATCAAACTAGGAATGAAGGGAGGTTCTAGTAAGAGCTTTCCAGCCTCAGTGAGGATGCAGAAGATATAAGGAATCACCTTCTCCATGCAGGAGAGGACCTACAACCACACTCACTGCTAAGGAACAGGGCACATAATGTAGCAGAAGAGGATAATGTGGTTTTTCATGACAGCCTGAGACTAACAACTCTATCCCCAGCCTATGCACCCTCTAGGAATTAACCAGTCCCATTATGAAGAATGAGAAAGTTCAGTGAGGAAACTGTTAAGCCAGTGGGGGTAGCAAGAGTAGAGTCTGGCTGGGAAGACGGCCAGCCAGACATTATTCAGTTGTACTGCAATAAGTATCCCCTACCTTGGGTTGCATTGTTTTGGTGTCCAGTATGTATTCCCAGTCCCTTCCATTCAGGCTGTAGGACACTTTAAACTTCTTCACGAAGGATCGGGCATCAGCCATGGTGATGCTATCTCCTCCTCGGGCTCCTTGGATAATCACTCCTTTCACGCTCTTAGGGACACCCAGATCCACCTGCAGCCACTCTTCCCCTGGCTGGGCTTGGGGGATTCGTGGGAACCATCCTGAGCGGCTGCTGACCAGGCGTGCTATACTAGGCAACCATTCATACCCTCGGATGGAGGAGGCTGAGATCTGAGAGTCTGAGATAAGCCCAGAAAGCATTCCCAGCATGTTGGAGCAAGGTGAATCTGCACAGAGAGAAAAGAAGTAGGGTATGGTAGGGAATTAACATCCAGTATGTACACTGTGTCAGCACTTCCCTAGCAGGGGAACAAACCTGTGGTACTTAACAGCTAGTCACTGAAATGTCACATCACTCAAACTAGCAGTGATCCCCCCCTATTACAACTATCTGTGGCTGCAAGAACCTCTCAGTGGACATTCAGAACATCCTAGCTATTGGAAGCTCTGCACAAATCATACTCTGCCTCTCACAGCTGGCTCTCCACCTCCATCTCTTCCTGAGTCTGTTAAAACCATCTCCTTCAGAACAGAGTCCCTGCCATTCCCATAATTACAGCTACCTTTCAAAAAAAAAAGGGTACATCCTTCAAGCAATCTGGATGTGTCCCCTCTTTGCAGGATTGGGAAATCTGTGCTGCCAGCTGCTAAGGAGATGAAGGAAGGCAGTATTAAGGATGGGAGGAACTGAGGTGCAATGCAAAAAAAATAGCTTATGTTCTGTCTGACCCATGGAGGCTCACCCAGGGAAGAAGGATGGCAGAGGCACAGGGATGTTCTTACCTGTGATTCGACAACCATACAGCTCAAGCCTGAGGGCAATCCCATTGTGCCAGGTTTGGGGCCGGATGCGAACAAAGCGAGTCAGCACTGGGCTGTGGATTTTGTTCAGAACCACTTCAGTGGCATCAGTGTTAGCTTGGAATATCTGCAGTGGGGAGAAGATATATGCATGACTGCTCCTGACCAGAAGGTGCGTGTTGGCAAGATCATCTCAGCCTAAAGATGGGGAGGAGCTTTTGGAGAAGGGCCAGCATTCAAGCAGCAACAGGAGCTGTGAAGAACGTTTTGAAAAAACTTAGGTAAAGAAAGGTGCCTTTGCTATGGATTCATTGTGTAACCTCTTATACCACAAATAGCTTCTGATTTTCAGTGCCCTGCTAAGACACGCTAGGCCTTGCTTCCCATTTGCTTCACCTGGAGTTATACTGTGTCAGGACACATTTATGCCACCTTCATATTGTATCTGGCAGTGCACCTAAGAAGCGTACTCTGTCTACTTGCTCCTGTTTTGCACACACCAGCTCCCAAAAACAAGGAAGTGTAGCCACTGTAGAGTGCAAGGTGGCTACACTCTCATTTCTGGGAGTTAGCATGTGTGGCAAGTGGGCAGAGTGTGATTTATAGCCTCAAAGTTTCATATAGCCTGGCACAGAGTCAATGCGCATAAACCCTCAGACACTTCAGATCAGAGCTGAGCTGCCTCAAATTGGGCACCAAGAATTGAAGCCCCAAAATAAAAGGTCAAGACTGATTTTAATTCCTCAGTGCCCGAGTCTCCTCATTTATAAAAAGAGGACAGTAATTCTTACCAACCATTGTAAAATGAATCCACAGAGGAACATCAGTTTGTGAGTACCAAACAGAATTATTTAGGCAGAATTATTTATGCTGTGGTGTCTTGTCTGCAGACAACCATCTACTTATCCAAAGTAACATATCCTGCCCCCCTCCCATCTCACCAATGCAAAAGAAACTCTAAACACAAAGAAAGCTTTTCGGGGCAGTTTATGATCTGACATGATATGAACAAGCTGTTGTCTTACCAGATGGCCATAATCAATAACTAACAGATGGACTTTAGATTTTTTTCCTCCCTTCCATTATTTTAATAGCATGGGTAAGTACTATCTGCTCATGTTTCTGTCTTAGTTTTCACTGCCATAGGGTGGAACAAGCAAAAAAAGGAAATATCCAGCTCGGGTGTAGTTTTAAACTGGTTCTCTGTACTGTGCAACTGCCTACCCCAGGGCATTATAAGACATTACTTGCAGAGAAAAGCTGGATGCTCTCATCTCTCTCTCTAAATATGCCAGGCTTTCAGGGCATCCACAGGGTTAGAGCATCATCTGTTTCAAGCCAAGAACTGCACAGGCACTGCGATGTTGGCTATGCTTTACGCTCTCTCCTATCCTGCATATGCTTTGCTAAGCATAGAAGCTTCCACAAAATTTATTTGAGAGTGAAACATTAGGGGGGAGAGAGGGAGCGAGGGAAAGGGAGAGAGAGAAAGACAGAGAATGCTTGGCGCCAACTTGCTTCTGTCAAAGGCAAGAGTTAAACAATTCAACCATAGATCCCTGAGATTTGGGGGGGGAGCAAGTGAGCCTGCAACCTGGCCTGTTGCCTTGAAGGGGAGTTAAGAACCATTTCATAAGTCTCCCACTGCAGCACTATGAAGAGATATTTTTCAAGTCTGCAGACAGGACACATTAATGCAACCCTCCCGGAATCCAACACATTGGGGCATGGAGATTGTTTTTGCAGGAAGAGAGTAATTCAATATTAAATCCATGATGGTTGCTGTCAAGTGTTCACAATGCTGCATCCAGAATTCTGCTCTCCATGCCTTATGCTGGGAGCCCGCCTCTGGAAGGTGGCATTAGTTAAGGGGGGGTGAGGAGTGGAGTGCATTGTTTGCAAATGTGGCTGATAATTGGGATTTGGAGTACATTTGAACTTTGACAGAATACTAATCCAGAGACTATAGATCACGCTGCTACCGTTTAGCAACACAGCATGGCTTATATGTTTTTAATATCCCATTTTATCCCATCTGAACCCCTTCTGCCCATCCTTTCCCTTGCTCAGCAGTCACCAAATACCCTTTTTTCCAGCAGGAGGGCTAAAAGAATGTGGTTGCTGTAAATGGTCTTAAGTGTGCACGCACATGTGTGCATACACATAGGCACATGCTGAGTGAGAGGATATATTTCCACACTAAAGCAAAGCCTCCAGTTGTATATCAACTCAGAGGCTGATATGCAGCACGTTATATAAGAACATAAGACAGAAGAACATAAAATGCTTATCCAGCCCTATGCAACTGCCTTTTCTTTTAGATTCATTTAATTCCAGTATCCTCCTTTTTCATCCTCTGCCTCAATCCCTCCCTTCTCCAAACATGGCTAGGTGTCTCAAATATATTTATCCTCCTTGTTCTAGTCACCTTCCCTGATAATATATTCCATATGGTGATTATCACCCAATCTGGCCTGTTTCCTGATTACTTCCCATTCTGGCTTGTTTCCTAGTTTCTATTGCCTAATATTTGAACCCCTTAGCAGTAAGAAGAAAATGGGCCTGAATGATGTACAATGATATAACACGCCTCTGACTTCAGTAGAGTTAGTTCTGACTGACACCTACAAAAGAAAGGCTGGAATTGACTCTTTCAACTCTACCAGCTTTATTGCCCCCTTTTGTAAAGCTGAAAATATCTCTTCAGTTAAATTTTCTCTTCTTTCTAATAAGAATAGTCCAATGACCTTAATTTTGCTTCCGTACTTAGGGTCATATTCTCCTCTCAGACAGGACTCAATTCAACCAATTACTTAAGCGTGTGCCTAAACTTAGGCACATGCTTAAGAATCTTTCTGAACCAGGCCCTTACATCTATGCAGCTCCCACCAAAAGCAGCTGCTGATAAGCATGTATGGGCAGAAGTGACCCTAATATTCTTTATAAAGACAGCTAGCATCTTTGCTGGCAACTTCAGGTACTCTCTCAGGTAGTAACAACCTCTCTGTGATGCTGCACAGCAGCCTAGATGAAGCACTAGAAAAACTTCATTTTAGTACTTTAAATGGTACTGATTACCACCTTTTGCTATATCACAGGAGGCTGTATACCCTTTGCTTTTAATGCTGCACCTCTACCCCAGACTGACAGTTTTACTGATTGTCCCACCAATAAAACCCAAATCTTTTTTTGTTCAGATTCCTTAAGTTTGGCTACTTACCTTAAGGTAAATTATTTTGTGTTATTTTAGAAGAGATTTTGCCATCTGCTAAGCCAATTCCCCTAAACTCCCAAAGCCTCCAATTTCTGTATCATCTGTGCTCACCATCTTGCTTTGCATTTTGAAAAACAACTAGTGATTTGGGGTGACTCACCATTTGGGGCTCAACTTAGCATATCTTAACAGTGCCTGTTTTTCAGAGAGGAAGTGCTCAACCCTGTTAAAGAATCAGGCTCTTATAAGGTGTCCCAACAATGGCCCCAAAAACTGATATGCCCCAACAACACTGATTGGTTCTCAATACATTGGCTTCCTTATCTCTCCTGAGTTGCCTCCTGTTGACCTGCTAGTAAGAGTCTGCTGCTAATCATATTGATTTGTTGCAACTAAAAGCCTGAGCCAAAACCCTCTGAGTTTCACAGAAAGATTCCCATTGATTTCAGTGGGCTTTGAATCCTGCCCAGATTGAACCCTTCCAACAGGGAAAACCTGCAGGAAGGTTTGTGAAATTCACACCTCCAAGAAAGGAGAACTGCTCTTTCCTATAAAACAGAACATCAGTATTCCTCCAAAATACTACACTTTTCAACTCACTCAGCACATATTTGGAGCCAAATCTTCAGCTGAAGTAAATCAACATCACTCTATTGACTTATATGGAGATGCAGTGATTCACGCCAGCTGAAAATCTGGCTGCGATCTTGATATATGTATGAAAGGGAGAACACACGCACACAGGGGTGACAGAGTTAGAAGACAAATGGGAAAACCATTAACAAATTAAAAGCATCTTCTAAGAAGCAGTCAAAGCAACACGTTTCCACTGCAGCATCAAAGATCTGCCTGTCCCTTCCTCACATTTTATGTTGACTTCAGTTTCCATCCACTCGGCCAGGCTACACGTAAAATGAAATTGATAATCAATGAGAGCTGACCTCCTTAATTAATTTGCTGCAGAAACCAAATGAAAGGGGAAGATGCTGAGACTAGAAGCAGCAAGGATAGGTTTTCCACAAACATCCACCCCTTCTTGTAAATCAGATTCATGACACTCCTCATTTTAAAAACTTCCCCTTGTTGGTTAAGGGATTTTTTAAGCTGCATTAGTTCCAGTGGGTGTGGGAATTCTGCCAGCTGCAGAGTCAGAAGTGAAGCAAAGGAGAGAAAAACGCCATTAAATCCAAAAGGAAGTTTATGGTTGGGGGTGACCTCTTGTCTTGTTTATTTTTAGTGCTGTTTTTGTCATCATGCAGTTTTTTGAGACATTAAAGGAAAAGGTTTCCCTTTTCTAAGGTGGGGGCAGGAATAACAGCAGCTCTCTTCTCCCTCCTGCGCCATGTAGGGTGGTGTGCATGTGTGTGTGCACGCACGCGCTTATGCATGCCTCCCTGGACCTACTAGATTGACTGCAGGATTATGTTACCCCTATGGAGACACAACCCTGGAACAGAGCACACTAAAAGGATTAGGGTTTCAGGATTTGAGACAGAGAAGCATGAAGGAGACAAGAAGGGGAGATTATTTTTTTTGTTAGATGGAGAGGATGTAAAATGGTGGCATGAGGATTCTGGGGAAGAAATGGACAGTTCCAGATTTACTAAAGCCAGGAACAAAGGATGAAAGAGCAACAATTTCCTGCAAGCATTTGGAGAGCAATAGAGTCCAATTCTGCTCACTTCACTGAATTGCCATCACCTCTCCTGACAGCATGACCTGCATACTACCTGCAGGACTGGGCACAATGTGTATTGGGCAGTGAGCCACCATTGAAAACAACCTTTACTGGATCACAGTTTATGCCTGCTAAGGACAAGCAGAATCCTACGTACTTAGGGAGGTCCTGGATCAAGGTGTCACCTGGGACACAAGGGCAGTGGGATCTACAGTTATCTTGCCAAGGGTAAGTGAGGTCCCAAAGTGTAAGGCTACCTCTGGGCTAGGAAACCCAGGATCTTACTTCCTGGGTACAGTTCTAAGGGTAAATTCTCGGCCAAATGTTGACAAGTTGTTTACGCTGCAGGACGGGTAGAAGCAAATCAGGATTTGAGAGACATGAGTTAAACATCTGCTGTACAATACTGTAATGCAGATGAGGTTTCAGACTGCCAGCAGATCACTAGATCTTTTCTTGAACTCTGTAGATAAAAAAACCCACAGAACTGAGCTTTCACTAAGATTACTGAGTCCAGATGTCCTTGGGCAAAACCAAAAGGAGAAGTATCATTAGAGAAGGAGCAGATTTATCCTAAGAGCCACCCCTGATAGTCCCTACCTAGATACTGTAAGTACCTTGTGCCTTCCACTATCAGTTTCTAATGAAAGGTGAGGGTGCTAAGTTACCTGAGAGCTCTGCCCTTCTATATGCACCAATTTAAAATATAACTAAAGGAGGCCAGATAGCAAACAAGTCCTCAGACAGCCATTAGAATTAACAAGAAAATTTAAATAACTGCAGCTCAGATCTTGTCTAGTGTTTCTCATCCTATGATCTGCAAGCACTTTAAAAAAGAGGGTAAGTTGCATTATTTTCATTTTGCAGGTGGGAAAACTGAGGAAAAAGTGCTGACATGACTAGTTTGAGGTCACTGGCAGCCAGGAATGAAACTTAGGTCCCCAAGCACTCATTCCTGTGTCCTTGTGAACTGGGTCCTGATATGATCCATACCCACTTCATAATACTCAGTGATGTCAGTAACTGCTAACAAGAAGGGATTTGTTAAGAGAAATGTACTAGCGGTAACAATCAATTCTTTTTTCTTTTTTTTAATCCGGATGCATTTTAGGCTGTATAGAGAGGATAGCAACAACACATAAACGTAAGGCCTGATGCTGCCAGAGGCCAAGCCCCTTACTTGAAGTCAGTGGGAGTGGAGAGCACTTAACACTTCAGAACCAATATTTTTTGTTTTACTTGCCTGCAAAATGATTTATATGATATAAATGACTACTATATCACGCTTGAAAATATAGCCTAGTGGGTCCAATGATTCAGTCTCTTGTGCAGCAAGTGCTGACACCAGGTACAACAGAAATGAAGCTCCCAAATCTGACTGCTGTCATTTATAGAGATTGATCAGAATGCTACATCCAAGCCTTCATGGGTTTTGGAGCATTTGAAATACAGATGTACACGTGGCACTTTGGACCTATGTTGTGTACATGCATGCATGCATAAATATATTCCTGATAGAGACGGATATGTAGTAGGCATGTCTATTTCACATGTTTGTATTTCCATGTGTATATTAATGGGGGTGCATTATACATGTGCACGATTTTCTGAACCAGCTCTTGAAAGAAGGTGGCTTGCAAACCCCCAAACAAAGCCGTAATCACTTTTCTTTCTGTACAGCATGCCCTTCCTCACCTGTTGAATGGGAACAGACGAGGTAGACAGGCACAGAGACAGAAAGACTTTAATCCTGACCTCACTCAGGCAGCACGTCTGCAATTCCATTCCCCTCCCTCCACTCCAAAAGGCAGTAGTAGCACCTTGCAAGAAAACAACAGAGCCGTCCCCCACTGCCTTGAGCGCTCATTAATCTTGTTTTCCTCCACTTTATTCTGCTTTTTCCTATTCCCTTGCCTTTAGTGCACTGTATCAACACTGACAGCAGCTGGGGAATTGAAGTTGAGTTTTCACATTCTGTTGTAAACACCATATCCTCCTCTTTCCTCTTCCTTAGCACTGGTAACAGTGGTGGGGAGGTCATACCTGCCTGTCCCTTACTGGAGAGAGCAATTCCTTCCCTCCTTCCCCCCGACATCTCCTAAATTGACTCTCTTTCTAATTTTCAGATGAAGATATAGATGTTAGCTGACCTCCTGGTAGCACCAGTGAAGCTTGGCTCCCAGCCCACCTTACCCAGGCAGCAGGGAGAGATTCAGAACAGCTTCTTATGGGCTGACACATATACACAGAAATATAGTCCCCCCTGCCCCTCCCCACTCCTCATGGCATCAAATCAAACTGCGGCAGACTTGACAAATCTATTTGGCACGGTTCGCTCAACTATTTCAGCTCGAACCGTGCAGAGTGCTGCACTGACACACCATGAACAGGGTGGAATCTGCACATTAAATACAGACATCTGGGAGCTTTCCTAATGAAGGAACAGCAGAGATTAACGTTAAAGGAAAAGCGCAGCCAGCCCTCCAGTGCTCGATGCGCTGAGCTGCGCTATGGGGCTCGGGGATGTATATTCGAGTCAAGAGGTTCTGCACTCGCCCTGCTGCTGGGCTGCTGCAGGCGAATCATTTAAAGGGGAGGGGAGCTGCTCACCCTGATTTTGGGTTAGGCAAGCCACTGAAAAGCAATTACTTATCCTCCAGCCTCAGGAGGTGTCTGCTAAATTGAGGCCAAGGTACAAAAAGAGAAAAGAGACTGGAATGAACAAAAAAAGTGCAGAGGAAGAGACTGTACTTATAAAAATTAAGAGAGAAAATGGCCTTGAAGGAGGCTACGGAGCTGAGAGCTCTTTGAACACATGAAAGGGTCAGATCTTCCACTGGTCATTCATGCTGCTACAGGGGTTGAAACCACAAAAGTATCTAGGCTATAGGTTCTTATACTTTGGGGACTAGGCCTGACTGGTATAAAACAGCTTAGCTCCAATAAAAACAACAGTTATCCTGATTCATACCAGTTTAGGATCTAGCGTTTCACCTACAGCTTCACAGGGATGGGAAGGATAAAGTCACATGTGATGAAACTCCCTGCCCAGCCCCACTCTCACCTCCCTTGACTCTGAACAGTGGATTTCCTGAAAATGGCAATTTAAAACCAGCATGACTGGGCTGTTTATCATCATATCTTTCTAACTGTCCTTCTTACAACCATTCCCTTGTACCTGAGCTGTTAAAAATGGTCCCCCTGAAGCCTTAAATTCACCTGCCTTATATTTTGCTATAGTCTCAAAACTCAGACTGGGTCCTCTGAAAGGTCTGCAAAATCCTTCAAACCTTCCCAGATGACCCATACCCAGCCATGATACAGAAGTGGTCACAGTATAGTTTTGCATTGGAATCACATGAATCCTAGAGATATGCCCCAGCCATGAAGCACAGATCCAGATCCAGATCCAGTCTGCCCACATGTTTGGATCTGGGTTGGACTTATCTCTATGGGGTTCTGTGACCCTTACAAAGCTAACTAATTTGTACTGAGCTTCAGTAGGAAGCATGGCTTAGTAGATACTGGTTCAAATCTGTGCTCTGACACACACTTCCTGACTGACCTTGGGAAAGTCACTGAACCTCTCATTTACCCAGCTATAAAATAAGGATAAAAATCTTCCATGCCTCACAAGGGTGCTGAAGGATAAATTAATTGGTGATGCTGAGGCACTCAGACCCTAGAGTAGTGGGGACTGGGTAGTCACACAAGTACCACAAATGTCATCTGCTCTGAGAGGTGCAGCTCAGCTGAGCCTGAGACATAAATTAAAAATACACTTATATGGAAGATGAAACCCTATGAAGGAAAGAAAAGAACAAATCTCTGCAAATCTGAGCTGCTGAGTTATATGCCAGCATTGGCCCTGCCATTGGAGGGGTGGACTGTTAATTTAATGGAACAGCTGAACAAATTGAAATACTTGGAAAGAGGAGGCAGCTGCTCTTGGAGCCTTTGCTGCATGGTACATATGTACATGATCCAGTGAGGGGGGTGCAAAGCAACAGCACCAGCAGCCACACCTCATACTGATGAGCAGGAGTGCCCTTAATTAAAGAGAACGTGTAGCCAGGCAGAATTAGAGAACAGCACCTCTTAGGACACACTATTGTTTTATACACAGCTACACCCTGAGCAGTCACTTCTCCTACTTGCCAGTTAGCTCCTCACCTCATCATACTTAAAAACATCTTCCCAGAGCATCATTTGAGTGTCTCCTGCATTGAACATCCATTATGCATCTAAAGGATCAAATATCTCAAAGGGTCAAATATCCACATTCATAAACAATCTCAGCCCACATGCCTACACACAACTGGGAGCTGCGGACAGAAAAGGCATAAGCACAGAAGACTCAATGCATCACTGCCAACCACGACTGCTACTGCCGATCCCATATCCTTGACAAACTGAATTGCTCCTCATTATTTATTGTTCACTTTATTCTCCGGGACATTGTGATCCCCTCATAGGATTCGTGCCCTTTCATTTCCAGGCCTCAATAACTCCTGAACTGCAGTTTCATGTGGTTTTGTGATTGTTAACCCAGCATGCAGACGGGGCTCCGGCCATAAATGCTCCATGAATCTTGTGTGGCAAAACACACGCATTTTCTCCTTCATTTACAGTCAGGGAACATACTGCAGGCTCTCTCCACTGAGCAAGATGCAACAGCAGCCAGGTTTTCCAAGGAATGAGGATTTCCTGATCACTCCACAGATGAGGAGGATTATTTCTGGTGAAAGCCATATCACAGATTCTTTCAACCCTGACTAAACAGTGGCAGCAAGCAGCAACTCCCACCTCCTACCCACTCTCCCCCCACGACAATTATATTATATTATATTCCATTCTTCTGCTGACTGCTAGACTCATAGAGATGCAAACAGTATGGAGAAATGCATTTACCTTGTGGTTTTTCCCATGCCGGAACATCATCCAATCCTCACCATTGGTGCTGACCTCCAGCTTGTAGGAGTGGACATAGTAGCCATTCTGTGTTTCTCTGGAGATGGCACCCTGGGTAGCAATGGCTGTCAGCACTGTCAGGAAACGAAGGTCCACCTTGTTGGGTTTTCCAAGAGGTGAGAGGAAGAGATGGGTAAAAACCTCAGACCCATCATAAGCTAGATCACCCTTATTTTTAAAAACTAAGGAGCACATGATCCACTGCTGCAAACTGCTGTGGCTCCAGTCCATGGACCTGCACTGGAGATTTACACTTTGTCAGTTTACACGAGCTGTGATTTAATACTGAATCTCCTTGAGGTTTGGTAGAAAACAGAGATAAGGTACTTTTGCTCTGCAGTGGCTGGAGAGTTCTGTCTTGAGAGTCCCATGCAAGGATCAAACTGGTTGGGACACTCAACACAATCACTCCAGCATCATTTTTCACCCTGCTGGACTCTAGATCTGGCCACACACAGGCTGCAGAAAAAAGTGCTTCATGTTTTGCTTTCTGGCTGCAATTCTCCAATCTCTCGTTTCAGGGGGCAGAGGTGTGTTGCAGGTGCCTCACTTTCCCCTCCCATCCTTTGCCCATCCTATCTGTATGTACACTTTTTGGGACAGGGACTGTCTTCTCCCTTTTCTGTGGGGCATCAGTCTCAGCTGGGGAATCTAAGCACCACTGTGATAATAAAGAATAAGTGGTAGTGGAGGGGAAGTGGTGCAAGTGCTAATGTGCCAAAGATCATACAGGGGCAAAATCCTGGTGTCCTTATGCAACATTTACCCATTATTTAAGCAAATTCCCATTGATTTCAACAGGAGGACCTCCCCCCCAGGGCTTGACCTCAGCAGTGGTTTAGCCAGCACAAGGACTGAGTGAAACTGATTAAGGACCTTGAAGTTTGCCAGTATGTGAAAGTTATACAGTGCCCCCTCAGACAAGACAACAGGATCTTCACTAAAATTGAAAGCTCACATCCTTTTAAATGGGACAGAGGCCAAGCTTTTCCATGTAAAATATAATCATGATGTCCAATTAGCAAGAGCTGCAGTTCATGGTTTTCCATTTTTTTAGTTATCTGGGTTAAAAAAGGTCACAGGAGCTGGCTCGGTAGCATTGCCATGAATGAAGAATTAGATATCTGCTTCAGGCAATGACATTTCACTACCTCAAGTTCTTAATGCCCTTTAGCATGCACCATCTCCCCGTGATATATATGCAGTCAGAAGCCCTTTATGGACCAAGAGTATAGTTCAAACAAGGTCCTAACAAAAGCCTTTGCTCTATAAAACCCCTAATCGAAGTCCACCCTGCCAATGCTTGCTACATCTCCAGTAGAATAAATATTATTCTAGCCACTCTTTCACAACACTGTGTTAAGGCTGTGGCCGTCAGGATGGCTGCAGAGTCAACGGTCCTTGTAAGTGGCTGCATTCAGGCTCTCAGCTCTCTGGAAAGTCCATCAAAGTTTAGGGGGCATGAGGTCAAGTCAGACCTTGTACAGGAATGTTAATGGGTCAACAGGGCTGGCTCATTGCACAAAGGCAGTCAGGCTGACTTTGCTGAAGAGCAGCAGCAGCAGCTAACCCATTGCTGATGCCCTGCAAGTCACGGAGGCAATAAAAAATCCTACAAGCCTCATGTTTCAAGGGTCAATTTAACAGCATGAGAATCGGTTCGTTCAAAGCAGCGTGGGGGGGAGGGGCACTGAAGCTTCAGAGTACAGTGGCAGGACCTTGCCAAGGCTGGCTTCGCCTCCTGCAGAGACGCATTCTTGCTGCATTGCTCTGCCAGGGCTGGCTACAAAGCTCTCCCAGCGGTGCCTGCCAATGCCAGCTACCTTGCGGCACTGCCTCACAAGACAAGACTGGTGGGAACTCCAGCAGATCACACTTTTGACAAAAGAGATTTAGAGGTCAGTGCAGCACCACACGCCACGCCAGCTGTCTGGCAATACAACTGCTGCTAAGCCTAATATCAAGAGCCCTGCTTCCCCAGCATGTTAATGTTCTACTTGGATAATCTAGGGCTCCTGTTCTCCCCTTTTGCCCACTGGGACCAGGACATACCTGGAGGTATTCCTTGTTGGAATCCACATTGGGAGTCCATCCATTGTCATCGCTGTTGAGCCGGCTCTGCTGTGGGGTCCACCTCCCATCTGAGTAGGTGGAGGAGGCACTGATCTGTTCATTGGAGATCCTGCCAGATTCCATCCCCAAAGGAACGTTGCACTGGAAGTCTAGAGCAGACACATGCACAGATCAGTTTACAAATCCTGTATATTTCCGTTCCAGTTGGAAGTCAGCCACAAAACTACTCCCCAGAATCCTGGAGCAAATCCTTATGCCCATAAAAATGAATGTATTTACACAGGGCTATCTGAGCACACAAAACCACTGCAAATACTAATGTGAAAGCATCTATGAGAACAAAGGGTGGCCTTGGGTTTGAAGGACCTATTGGCAGTTGTATTATCGGGACTGTGTTATTAAGACCTTTCCCACTTCTAGAATTGGGTAAATGCCATCTCCACACTCTTTGGCCACCTGTGATGTGTGACTGCCTTCCCCTGCCCACATCAAGTTGTGCTAAGCCATTCACCTAGCTGTAAAGCTACTTAATTTCTTAAGCTAGGAGATGAATCCTAACTACAGCCAAAGCAAGGAATGGGCAAGGCATGAAAGAAACGCACTCTGCAAAGTCCAAGAGGTGTTGAGGTCAGATGGGAATATAATGGTTGATCAGGAGTTTATGTCAGACTTGACAGAGGGGGTGGAAAAGCAGAATCATAGGAGGTTCCTACCAATTAAGACTGAGAAATCTATTATCTTGCTTTCTGAATTTCCTCTTTTAAGGCTTTTAAAGGTGCAGTAATTCAGCCATGATGCACATCTTGTGCATTTTGTGGCATATGTCCCACAAACAGGGGCAAGATACATTTAACAAAAAAATGGCAAAAAAGAACTCAGCCGGCCAAGCCCTCAACTCGCATACAATGACATAGCTCTACTGACATCCTTTTTTTTAAAACATGGCCATGTTATACACAGCACTTGAAACACTAAGCCAAATTATACTTTCGGGGTACCATTAAAGTCTCAGTGGGCACGTCTACATGAGACGTTTACTGCAGAGTAGATTCTTAGCTGTGCAGTAAACACCATGTGTCTACATGTGTGTCCCTATTAGGCTGCAGTAAACTAATTAACTGTGCAGCAGGATAGTATTTGTAAATAGAAGTATTATCCTGCTGCAGTTTTTTACCCCACAACAACGCACATACAAGACACTGCTCAGGTTGGCTGGGGCATGAGGGTGCTTCAGTGTGGGGGCTGCCTGTTGACATGCCCCATACTGAAGCATCCTCATGCTCTAGCCAGGCCCTCCGTAGCATGTTGAGTGTGGGGAGTAACCCAGGGCTGGCAGTCTGACCCCTAGAGCCCCCGGCCAGCTGGGGCTGCTCCAACCTAGCTCAATATGCTGTCGTCCTGGGCACATGTTCAAATGGCGTATCCAGAAGCAATAAGCTCCCTAGCTTATTGCTTTGCATTAACTGTGCGTGTAGACGCGCCCAGTGAAAACAGAATTCGTCTCTTGAATAATTTTGCTCTTTTAATTTTTCAAATTTTAAGTTGAATTAACATTTAATGTCCCTGTTTTCTAAAAGGGGGCCAAAACCACAAAAGCAGGATGGGAAAGGAATACACACAAACCCATGCAGTCCCATCTCAGGCTTTTTTAACTGAGACATACCTGAGGCAGGGCTCATTAACAGAAGCTTCACTGTGGAGTCCTTAGCATTACAGCCTTTAATGCTGGTATTCTAAACTGCTCTACGTAGCTAAAGTCCTGTGTGCTCAAATTGGGGTCACCCAGACCCACCCTTTCTTTGGATAAATACAAATTAGAAAATTGGGAGACAGGTACGGTATTCTGAAAGTTTTCTCTGTAGCAACATAGGTTCATGGTACAAGGATGCTGAGAGCTACTGTTCTAGTTGAAGGGTACTATGAAAAAATAAACAACATTTTCTAACATGCATGTGTTAACACTACAAGTTTATGCATTCACAACACTAAAAGTACACAACTTATTTTCATCAAATCAAATCTTTTCCCTTTCTTTGTGAGGAACAGACAACAAATTTAAGTTTGAAATTATTAGCTTCAGACATTTTAAATTAGACAAGCATGAAATTTCAACTGGCAGTCCGGGTAATTGTATTTTGAGAAAATCAAGGAAAAAAAAGAACATTTCTTTCCCACTCTTCAATAATATAGCTGCACCAATTTTACTGAAATCTTCCAAAAATCCCCTGGAGTGAGACCAGACATGGAAAGTTTCACCCCAAAAGGAATTTGAGAAAGTTATGAGCAACTAAAAAGATGAAGGTCAGATGGATTCATTCTTAACAACAGTGCCCAGGCAAAAGCTAACACACACTTATTTTCAGTTCTCTCTGTACTGCTGCCTGAGAAGAAACCCCTTGAAAACACTCTCCGGATTACTCATTCAGATGCACAGATGGATGAAAACACTCCCAGAGATTCAGATGCAACAATCCATAGACCTGCACAAGTTAGAAGAAACTATAAAATTTCCAGCTTACTGTCTGGAATCTCCTGCTGGACTAGGTAGTAACGGGCTGAGAAACCATCTTTGGCCACTGCCAAATCAGTGTGGAAGGTGAGTGAGAGGATACCAGTAGTTGAGCGGATCTCTGAAGGAGTCTTAGTGCCACAGTATCTGCCTATCAAGGGGCCAACTGCAAAAGAAATAGGAGCAATTCTAGTTTCAGCATCTTGGTTGGGAACATCAATCTTTAACAAATCAGCACTACTGAGCAAAAACATACAGGTAGTGAACAGCAAGTAACAACCAACCCTACGGAACCAATCAGGATAACATGAAGGCATTTCAGATTTGTTCATTAACATCACTTTACAGTGGTATGGGCTTTTTTAAGAACAGAGAAAGCTGAAGCACAGTACTGGTTATATGTATGTTCACTCTGGCTATCCCTCCGCATGTCTAATATATCAATCACTATATTACAATGCATTATATATAATATTTGATAAATAGGTTATAAAGCAAGCCTTTGTCCTATATCTGTTGCACCTTAGTGATCAACAAGTCTATCCTGTCTTTAGTTAAGATGCTGCCATGATAAACATGCATTTCTAATTTTCTAATTGTATGTGCAAGACAAAGCCTACACTGACCCTCCCTGAGCACAAACCCGAAGTGCCAATAAAGTAGGCAGGATTTGCAGCCTTAGCATTTAACTGCTAGCTTCAACTGAGGGAAGGCCAATAATGTTTTGGATCCATTCAAAAGCCAAAGGCAAGTCAAAGCTTGGTCCAAGTCTATCAGCCCATCAAGCTAGTGTGGCTAAAGAATACCCGCTTCTATAACTAATAGGGTACAAAGGGGTGATGTGGCTAGAATTGTATGTGGTCACTTTTGGCTCTCCCCAAAAGACCAGGTCCCCCTTTATAGCTGAATTTATAGCTGAGTTGAGGAGGCCTTCTGCATGTCTGTGTCAGAGCTAAAAATCCTTTCGTTGAAGTCACAGCAAGATACCATAACCACTCTGTTACCACCTTCTAGGCTTTCAGTTACATTCATGATGCAAACTACTGTGAAACATTTCAGATTCTCCATCCTTATTGTTAATGGGACAATGACAGACACTGAAGAAAGCACCATTTCACTCCAGTGCTTACCTTGAGGAATGCCATCCCAGATGTCTAGCCAATCATACTTGCAATCTCCCTCCCCAATTTGCAAGGGGTCATGCTCGAGGTCAAAGGTTAGAAACTGAAGAATGATCTCCATCTTTGGCTTAGCCACGATGGTGAAAGTGCAATCTAAGTTGTGGGGATACTTATCAGGGAATCCTGGTGACTCTATAGTGCCATTGGTGCTGGTGAAGTTTCTAGAACAGTCTTCAGAGCCTGCAGTGGTAAGAAAAGTAGATGCAACATTAACAGCAATACAGCTGATGGTTCTCTCTTCATTGTGAGCTATTGAAAATCCATTCTGGATCCAAGGTGGTTGTATTCGCAAGAGGAATTTCACTGAAAATTTCCTGGGACACAGCAGTTTTGTAAATAGCATATGAAGAGAGAGGGTGAGACTTTAAAGCATTCTTAAGAGGTTTAAATCCACACTCTACACTAGTTTTAATGCCAATCTTAATCCCCTAGACCAGCAGTCATCAACATTTTTAGGCTGCAGGCTGGAGTGACCCAGTTTGGGTAGGTAGGTGGATGGGTGAGTGCTAGGGCCCCGCTGCCATTGCCACTTTTCCCCATCACAGCATGAGGAAAACACCCATAGCTGGCTGGCACTTCTCCCTATGGCAGCGCTGGAAAAGTGACTGTCAAAGCCCTCCTGCTGCTGAATGGCTTCAAAGCCCCATGTCTGTGGGATGGATGAAATGGCTCCGTGGGCTGACTCCAAGCCACAGGCTGAACCTAAACACATTTGCCCTAAACACATTTGGTAAATATCAGCGTCTACAGCTAAAATTCCTTAGCTAATATTCTGAAAATGGTATGAGGGTAATGGGTAAAACCAAAAATGTTCAACACCCAAGACTGCAACACAACAGAATGACTCTCATTGCAATGATACAATCCCACCAATATAAAGGCCATGCTGCTGGGCAATAATCTCGTAGGTAAGAATAGGCCATGCATAAAGAAGATGCTGGTATTTTTTCCCCACTCCCACATGCCACCAATGGGTCCTAAGGCCTGAGCTCTTCTCATCTGGCAACGAGCTCTTTTGGGTTGGCTGTTCCAGAGGAAAAACGCCATTAAAAACACTTCTCTAGCTGGACCTAGATTCATTCAGTTGGATGGCAGCGCAAATAGAGCTAGTGTATGCACACTGTACTGTGGGGGAGGAGGGGTTGAGGCTTAGGAGCCAAAACCCACATCCAGTCAGACTAAAAGAACTAGCTCCCTATAGGCACACTTGAGGATTTAAATGGAAAAATCCTTTGTTAAGGAGTTTAACTGTCCTAGAGAAGGAAGAGAAACGAATGACATCTGGTATGGAAGAGGAGCTGTTGAACTTTTAAGAGAGCCCCTCTTCTGGTCTTTTGGCTGTCTGAGAATTTTGTATTAGGCCTCCTCACTTCATCCTGACCTGAACCTCCTTCTCGAGAGTCAGAAAAACTGGCTTCTTTTTCCAAATATAACATAGACTTGCTGTGAGGCTTTATGATAGTTACTTAACTATTCTGCGTCTCAGTTTATCCACCAGCAAAATGGGGATAATAATATTTATAAAACAGCCATGGTCTTCTATTTGGAAAGTGCTTTGAAACCATTGCACAGAAAACTGTAAAGGAAATGCAAATGCCCAATTATTAATTGTTGCTATTACGCATTTTCTTTTCCATCATAGCAACAATTAGGAAAGCCACCTCTCTGTAGAGGCACTTGGAGATTAGCATCCCAGAAGCTCACATAAACGGAGAATCCAGCTGATGGCCTAACATTTTCATTGTGGGGCTGCTGAAAGATTTTGGGAGGGGGGGAGAAGGCAAGAGAGATGCTGCTGAAAGGACAAACAGAGTGCTCTTTCTCACTGATTTAGTTGTCTGCACCAGAAATGTTAGTTATTTCTATCCTTAAGGAAGACTTTCTGATTGCCAATAGGGCAGACAATGTTGCCACTTATTTACTGCTGTCTTCAACACTGGCCTCCATTGTACCCAAGCCAGCTAAGTGCCTCCTTTCTCTCACAGGCTCAAGGTGCCCCAGGGTGGGGGGAGGGAGAGGTTGTGGCCTATTCATACCAGGACAACTTTAAAAACACTGCTCTGTAAAGACTGGACAATTAACAATGGACATTTCTAGCCTGGGGGTCAACAGAGGGGAAAGGGGGTGTTTCAAGGCCTTGTGCCCCACAACTGTAACACTGGATTAATATTCACAAAAGGTTCTGACTTTTGTTTTGTAGGGATTCTTTGCTTCCCCTCTATAAACCCACTGCTTCAACTCATGCAGTTGATACGTCTTCTTGGGACTAATGGGAGCCTTGTTATTCAATTCTGCATTAACCTATGCAAGTTAGGATAGCAGCCTGAGGTAACAGCTGGAACCTGGGTTATTATCTAGTGCCTCTAGATGGAGTACTACTGAGAGTCACCTCTTAATTGACTAGAGTGGCCAGTTTTGCTTGTGCTATACTGCAATATAGGGAGGCAAAAACTCAGGCTGAATATAAATCAGAAGACAATACAATAAAGAGAATAAAAATGTATTTCATTCTGATCAAATACAAAGGCAGATGGATTTATGAAGAAAATAATTTGTATGCCACGCTGAGAAGAAAAATACTGAATAAACCAGGTGTTTGAAGTCAACAGTGATCCGCTGGGTATCAAAGAGAAACAGAATTATGTGATATAAAATAGCAAAGATTTCCTTACGAAGGGCTCGGGTTGTGGTTACGATTTTGACTTGACCATAACGGTGAATAACGGTCAACTTTATAGCTAACTTTTGAATAATGAATGGGAATCATGTTTACCTCAGCAATATATACTGAATTACCCCAGCAGTCTTTCCTGCCCAGAGCAAGGGGCTGGATCCAATGATCTCACAAGGTCCCTTCCAGCCCTAAGCTTCTGTGAATCTGTGTGTGAATGCTTCCCCTGACTAGGCTGAGAGAATTGAGTCCATTAATAAATGACAGGTAACAAAGATATGCCTACCAAACTCACTGTCACAATAAAGTATCAGAGTTTGGGACAGCCTAGACTATAAAGTATGGATCTGCATCTGAACTCAGCCCAAATCATAGGAGCACTGGAACTTAGATTTTGGTTTAGACCCATCTTATCGTGGACCTATGCATCAATATCAGAGCTGTAAATGAACTTCTGTATAAAAAGGAGTGGTTTGTGTCTGTGTGTGTGGCTTTCAAATTTTTCTTCATTACATATTCCACTCCTAGTAATAAAGAAGTTTCAACCAATTCTACCAAAAAGAAAAGGAAAGAAAAGAAAAGAAAAGCTACTGTGGGCATCATGGTGTATCCCAAAATGCTAAGTGATTCTGGATGCAAAACTTTAGGCATCCTTAAAGTGGCCTGACTGGCAGAGTGCAAATGCTTAGCACTTTCTGAAAGCCAAGCCATTTTAAAACTGTATGAAGCCAAATGCTCAAAATCATCAAGCATTTTCCATAACTGTGGCCAGCATGGTGCAGTTTCAGGTCTCACAGCAAAATCAACCAATGCAACAACAGGGGACTTGTGCATTGCCATAGAGTTTATATGGCAAATGACTCTCGTAACCTGCTCATGGGGAAAATTAACATAAATTGCTAAATTAAATCTTTTTGGGGGGGGATTTTTAGATCACCTTCAAGAGGGAAACAAGATGAGCAGTGATGCTGCGTCCACTGATTTGAAATTTCTTGATAAGACACCCTATAAAGCCAGCGAAACCTCAATAGATACCCTAGCAGTTCAGACTGAAACTTAGGTCTGATCCATCCCATATCTAAGTGTCTACAAACAGAAGGTAGAAGGTGTTTACATTACAGACCTGAGGTCAGTGACATGCCCACCCCACTTCATTTGAAGATGTATTCAGAGGACCTGATTTATCCAGATGGACTTTGTGAACTCTGAAAACACACAACCCAATTGATTTCAGTTCCTCTCTGCAGGCTAGTGCCACTTTGCTAATCATTTTGAATTTTGCCTAGCATGGCTTGAAGGAAAGAGCCTTTTTCAGAAAGGATAATGGGATTGTTAACTGCACTCAGTGCCAGTGGAGAGGACTCTATTTGATGACACTCTGTGACTTCAACCATAAGGGCAAGTATGTTTTTCTACAGGAATTTAACCTGAGGAACAGGAACTGAGCAAACTCAGCACCAGTCTTCCTCCTATTCCTTCTGCTTCCCCGAAGCAGTTTCCTCTCCTTCTCTCCTGAGGCAACAAAAGCCTCTCTTTCCCACAATTTTAGCCCTTTCCTGGCACCTATCCAAAGAGACAGAAAGTTTTACACTCCCGGCCCATTGTATCTTCCTGCCAGCCAGAGTACAAAGTCAGTCCTTGGCTCTGTGTCAGTCCTGCCTCATCCTGGCCAATGCTGCATATGGGACCACTCCCTACTGTTTCACAGCCTGAGTCAGGGTGTGGAACTGACCACCAGAGCAAGCAAGGCAAGGTTCAACGGGATGGCCCTGGAGTTTATGGGTAAGGAGAGCAAGGCAAGACAAGCCTATTATGAATCAACCATTTTCTCCCCAGAACAAAGATGCACCTTGCCCTCAGCAGTACTCACTACTGGCCTCAGCAAATCCCAAAGTAAATTTATTCCTGATGGGTTAACTGAACCCTTTTATCCCCCCTGTTACCTGAAATGATACTATAATGAACTTTCTGATATGTATGTGCACCAATGCCTTCCAGTGGGTGGAATGAGAATGGCTCAACTGTGTGTCACACCTTCTATAGCAAAAGGAGTTTTGCCAGTTATATAGGTAGATTTCTAAGGCTCCCTTCCCCATTTTATATTAAAGCTTAGAATTTCCATTGCACCTGTATTCCCATTCCCATGCAGCAGATCATTTCCACAGGAGCCTGGAGATGGATAGGCCTCTGTGTATTTATGGGCCTCTGTCTGTATAATGGAGAACAATGCTCTGAATCTTTGCAGACTTGTATACTTGTGTTTTTGCTTCTTCCCAGGTCCATCTACACATGCAATTAATGCAAAGCAATAAACTCCAGAGCAGTTCAAGCTGGAGTAAGCTGCTCCTGGGCACAGCATCTCCACATGTGCCTGGGACAGCAGTAATTTGAGCTGGGCAGGCCCCCAGCTGACTGAGCTAAGCAGGCACAATTTACTAGGCCTGTGCGAAGCAGCAAGTATTTGCTTCAGATTCAGTTTCAGCCAATTCAGTGGGATCAATTCAGCCGAGTCAGATCTGGAGATTCAGCCATGGACTATATAGGTAGCAGTCCTCGATGATGCTAGACACAGCTGCCTCCAGCTGGTAAGTCTGTTGTGGTGGGTGGAGCGGGGAGGGAAGCGGGGTGGGGGAAGCAGCAGTTCAACACCCCCACAGCGAGGGAGGGATTGGGGCTGGAACAAGCTGCCCAGCTGGGGCAGGAGGCTGCAGGACTTGGGGACAGGGGCTTCCACAAGTGTGAGCCACTGCGCGCCACCAGTCCAGGAGCTGCTCTTCTGGTGAGGTGAGCACGCTAGTAGGGAGGGAAAGACTGCAGCAAGACCTGGATAGGTTACAGGGGTGGGCTAACAAAAAACAGGATGCATTTCCATATTGACAAGTGCAGGGTGCTGCACTTGGGCAGTAGTAACCAACAGCACACTTATAAGATGGGAAGCTCCCTTCTTGAGAGCACGGAGGCAGAAAGGGATCTTAGAGTCATTATTGACTCCAAGATGAACATGGGCCAACAATGCAAGGTCATGGTTGGCAGGGCTTAACCGGACCTAGTCGTGCATCCACAGATGCATCTCTAGCAGAGCCAAGGAGGTGATCCTCCCCCTCTACGCAACACTGGTCAGGCCACAGCTGGAGTACTGTGTCCAGTTCTGTGTGCCTTATTTCAGGAGGGATGTGGACAACATTGAGAGGAGGGCCACTCGCATGATCCAGGGACAACAGGGCCGACCCTACAATGAGAGACTGCAGGACCTGAACCTGTTCAGCCTTCACAAGAGAAGGCTGAGGGGGGACCTGGTGACCATCTATAAACTCACTAGGGGGGACCAGAAGGGTTTGGGAGAGACCTTGTTTCCCCTAGC